>NC_081138.1:1726250-2067500 GCF_958295425.1 Solea solea
ATATGTTACATAATATGTCTTTTATTCCGCATTTCAGTCATTCAGTATCATATAGATCAATAGATAGATGTACTTTATTAATCCCAGATTGAGAAATTGTTATGTTACAGCAGCAATAGACAATCAGACATAGAACATACTGTAAGAAACTATAACTATAACTATAACTATATGAACATAATCTAGTATAACCTATATAAATATATGAAAGTGTAAACTGGTAATGCTGGTAAAGGGTTATCTGAATGTATATACAGTCATGTAAAAGATATATTGTATATTTTATATGAGAACAAAAAAGAAAAAAAATCGGTATCAGCTGATTCTACAGATCGATATCGGCCATACAAAAATCGGTCGGCTCCACAATAACAGCCACAGAGTGAGAGTTTCCGGTGCATCAGTGTCGATAATCACTGACGGAGCTGAGACACATGTGTTGTAAGTTTGTCGCGGGGTTTTAATACTTTGCGTCTCGTGTCAGATCCACTTCCACGGTGAGCGCGTTCGCAGCAGGGAGGCAGTCCACTCCGCGCGCTCCGTCCCTCCCATTGGCTGCAGCAGGATGCTCCGCTCCGACTCTCCGCTCCTTCCCTGATCCTCCTCACATGCAGCTGGAACACGCGCAGGTTTGTTGTGGAGCAGAAGGAGAAGGAGAAGAAAGAGAAGAAAGAGAAGAAGGAGAAGAAGAAAGAAGGCTTCACCTGTAGATGTGAGACATCGTCAAGGCTCGCGCTGTGGATATCGCTGGAATTAACTTGGTTATCTTCCTCTTCCTCTTCCAAACATTATTGTTACTTGCGGGCGACTGTCGCCTGTCGTGCTCCGGTGTGACGGGGTACCAGTGCGGGCTGTGCGTGCAGGGATGTCGGCATGGCTTGCACCAGGAGAACCAAAACTTTGGTGTCCACATGCGTGATCCTGAGCGGCATGACCAACATCGTGTGCCTGCTCTACGTCGGATGGGTCACGAATTACATCGCCAACATTTACATCAAAGTGCCGCTGCCTTTACCGGAGCGAAAGTTGGAGGGAGACAAACGAGGCGACACGCTCCGGATCATGGAGAGACTCGACCGCCTCGAGAGCGTGGTCAACCAGCACATACAAGGTACAAACACCTGCTCTCGCTCTCTCTCTGTGTGTGTGTGTGTGTGTGTGTGTGCATGCGCGCGTGTGTGCGCCATGTTAAAGTTCTGCACAATAACGAGGTGATTTCACCAGGTGTGTGTGTGTGTTTAGAGCGGGAACTGCCTTTAAAGGTCAGGTTACTCGCAGGGTGTGATGGTGGATGGAGGTCGAATGATGGGATTCTCATCGGATTACAAAGAGACACAGGAGGCACAAAAGAGCTCCGCGGTTGCAAGTTTTCACTTCTCTCCGCCACAAATACAACATTGGAGAATATAATTGTGTGATTGTGTCTCGGGTTGAACAATACAAGCTTCTGCAATGTTCAAATCACAGGAGTTAAAGCTGAAATATCATTTTAGATGATTTCTTGTCTTGTTCTTATTGTACAGACTGAAGAGAACATCTCACACATCTGCATACATTTCACACAGTCATCATTTCAAATGTGTTTTTTAATGAAAATGAGACTAAGGATTATAATTGCATTCATTCATTCATTCATTCATTCTTAACTAACGCAGACCAAAGCAGAATACAAAGTCAAGACCAAGTTAAGACCAAGAGTAGTTTGAATTGGTGTCAAACCCGAAACTTGTGTGTGGCTCTATTGAACTTAAATGTAGTGATAAGTGTTGATTTTTTTTTTTTGCACTGATTCTGCAGAAAAGTGTGTCCTCACATCGGTCTACTACACACACACACACACACACACACACACTAAAGAAATGCAGCATGAAGCAGCATACGATCCTCTCTGAGAGCAATAATGCAAGCAAGTGATATAGATGCAGCAGCAGCAGCAGCAGCAGCAGCTCATGTTTCTCTCCCCCTCTCTCCCTCCCTCCCCCTCTCTTACCTGAATGAACTGACCTGATAATGAAATGGCTGAAAACTAATTCTCTGCACCTGATACATGATTCGACTTCGGTACTTTTTGGGAATGTCTGGAATCCTCTCCCTCACTCTCTGCGTTTCTTTACGCTTGACCACACACGGATAGTTCCTCTCCACTCTGTGTCTTTAAAGGAGCTATTCTTGTCATCGTGGGGGGGGGGGGGGGGGGGGGGGGGGGAGTGGGGGTGATTTTGTGCCGGTCCCACTTTCAAATGGAACAGAAATCCACACACACGCTGCTTTGAGTGAAAAGGCTCTTTGCTAAGCTTCGGTAAACATTCCTGAAGGAGGCGGGTTCAGTTTCACCTTGGCACACAGATGCTTGTGCAGGGCGGAGCTTCGCTCAGATGCCCCAGGTGACTCCAAAGTATATGTATCATCATAGTCTGTTCATCAAGTTTTTACAATGATTTCCTTACTTTAACTAAAACTACAGACTTTATGAGTAAATAGATTCCTAAAATTTCCATGAAATTGAACATTTCTCAAGAATGAGTCAGCAAATCTGTTTTTCATTGCAAGCACATTTATTTTTAATCACACAATCGTCATCGGCAGTTTTGAAAGAGCAGTTTGACATTTGGGAAAGTGCACTTATTCCCTTTCTTTCCCGTCTCCCCCAATTCTAAAAAAGGTCAATCTGATATTTAAAACGAGGACTGTAGTTCGTTATTTTTTTTAATTTAAATTCATGCATATGAAACATTTTGACTGCATTCATGCCCTCGTGAGCTCACACACAGTTAGCCTGCATCATTAGTGGCTGCCTTTGGTGTTTGTACTCGTTTAATTTGAGGAACCTGTCTCCAGGCCGCTGACATGACAGCGATCACATCATTAACACCAGCATTAAGTCTCTGTGCTTGTCGTTGACGTCAGAATCCGTCTGGAACTGTTGACGTCTTGTCCGTGCACATTTTGGTTCAACGCTAAAAAAATGACCCCGACACGTTTTATGGATTCCTCTGATAATTGCTCAGAATGTGTCTGCTACAAATAATCACAGTCTGTGAGAGACTGATGGCGTCAGCAGTCAGCGACGCTTTGGCCGGAGCCACAGAGTCATTAGTTCACTTTTAACGTCCTCTAAAAAAAACTCTGTGGTGGGACGAGGACAGAAATTAAATGGTCTTTTCTGACTCTTGTCTCCTGGAGTTCAGAAGGACTCGCAGTGTTGTAACAGTGTAACGTTTGCCATGAATGTGCATCTCTGCCTTAGAGGACAAATCAATATGTATCTATTTCAGGAAATATACTATTTTCTATTTCAGTGCCATGTAATTCTTTGTTTCATGTACTCATTCATGTGTTTTTTTTACCTGTTATTGTCTTTACTTAGACATGGTTAGACAAAGAAATTGTATGTATAAACAATTATTTTTGACATTGTAAATATAAAGTTTGACACACTAAATTTGGCAGTGGAAACTAAAGAAGCAGAAAGAAAACCCTGGCTCTAGTTAAGCTAACATTGCATTTTTATGAACTTTGAAACGTCTGAGAACAAAATGAACTCGGACTCGTCGGCAGCTCGTCATATCCGATGACTGTGAGAAGTTTCACGTAGGTCTGTTTACGTCGAAGCTTTGAAAAAGTGGAATTTTAAAGTAGTTTTCCTGCCATTTAACCGACAACGTTGTCTCGACCATATGGACCGAGTCTGATGCAGCTAGCTCAAACGTGCGAGTACATTAGAAATATGTTTGGAATCACGAGAGCAACGAGTGTACCACGTTTGGTTAAAATCGGAACAACTATGTGCAACGTAGACACGATTGGAAAAAATCCAAAATTTAGCATTTAACGCTGACCATGACTCGACTTCTGGGGGCGCTATAGAGCCCTGGGGTTACGAACGGGTTCGTGCCCTATGCTAATATCGCATTTTTAGCTAAACCCGACCTCCGTGCCAAATTTCACGAGTTATTTATTCACGTTATACCTCAAAAATGAGCGAGAAAAAAAATAATCGCAACAGGCAAATAACTTGAGAAGTTTGCTCACAGGACAGCACAGCAGAATTTCAAGAAACATCATTTAACGGATTCATAACTTTAAATCTTCATAGAACATTATTATAATGTCTTCCAGATTTGTGTTGCATAACTGTTACGCCCTTATGACTCTCATTTATTCCATGGAACATCAAACCGCGCTGTCCCGTGGCAGCGCTTGTCCCTTGGATGACACAGCATGTTCCTTCACATGACAGTTGCTGTTGGACGCAGGACATTTGCACAAACACGGAGAGTGAATGAGGAGGAGGAGGAGCTACATGGAACATTTTTGAATATGGAAAGTTGTGCAGAGTCAAACACCACCTCAACGATCCGTGCCAAACGCCACACAGAGAGTCTACAGACGAGAGTCACCAAAGTACACTTGAGTGCTTAAAATAAAGCTTAGACTCAAGAGAAGACTCATGTGGCAAATAACGAAGAAAACAGAACGTCCAGTGTGTGACATTTAGGATGCTGTACTGGCAAAAAAAAATGGACCGTACCACCCATAAATTAGAAGGGGTGTCACGATCTTGACCTTCAAAAGCAGAGGTGGAATCAAGGATTTAACCCCGCCCCCAGAGTGACGTCCTGTAGGCGTGACAGTTTTTTTTAATTTTACGAATACACATTACCTCCTCCCGCTAACCTGAAGCTGCTGCCAACTAATAGTAACCATGGCAACTGCTGAATTGGGCGACACATGGACCAAACTCGAGCCCCCTCCTGCTTCTCTGTGTGGACATATTTTACATTCCCGGTGAGTTTTGGCAACAACGTTCACGACAAGGAAACCACAGTGTGTAAACTGTTGTGTG
This sequence comes from Solea solea, assembly GCF_958295425.1. Taxonomy (NCBI): domain Eukaryota; kingdom Metazoa; phylum Chordata; class Actinopteri; order Pleuronectiformes; family Soleidae; genus Solea; species Solea solea. Next base: position 1,731,097 of record NC_081138.1, read on the forward strand.
TGTGTGTGTGTGTGTGTGTGTGTGTCGCAAAGTCTCTGCATGTATCATAAGGACGTAGATGTTACAACAACAACAACAACTCGGTTAACACAGACATAGAACTGCATCTAACTAATCCTTTGGTCCATAACATGTCAGAAAACATTAAAAAACCGTTGATCAGTGTTTGTCAAACCTGGAAATAATCACATTCTCAAACTGAATGATTCACTTTTAATGATTTCTTTGTTTCATGGAGAAAAGAAATGAAGAAAATATTCACGTTGAAGAAGCTGAAACAATCAGAAATCTTGTTTTAATCATGAAAAAAAGCTTCAAACTGATTAATCAATTATCAAAATAGTTGACGATTCATTGAGTAATCGACTAATAATCACTCTAAAGCGATAAATAGCAATATAGACGTGTTTGTAGCATCAGATATGCGACCTCATTCAGTGGTGGAAAACCCTGGATTTACACATTTACTGGTAAAGAATACCAGTTTACACATTATTGTTACAGTAAAAAGATTAATAAATGATTTAAATGTGACAATAAGGCCTTAAATTACAGGTACATTGCAGACAAATGATGGACATGGACCGTGCTAAAAGAGAGAAGAAGAAAGATTGAGAATTGAAACAAATCATGATCATAAAATCGAATCGAATCAAGGATTTGGAGAATTAGTTTGTCGCAGTGTATAACAGTTTTAAAATAAAAATATAATTAGAATAAACCCTTTTACACACTTTAGGCAAGGGCCTTGCTTTATGGAGGTTACAGTAGACTGAGTCAGTGTACATCTTGTACCTTTTGAGTGTAAGTTTACTTGACGAAGGAAGGTTAAAGAATGAGACTGGAGAGAGAGAGAGAGAGAGAGAGAGGTGTGTGTGAAAGAGTGTTAAAATCCTTCCTGGTGTGTGAGGGCCACCGTAGTTCCCTCCTCTGCCGTCACAACGCTGGACGTTTAACAGCCGTAAACCTGTAAACACGTGACCTTGAAGTCGAGAACCATATTACATCTCGACATGACATAACATCCGCCGGGACGTCGTCATACAGTCGTATAATGTATGTGAAGCACTTAGTTTAAGTGCTGGTGGAGGCCGGCGTGAGCGCTGATGAGCGCGCATGAAACATTTACTGCAGCTGAGAGCGAGAGAGGGACGAGTCTCTGGTGTCGTCTCCACACTCTTGTGTTGCTCTGTCATGAAGTGGCCCGTTACCAGGACAAAGCAACACGGCAACAGCACAGAGACACAGTCAGTACAGTCAGTACAGTCAGTACAGTCAGTACTGTGAGCGCGGGAGGATTTATTGGTGAGTTGGCCAGAGCAGGTTCTCACACGCCCACCACCGTCACGAGGGCTGTGTGCTGCACTCTCTGCTTTATGCTCAGAGAGAAAAAGAGAGGCTTCTTTGTGTGGTTTTACCCAAATATATGAATAATGTGACTGGAAACCTTTGGATTTTTGTGAGATATATTGTGTTTTTTAAGGCTTTTTCATTCAGTGCATCCATCAAATGACGAACAACGCAGCTCTTTTTGGCGCCCCACTATAATTATTATGATTATCATTATTATGGTGAACAGGCAGCTGCTTTGGTGACCTGCTGTGACCTCTGCAGATTAGCAGTACCACCGTGTTGTCTGATGTAAAGGCCACGCGGCCTGTGAGAACCCGTCATTAACGCGGCGCTTATTCGACTGCAGACGCGGCCATGGAGTCGTTTGAGGAGCTCAGTAAATCAGCGTTTGCGCCGATGCTTAGAGGAACGTCGTAACCACAGTGAACACAGCTGAGGAGCGAGTGACGGACAGATGGACCGAAGTTAGAGGTGGAAGCACGTGCTTGTAACGTGGACGTGTGCAGCGTGGAGTCTGTGTGCAGGCTTGTGCGCGCAGGTCGTGGTATGCAGCTCCGTAAACTTCCAGCACCTCCAGTTTCTCTGTTCTTCACGGTTAAATGGACAAAAAAAATGCTGTTTTTGCACAGTTTTAAAAGGAATGCAGAGTTTTTTACTCATCAAATAACAGGAGTGAGAAGATCTGAGGGCCAAAAACCTAGTTTAATATTATTATTATTGTGATATCCATGTGGTTATTAACACCTTTTTAGGAAAGAATAACACGCATGTATAAACATTATATTGTTATTTATTGTTATTGAGTAAAAGCCTAGTCTAAAGTATTGGTCGTAAAAATACAGTAGGTTTTTTAAACCCTATAAATCATGTAAATGTTTCATTAAGCACAGAAAAGAACGTTTAAACAACGTTCCCCTAAGGTTCTCCTAAGGTTCTTCTAAGGTTATTTACAACCAAACCAACAGACATTTTGTACAGATGAATATATTTATTATTTGATGTAATTGTATTTTTGGGTTGGTGAAATTAGTAATTTAATAAATACAAATATGAAAATAAATCTTTAAGTTGAGGTTGTCTTACTCTCTTAATCCACTCTTTCCATAGCAACCACAGGAGAACCTTATCTGCCGTTACGTGTGTGAACTAATCTCAAGACATAAAAGAGAAAAACGACCAATATTTAAATTTGTTTGTGTGTTTTTTACATTTTTTATTAAAAGCAGCAGCATCGTTCTAACTGAGTCACGATCGGGGGCTGTTTATGAGAGTATTTGTCTCACAGTTGGAGCTTTATGTTTTTGAAATAGCCGGTCATGGCTCGCTGATAAATGTATCAGCACAAATGTGTTTTTAACAGCCTCGTTGTGTCGGACGGATTTTGGTATCAGACATAAAGAAATGAGCCCTTCATGTTAACTTTTCCTTTTCTGTTTGCTGAAGTTATGAAGGATAATTTAAAGAGTCGTTAGAATGTGTCCAAATTGGTTCAGTAAAGGACCGTGTTTCAGTTAAACAGTGTAAATGAAGTCTGTCTTGGTTTTCCTGTGCACAGAGCAGCTCACTTCTCGTTCAGGCTGTTTTTAATTCTGTTATTTCCTTCTGCAAAGTAATAATTTGGCAACACTGGGATGGTATTACCTCAGCAGGTCGCAGATTGGTGCAGCGTTGACTCAGTGCTGATGCCACGCTGGAGTGGTTTCCTCTTTTACAGAAGCAGCGTCGTGGCTGCTTCTTTATTTATTTATTTCTTTATTTCTTTATTTATTGATAGTGGGAGACGGTGATTATTTTAGCATTTGTTGGTGAGGTCTGCCTCCTCGTGTGTCACGTCCACGGAGGAACTTTCCCACCGCAGGCCAGGTGGGGCCAGACCTGTGCAGCTAATTAAGGCAAATGAGGGGCAGGTGTGCTGGCAGGTGATGAAGGTAGAAACAGCTGAGAGAGAGGAAGATGAAGATAGTGACAGCAAGGGTACTGTATACTGAAATGAAGGTTTTGCTACGACAGGAACTACAAGCATAATGTTGACAACAAAAATTTATTTTAATTATTGACAATGCAAACCGATCATTTATGATATTAAGCGTGGCACTTTTTTAATGACATTATTACCCGCACAGCCGGCACTGCAAGGTATTTATGACACATCTCACCACCACGAGACGGTTACTTGCTTCTCCACGGAAGCGGACAGCTGTCACTGTCACTTCACATTTACCGACGTGCCGTGCATATGTCACATTCCAACAAACTGCAGACTTTTAATCCCACGTTCGAATATACTTCGAACTTGGAACACAAAGCGACGGCAATAGCTGCCGTTTTCTTAGTTCTTATTCTACTATTCTGTTAGTCTGTTAGTCGAGTGCAGCCCAATAAGATGATGTTTACTTTTAAAATCAATATACATTTACTATAGAGGTTGTAGTTCATAGCAGTTTTGATTATATACACAATGATTTGGTTTCTGTTGTTTTTTATGAGGGCAGCAGAACCTTAGAGACACTGTGACCTGAGTAAATAATGGCTGTAATATGGCCTCTAAGATTTAAAAATATATGCACTGGACTCACTCTCTACTGAAGTGTTTTCCTTTTGCCTCGGGCAGCATTGTGAGCAGAATGTTGCCCGTCTTTGATCAGATCAGCCCAAAAAAAGTGAAGTGCAGCTCGGTGCATCCCATAGATGTATACAGTAGACGGCACATCAGTCATGAGTCCTGTGTATCACAGTAACAGAGACACGGCGAGAGGAAAAGGTAAAATGGAAAAATAAAAAGATTGCAAAAACATAATAAAATGATTATATTGATTTTTGAACTCATTTTGGGTTGTTGGAAAGTTACATACATAGACATACTATTGTTATTGTATTGTAAACAGCGAAATTGCATGTTTTACTCAGCTGTGACAGTGAAAGTGTGTGGGGGTAATGTAGCATATATATATCAGGTACGGAGGGTTTAAATGAATTCCTTATTTTATTATCAGGACATTGGCAACTTTATCACAGCGAACGATAGAAAATGGAGCGATAACTCTCTGTAAGTAACTCATGTACAAGTCTGTGCAGCGACGTCAACGCAGCAACTATTTACATTACTCTACCCGCTGCTAAAGCTAATGTCATGCCCGTGCCACACTTACCCATCCAGTGACATCAACGCTTTTTGTAAGCAGTAGACTCCAGAGTTACTCTCTGGAATAAAGCCTCTTTTCCACCTATGGTCCCAGCTCACCTCGGCACGGCACGGCACAGTTTAGGTTCCACTACTACCTACTCAACGGGGGCGGAGTTATCATCGCATGGCTGCATGAAACTGCAGAGACTTGATTTTACGGAGCAAAGATCAGCAGTGCAGTTTCTAAATCCACCAGACTCCTCTGGTAAATATTTCCCTGGTAATTGTTGGAGATGAATGCACAATTGTTAGCATTGTTAAGTCTTTTTAACTGATCTACAGTTCGGCATTGTTCGGCTTGATTCTTGTGTCGGACGTGTCTTCCTGTGACGGCACCAATCGTGGCCGGCAGTCTGACGAGATGGAAAGACGCCTTAAGATGAAGGGAAGTTAATCAGGAAGCTGAAGATGTCGGGACACTGCAGGTCTATATAGGGCTGGGCGATATGGACCAAAACTGATATCGCAATATTTTTTGTTTGAATGGCGATATGCAATATTATAATCATATATTGAACAAAACGGGTTAGCTTGCTAGCTCACCGGTTGGCCGCTCAGCTGATAGCTGAAACTCGGCGTCCGGAGTGTACAACAGAAACCCGGAGACAGGAGACCGGAAAGCTGGAGACCGGAGCCGAAATCTGCGGCTAACAGCTGAGCGGCTAACAGCTGGTGCCGCTAAAAACTAGCAACAGGCAATCGCCGTGTGGTCACCTTTACTTTTTCAACAAGGCCAGGGTGCGTACCACTCACAGTTATGCCCAGGGGACCCTCCCACAACACCAATTTACCGATCTCTTGCAATTTATTCGGGCCTAGGGGGCTTTCTTGAGCGCCGATCAGTAGATCGATGCTTTCTGGGCGAGCCAGCTCCCCCGGTTTAACTCCTGAGAAGAACTTCTCCAAGCGCTTTGATGTTACTGCTTGACCCACTCTAGCGATGGTATCCAACCCATAGCAGGTCATTTGGTAAAGCCTCAGAGTCCCTTGTGAAGTCCACACTTTTATCGTTAGGAGATATCTTTTCGTTTGTATTATCTCTTTTACTCCATGCAAGGCAATTAAGACTGGTTCACCAGTCAGTCCGAGTTTCTCCGCAGCTTGGTGCGTTATGTAATTTGCGTCACAGGCGAGGTCGATCAAGGCCCCAATGCTGTCTCCTCTCTTTGTCGTGACGAACACAAGCATCATGAGGACAGGGTATTCTGGTAACTTGTTTGGCTTCAGTGGGTCCCAGCCGGCACACACTCTCATTGTTGCCTTGTTTGCGTAGACTTTGCGCACAACTTCTAACTGGTGGGGCGATAATCCTAACTGGGCGAGTGCAGCCTCCTGTTCTTCTGTGTCACCGCATGGTCTCCCCTTCTTCCTGGCAACCTTAGGGCAGAGAAGATAGTGGTGGTCTGCCAGGCCGTCACCTTTTTTACACCTCACATTTTTACAGAGGAACCTTGCAGTGCAGGGACCGTCGACCCTGTGGTTATCCAGGCATTTTTTGCATGCTTTTGCTTTTTCTGCTTGGGTCTTTCTTTCTGACGGAGAGGCTTTCCTAAAAGTTTCACAGCGAAACAGTTCATGCTCTTCCTCACCGCACACGGTGCAAAGTTTCTGCTTGTAATCTCCGGTAGAGGCTATGACCTTAGTTGCTGTTGCCCTAGTGAACAACTTCCTCTCTCTCTTGCAATCAGCCGACTTCTCACGGTAGTTGGGCCTTTCAGAAGTGTAAGTGGGGCTTGGCTTGCTGGACTCACTACACAAAAGCTCCTGTCTTCTAAGTATCTTCTTCTGGCTTTGCAAGAACTGCAGAAGCCTCCTGATACGGGTTCTAGGGTGAGCATATTCCTCAGAGTTGCACTCCTGATTGAGCCACTGTCTTTGCATACTTTTAGGGAGACTGCCCTCTAAAGTCCGCATCACTATGGGATTATTCATAGCTTCTTCCCACCCCAGGTCTGTTAGATCCGATACTGCTCTCTCTAATGCTGAGATCAACTCTAAAGTCTCACTAGGCTCAGGATCTTTCACAATCGGTCTTGAATGTAATCCCAATAAGATTTCCTCTGCTGTGGCTTCTATATCACCGTAGCAGCTCTCTAGTTCTTTGAAAACGTCGCTTACGTCCTTGCAACGTGATAATCGGAGGTCATTTTTTACAGACTCTTTTATGCTGTCTAACAGCTGAAGCTTCTTGACCTCCTGTGATCCTGTGGCGTCCGCCTGAGCCTGGATACTCTCCCATTCAGCTCTCCAGCGCCAGTAGTCTCTTCTCTCTCCAGAGAATATGGGTACGTTTATTGGCGTGAATTTTAATGTGGTTCGGGCAAAGGAACTGTCCATGCCAAAATTGCTGGCCTGCACTGTGCCCTCCTGTGCCATACTGAAGTTGGGGGGAGCGGTGTGAAACCTCGGTGGCTGTGGTGTACTGGTGAGGGTTGGAGGCTGAGCGAAACTGACAGTAGGTCCATAATTAGGTTGAGAATGCTGAGGGGGCTGGTGAGGGGGGCTGTGGCCACATCCGGTCTCTATGGTGCCCTGCCTGATAGCCCGGTGGGTGTGAACAGGTGGGGTTACTGGTCTGGCAAGAATAGTGTGCTCACTTCCTTCTTCCTCTTCACTTCTCTTACTGCTGCCTTCGTCATTGCGTTCGTATCCTGGCGGGATCATTGCATTCGTTTCCCGGGAGCATACCCACTCATCCATCAGTTCCTCCTTTTTATTTTCTAATGTTAAAAGGAGTCTCCATTTCTCTTTTCCGTGTGGCTGATAGTCTTTCCAAACATGCACAGCGTCTCTGAGTTTGTGGAGTTCTCGATCGAGTTTTTTCCTTTTGGCTTCTTGCTGATTCCATGGCACTACATTTTCTTTCCCGAATGCCTCGACCTGATCGAAAACCAAATCGAACTGTGTCACGAGGGTGTCTATATCCGGTGCGGCTTCCTTGAACCACAGTATTTCCATAGTCTCACGGTACCTTTGCACAATGGCGTCCCTCTTTGCCAGGGTGTCACTCAGTTCCCAGTTGTCGTCCGTTGGGTCTTTCTGTCCCAGTTCTTCAATATACTCATAGCATGTGTTGATGAAAATATCATAGTCGTTCTCCAATCCTGCCAACTCTTGCGACAATTTTGCTTTACCCAGGTGACCAGCTTTGACGTTAAGGCGGTTAATACGCGTTGTCAGGTTCCGCTGCGCATTTGACCGTCTCCGCTGTAGGCTTTCCAGATCTGGCTTGTCGTCTGCCATTTTACTTCTTTGAATTCCTGTCTCACTCCGGAAACGGAATTGTTCAAAGGATTTGATTCTCTCAAAAAGTGTGGTTCGTTGCCGATCGCTCGTTCAAAAGATTCAGTTCTTTGTAAACGACTCGTCCACGAATGGCACACGAATGTCAACACCCCCAGCTGTCACAACGTCACAGTCTGTGAGGCTCTTCCGTAGCACTGTTAGTGGCTTAACGGATTAGCTCTTCAGCCCAGAAGAGCTCTGTATTCTTTGTGCAACCTTCACAGCCTTCCTTACGGCTGCGGCACTTCCTTTAATCCTTTAACGGCCCCGTTAGCTCCTTGCTCCTCCGTTTCAGTGGTTCACGGCTGCTTCACCAGTGTCCCCGGCTCTCCGGTCCTGGTACTTCACGATCGCCGTCCTCCGCTCGGCAGGCCGTAGTCTGCTGGTACGGCACCTACCACGGTTTTTACTGACAGATCCTTTCAGCTCAATAATCCCTTCTGGAAGGGGCAACCAGAACAAGTACGGCGGGAACAACTCAACTGTCTTTCTGAAGATTTATTTCACACACATAGTTAGATTTAGTTAGTTAGGTTGTAAAACCGATAAGTCGTACAGGTTCTGATGATAGCAGTTTTACAAAGGCACATACGAAGGTTAATATATAACAGAAGAACTTTGATGATGAAGGCAACAGTGCTTTGATACCAATTACAACAATAAATAGATAAACAGAATGATAGCTTTGCCTGCTAGAAAGTTCTACAGTCACCAGCTCAACTTTTATTTTGTATTAACGAGTAACGAAGATGGTTAAGGGAAATGTATCTGAGTAAAAGTACCCATTTTATTTAGGAAAATAACAGTGCCATTGTTCTTTTCCTTAGCCACCAACTGCTCACTCTCCACCTGCACCGTGTCCGCCACATTTTTGGTCAAATGTCTGTGATGCGTAGCGTGGGTGGGAGAACACTACGTCGTACGTACATGTAAGGGGAGTGATTGAGCAGCTGAACTAGGCTTGTAGGCTCAGAGAGAAGCGGTCGGCTTTATTAAATAGCGTTCGCAAGGCAACATAAAAATAATATATAATATACCGGTATGTCGATATTGTCTCAATTACATATCTCTTTCAAAAATATACCGGTATAACTCTTACTACCGGTATATCACCCAGCCCTAGGTCCATAATAACGGCCTCATAGAAACCGAGTCACGCGACGTCCCGAGCTCAACATGTTCAACTGGAACGTGGTCTACTTGGAGGTCATGTGACTCCCAGTTCTGACTTCCTTATGTAAATGTATCCTGAGCAGCGTGTACAGTAACCGTGCTTCTCGTGTTATTTAATATAACCCACAGAACTAGTAGAACTTGTAGTAAAATAGTGAGTTGCTATATGAACCTGATAAGTGTTGTTGTGTATAAACATTGGCGTGTTGATTTATGAGAAGTCTGATTCATCTCGCAGCTCTCGCTGTTTGCAGCCCTGCAGCTGTGGTGTAAGCCAGAGAGGACCTGGGGTGAGGAGCTGTAATATGAAATGAGAGCGGATATTTCTGGGTGGTAATTCCAATAAATTGAGCAGTTATTGAAATACAGGGAGATAAATGCACTGGAGAACGTTTGGTAATGAACACAATTTATTATTCTGACTCCAGAGGGCAAAATCATCATGAAGTGAATAAATTACACGTGTAAAAGCCTCTCACAAGAGTGTCAATTCAAAGGTCATCCCTTGGCAATTTTGACTAAATAAATCAATACTCTATTGCAAATGTTCTAGTGTAGTTTTTTTTTTTGTCCATTTCAGGTTTTCTGCAGCTTCATTACGACGATGGAAACACGTCGACCGTGTCTGTGTGAGATGAACATCACAGCTCACATGGATCTGAAGCCGCAGATAAACATTAATGTGTCATAATTCCATAGTTATGACAGTTCAAGTATCACATGAATGTTTATGAAACACAGAAACACTTTGCACACGTTTATGTTATCAGTACTTTCAACTCATCACACACTGTGTGTTACGCTGCCAAGAGTAAATAGCCTATAGCAGGTTTAATTTTAAGCGTTAAACCCACGTCATGCATTCATTCATTCATCGTCTGCAATATAATTCATTTATAGTATTAAATGCAGAAAACATCACATCAGAACATCTGTGCTGTTTCTGCTCGCTGTAAATACAAAATCTGCACTGGAAAATATTCAAAATCAACATTTCTCGTTCTCTTTTGTGATTAATATTTCCATGTTCATGTTTAGGCAACGGTTAGTTATGGAGATAAAACTTTAGTGTTTTGAAAAGTGCTGCAAAAATCAATGGGAAGTTTTTGCTCTTTTTCAATATTTACCCAAGGCCAGAGGAATGAGGAACATTTGAATACATGAGTAAAAATAAATATTCAGGCCCATCTGGTCTTTATCTCTCACTCCTGTGAGTTCTCCTTCACACGTTACATTTGTCACATGAAGGATTAGATTTTTCTGTTTGTACGTTCAGCAATAATTGAAGTGCATGCACAGGAATTCTGCAACTGACATCTTTCATATATGTCATGTCAGCTGATGTATGAGTTATTATAAAGGATTCGAAGTAGCTGTAGCTTCACCACATCAACTGTTTTTGAGTCATTATTACAGTGTTTTAGTCAAACATTTAGAAAACTAACACTGGAACATTGCTGCTGACAAAATGACTCACTTGCACGAGTTAATTATGTAACGACAAACCTGCAGCGGTTAATCCGTTCCCCTTTTTTAACTCTAGTGTTCGGAGCTCGAGGATAGAAATTAAGGTTTGTCAACAAAGGGCCACCTACCACCCCAACTTTCATCTCATAATGACTTTGTAATTCCTCATAATTAGTATTATCTTGGTCTTTGTCATCTCGACGCTGCAGCGTGTTCTCAGTGAGTGCAGCAGCAGCAGGACAAACTCCAGTGTTTTGTTGCCTCGCGCTTTTATTGTCAGCAGCTGTTTTTTCTCTTCTTCATAATTAATGGCGCTAAGTGAGGAAGTGCGTTTCGAGCACATCCACGACACCATGTGCAAAATGTTTTCATCTGCTGATGAGAGGGTGCCGGCTGCCATTTCCTCCTGCAGGATCGTCGCACTGTAGTTTTTAATCCGGTGTTTTCGGGTGTAATTAATCACGATGTCGTCGCATAATCACATTTCGGTCAACAGCTTTCCATGCTGTCACTTTGATCTGCTGTTTTCCACTTTTTTATTCCAGCAATATGAAATGATTGCAAAACCAAATCCAGCTCCCGTACGTGACAACACAATTATCACTTAATATGCAGCAGCACAGTGTGTTATCTCACCTTCATCAGCATCACTGACAGGAGCGAACGCGGCTGCAGCCAACTCTTATTTTTACCATCAACTCATTTCAAGTTTTTCTCCATTAATTATTCAAACATTTTTGGCTGTAAAATATTAAAACGTTGCCTAAAGCACAAGGTGATGGCAAATAAAAGCTGCTCATCCAAATGTTGTGGAGAAGCTGGACCAAGGTTGTGTATTTTTTGGTTATTTAATCAGTTAATGCGTCGCCGACAGAGTGGAGATGCTGCCGTGTGTTTCCTTCCTGTCGGGTTTGCAGCAGTTTAACACAAAATCCATTTCCTCTGTGCTTTGATACGTTTCATAAGCTCACCTTAAAGCCAGAGGACGTACAGTTAGTCGTGTTTGAGGAAACATTTCTCTTGCTTTTGGATCAAAGCTGATCCATTTATGTACCTGCAGAACGATGAACTTCAGGAGTCGTCGCCACTCCATTCATCTTTATTGAGTCAGCTGTGACTTGCTGTGAGGTTATGGTGGGGGCGGGGGGGGGGGGGGGGGGAGATGGATTACACAATCAGTCTCAACAAGGCAGAAGTAAATGACTGTGGTCTGCAGACGAGATTCATCAAAGCGAACTATAATTGAGATCTTCTATCAAAATCCATCTTCCCGTCCTTCACTCATCGTTAATCCACTGCTGACGCAGACAAAGCTGGAGCCGTCGTTATCGGCCGCAGAGCGTCGCACTGATGAGCCGCAGAGCCTCGCGTCCACAACACAACACAACACAACACAACAGCAGCCGTGGACATTTTTATTCTTTTTTAAAAAAAACATCTGAACATCCTTGAAAGCATCTGATGCACATTTTCATTACGACAGTCGATGCATTTCCATGTGCAGTTAAGTTGAGCTACGGCCGTTTTCTTGACCCCGTGTTTAATTGGACTTCTGTCCTCGTTCCAGCGTCTGCACGCGGCAGGGGATCGATTCACGGGAGGACGGGAGTCTGCCGCTGCTGCACTAGGTGGCCACATGTCTCTTTTAGTGTAAGGTCATTTCAGGTTAGTTGTTAGCAGTGTTGGGCACAAAGTAATTAGTTATAGTTACCTTTCCCAAAAGGTTACCAGGGAAAGTAACTATTGCTTTCCTTTTTTTAATGTTCAAAAATGAAACTGTATGTTCAAATATTTATAATAATACAGATTATTAAATATGTTTAATGAATGAAATGGACACGAGACAATGTGAGTGAGATAAGACGCCTGTCAAAATCATTACATATGCGGTTCATGTGGTCGCATAAAAACGGCTTAATTATAATAACGCGCCACATTTCATTGTCAGTAGTGGTAATTAGTGAGATGAGTTAGAATGACACCGTTTATATGAACGCCTACTACTTCTACTTCTTCTTCTGTGTACAGACATATTCTTTTATTTATTATTTTATCCTTTCGATATCAGATCCAGTGATTTAGAGCAGTATGAGACTGACGCTGAGCATCCAGATTAACACGTTAACATGCATTTTAAATCAACATATAAACCCATGTATCGTCAGACTCACATAATAACAGTAGTTTGAGTTTCTTCCTCACTGTATCAGATCAGCTCTGAACCTCAGGACAGGAGTTTCCTCACGGGATTTTCTAATGATTCCAAAGGTTGTTTGTCTCTTTCATCCGCTGCTAATCTGAATCAGCTTTGAAGTCTTTCATGTCAGATATGAAACGACCAGGTTGTGTTGCACTGGTGCTCGACAGCAGCAGGGTTTGCTGTCCTGCTTTAACTCGTGTCTTTTTATGTTGACTTTACCTGTTCCCTTGTCTTTGACTGTGTTCTCAGGCTTCCTCCAAATATCCACTGTCGATAAAACTCTCCACCTTTCTTGTCTCAAAAGTATTATTACAATATTACAAAACTAAAATCCAACCAATGCTGATAAGATTCTGATATGTTGCCGAGCTATAAACAGATGATGCTTTTATGTCGTGGTCACATGATCGTGGTGGTGGACATTTCTCTTTTCGTAGTGAGGCATCTGTGTCGTGTTCCACAGATGGAATCATATCCGTCTGTTGGTTTAGTTTTCCTGTTTTGGAGCGGTGCTGATGGTGGAGTCTGTCATCTGCTCATCTCTGATTACCACCATCACCATCGTCCGTTTGTGCTGCTTTTTAATGACATTGTTTCCAGTCTGTGCTGCTGTGACATATTCATGTAATATTCAGGATCATATCGGGTTTCACGGTTTTCTTTTTCCAATATCTGATCCAGTGATATCTGATATTATATATAGACTCATCCCTTGTTGCAGATAACCTTACATGAGAGAACAGTAAACCTTTTCATTCCAAACCCCGTGCTCTTTTAAACATATAGTTAGATTTAAATGTTCCTCCATCACCTTTGCCTGTTTGTTTTTGGCTCTTTGTTTTACGTCCCGCCGCAGAGTCCTCACGTCAGCATCCGAAGTGAGCAGCACCTCCTGTACTTGTGAAGTTTTTACGGCTCTGTTATGGTTTAAATCACTGACAGGAAAACTTTTAGATGGTGTTCCTGCAACGAGACGGCTGTAAAAGTGTTTTATTCCGTAGTTCTCGAACCACTCAACCTTTTTTTTTTCAGCCCATCACTCTGGGTACAATTTAAAGCTCCGGCGTCTCAGCGTGAGGAAATGTGACTTACAGGACGTCGTCCTCTGCTGCCTGCGTCTCGTGAAGTCAGATGTCTCTGAACAACGGTTTTTGATTCTAATCATAATACAACAATAATAATGATAATAATGATGCATTTTTATTTGTAAGCGCCTTTCCAACACTCGCTTTACATATTAAATGAGAAGATAAATCAAACACAGAAGGTAAGATAAAATAAAACGGACAAGATCAACACAGTCGATGGAAGTTAAAAATTAATACAAGAATTCAAATCAAAAAGTGACGTCCAAAGAAATGTGTTTTGATTTGAAATCTTAATTTTTCATCTAACCCCCCAATAAACAGCATTTTTAAGGCGAATCAGTGAAACTGAGTGAAGTATCTTAGTGAAATGTCTTTTTCTGTTTTAGCACCACAACATATGAAGATGCATTCACTTCCAAATAAAAACACTACACTGCATTACCCGTGCAGTTCATCTTTCCATAATCTCAGTTCACTCGTCCAAACGCCTGCACACAGAAAAACATGTTTTGCAAGATTTAACATTAATGGAAAGATATTCATGTATGCACAAAACTTCACACGTGAATTCAAAGTGAACATGAGCTACGTTAGAAGAAGCTTAAGGTATCTATTTTAATAAATACGGATGCTTTTGGAAAGACTAAAAGAACCAAACTAAAGAGAAAGGATTGAGAGGAAGAAAATGTGCTGATGACAGAGTAAATCTGTACGAACGATGCTCTGAATGCTCTGCCTGTCTGTGCCGCTTCTAGTGCAAGGACAAGCCATCAAATATTCACAAATGCCTCTGAAAATGCAAATGCATCACATAAAAATGGGTCCGATCCATTTTGAGGAGGTGAAAGACAAGTTACAATATTCTCCTCGGAACTTGGGTTTTATTTGCACTGGGACGTCTGCGCTGAATTACACACAGAGGAAAACAACATTCGCTTCATCGCGGCTCCAGGATTCTCTGTGCCTGCAGTGTCAGTTACCATCTGTAGTCCACTGATGGAGTTGTTAAGTGTAAGGCGTGTGTGTGTGTGTGTGTGTGTGTGCTCTGTACTCACAGTTTACTCTGCAACATGTGGCCACGCCATCATGTCTCTCCCGTTTGTGCAGAAAGTCGCTTTTTTTTAAAGAAATAGTTATTGAAAAGACAAAATGCATGCGAGTGAAAACTAGAAAACAAAGCGACCTTGAATGGTAAGGTCACAGGAGTTAATATTTCTTTATTTAAGGCCTGGCTTGTGTTTTGCCAGAGGACAAAGACGATTATCTCCAAAGATCCATCCCACACACACACACACACTCTCAGTGCTTAAAGTGTAAATAATAGATGCACTGTGTACAGTAGGTATTGAGTGGATCAGTGTTCAAATAAGGTCAGCATAATAACACTAATCATAGATGCAGATTATAGATGTATAGAATATTCTTTATATGGAAGTCATAACAGCACTCGGTTCTTCAAATAATTCAAGTTCAAAAGCAGCACGAGTGCCTCATTCCTACACGTTCATGTTTTCTGATGATTTCTTTGCTGTTATCGTAGTCGTAACACACTGGAAATGAGATTTTTGTGACCTAATGTTCATAAATTACAGGGAGATAACGATAGTTATGCAACTTTGTCATTGATCTAAAGTTGAGTCACCAGCTCGAGTCTGACTTTAATGTCTAATCAATTAGATTTTGATTCTGAAACGTTGCTTCCCTGTCATCTCTTTTATAACATTGCTCCCTAAAAGCTTTTGGATTTTCGGGCAAAAAAAAAATGATAATGAGACGCAGCCACCAGGGTATGATTTGTCAGCCTGGTACAGAGGCCAGGAGCTGCCATTAGCAACCAGCCAGCAACCATTCAGTGTGCTTGGCCTGAGGTGGAAACCAACACGATGCAAAAATCTGTCATTTGCTTTTGTGGGCATCTGCTGTGAGGCGATAAGGACCACGATCTCTCCTCTGCTTTTGCTACACTGCACAGAGTTTTGCAGCTTATTATTTATCTCATTGTGTCCTTGTCGGTTTCTTTGGTGGAGACAATTCTCTCGTTATCTGTTTGTTCTTTAGCAAGGTTATGAGTCATGAGAGTGGAAGTGTACAGTAGAGAACAAGATCTTCATACTGTATTTCTGGTGCTGAGAGCTTCAGGTTCACCTCCTGGACTCACGGCTCTAACAGTGAGCTGTTGGTTGCTGGCTTAGCTCATGGAGCAGTGAAGCTAAATACCTCAAGCTAAATATTCAACTACACATATGTGTACTCATATACTGTATCATGATGATTCTTCTTCTTCTGTTACACCATCTGTCCTCATGTCCTCCTTCACCACATCCGTGATGCTTCTCTGTGGTCGTCCTCTGTTCCTCCTGCCCAGCAGCTCCATCTTCAACATCCTTCATCCATAAAAAAACACTATCACTCTTCTGCACGTGACCAAACCATCTCCACCTGAGCTGTCCCTGGAATACTGTATGCTTGTTTCTAATCCTGTCCATTGTCCCACTTCAGCTCCGCCTCCTGTCTTTGACACAGTGCCACTGTCTCCAAGCCATACATCACAGCAGGTCTCCGTACCGTCTTGTAGACCTTCCCTTTCACCTTGGCTGCTAACCTTCTATCACACATCAGCCCTGACACTTGTCGCCTCCCACTCCACCCCTCTTCTCCTCTTGTGTCCATAGCTGTTTAAACTCCCCCTGTTCTCTCCAGTGCATGTCTCCACCTCTCCAGGCTCTCACTACAGATTACAATGTCATCTGCAAACAGTGAAGTCCACAGAGACTCCTGCCTGACCTCATTTGTCAGCCTGTCTATCACAATCGAGAACAAGAAGCGGCTCAGATCTGATCCCATGAAGCCGTCCATCACTCCAACTGCACCTCACACAGTCTTGTATAAAGTACTTGAAAGCGATACTTGGCGTAAAAGTACAAGTATTTTACCAGAAAATGACTTTGGTAGAAGTTAAAGTCCCCTTTTAGAATACTATTTTGAGTAAAAGTCTTAAAGTGCCTGCAGGGCCGTTTAAACAAACAGGCATTACGTCACCACCTCAACTTTTATTTTGTAGAAACGAGTAACGAAGATGGTTAAGGGGAAATGTATCGCAGTAAAAGTACATATTTTATTTAGGAAATGTATCGTAAAGTAAAAGTACATATTTTATTTAGGAAATGTATCGTAAAGTAAAAGTACATATTTTATTTAGGAAATGTATCGCAGTAAAAGTACATATTTTATTTAGGAAATCTATCAGAGTAAAAGTAAATGTTGTCAGAAATATAAATAACGAAGTAAAGTACAGATATGTGAAAATTCTACTGAAGTACAGTAACAAAGTATTTGTACTTTGTTACATTACAACACTGACCTCATACACGTCCTCCACCACCCTCACATACTTCTCTGCCACGTCTGACAATAGCACAGTTCCTCTGATCATCATGATACTTGATACATGATACTTTACACAATAATGTGGCCATAGAATTTGATTTTAAAGGCAAATAAAAAAAAAACCCTTGTACATTTACATACTTCCATTTATCATTTGAAACTACAGTGTATACAAAGGTGTGACATCTAATGTTGAGACTGCACGCTGGGATAAATGGAGACAAACAAACGTGTGAATGAAAATGAATTTCAACTGGGAACTTAAATTAAATCAGCTCACTATCAAAACTCTCCCGAATGTTTCTTAGATCCACTTCTGTTCTTGTTCTTAAATAATCTTACAGCGCTTGTGTTAATGTTGCGTTAACGTTAATTCTGGACAAACAAGCGTCTCCAGCGGGTAAAAATATAAAACTATTTCATGTAATGTTTCTCAGCCAGTCCAGGCTCAAGTGGAACATGAGATGAGATGATGTCAAAATAAAAGGATCATTAAAGAGGAGGAGAAAAAAGGAAAACTAAACTTCACCATTGGTATATTTTCAGTTTATTTCTCTTAAGTTTTTTTAGATCCTGTTCTGAAGCTTTGGTCCAGGAGTTTGTGTTTGATCTGATTTTGATCTAATTCACAGGATGTCATGTTGACTTCCACATGAAAATCCTCATAAAAAGAAGAAGTGAGGGGAATAGAAACACAGATGAGATAAAAACAAAACCTCAAAGACCTCATTAGAAACCTCTCTCAAAGAAGGCCAAGGGCTCGCAACTAAATCTGAGAGCGGAGGCAGACGTTGTTGTGTTTTGTCTGCGTCAGCTTTAAAAAAGACAACATGTAAATAAACAAATATATGCAGCTAATTCAAGGTGATGCTTATCTCAGATTAGTGTCACCTCAGGAATAAAAGACCTGGATAAGATATTAAAAATAACACGGAGCGTCGTGTTTCCTGCAGACACATGAGTCAGCAGCTTTTCTATCTGGAACAAACACGGCTCCGTTTGATGTTTGGAAACGATATCGCCGTTAAAGTTCATGTGTGAGTCGATTTAATTTAATTCTACAAACGTGTGGTTCCGGTCTCGGCTTGTGGGACTGACAGCATTTAATCATATTTGAAGCCTAATCCCTGCTGCACAGGTAACTGCAGATTGACCCACGGGTCATTTCGCATTCTCAGAGCAGAAAGTCCAAAAACGAGGCTGATGTGTTTGTCCAGGCCTTCGGGGCAAACGTGCAGATGGTGCGAACGGAAAGTTAGTTTTCAAACTTTTAAAAGCTTGATCATTATTTATTCGAGCGTGTTTCTGCTCCCCCAGCATCTCACGGTGTCAGATTTCACTCTCTTATCCACCGTATACCAGTAAACTTTTTAAAAATACAATTTTTAGAGCTTTTATTTCTGAAACAAATGTGAACCTAAAATTGCAAAGTAGCCCGTATATCAGGGGTGATGCACATAAATGACCAGTAGGTGGGCAATGTGATTAAAACACACTTTTCCATCATGGTGTCGTCCTTATTTACATGTTATTTTAACACATGCTGCTTCTTGTGAACGTCTGCCTCCACTCTCAGATTAGTCAGTGTCCTTATTTAGTTGTATGCCCTTGGTCTTCTTTGAGAGAGGTTTCTAATGAGGTCTTTGAGGTTTTTTTTTTGGTTTTTTTATCTCATCTGTGTTTCTGTTCCCCTCATTTATTCTTTTATGATCATTTCCGTCATTTCATTTGCATTTCCATTAGGAATTGTACCAAAATAACTGCCCCCCCCAAAAACATGTCCTCTGTTGTGTCGTCACATCGGTACCACGTCACGCTTAGTGTCTCGCTGACACGGCCATCGTCGACACGCAAGCCTGACCGAGGGCTTTACTGTTCCAAACCGAACTGTACCACGATGGAAACGTGGCTCAATATTAACACCTTCAATTTTAAATTAAACAAATCCACATAATAAATAAAATCTAACTGAATGGCACTAATATTTGAGTAAATAACAGGTTTGTAAAGAGGACCTGTGCAAGTTAGAGCATTGCTGCCAAGCGGAGGAGGTGATGCAGATGCAATGACACTCATTTGGTCAGTTACATGCTGATTGTATAGGAAACTGGTGTCAGGTTGGTGCCCAACCCTCAGAACCAGCGCCTGTAACTTTACTGACACTGACTCACTCACATTACAGAAATGTCTTTCTCTAGCCGTTAACTCCACCACAAATGTACTTCTGTCGTTTGAAAGGAAGCAGGGACTTTCAACCAGTTTTGACGCACATCATGTATTTTTTCCTTCACTCATTTACAAACTGGATTTAATTAAATCATCTTTAATCAAAGTAATTTTTCATTAGTTTAGATATTTCTGTTCCAAGTTCATTCCTACACATTTCCAGTGTCAGCACCTGCATCTGCTCGAGTTTTTCACCTGCGTTTCTTCTTTAAACTCAAAACACTCTCTAAAAACGTGAATATGCACACAAGGAAAATGCTGGTTATGCAGATGAAGCTGTTGATGTAAATCTGTGTTTACATGCAGCTGGTCAGTAACAAGATATTTCCCTGTTCTCCAATTTATTCATGGCTTACTTACTGTCATTTGCTGCTGTCAGTGTGTGTGTGTGTGTGTGTGTGTGTGCAACTGCCTCTTAGAGAATCCATTCAAAAGCAGCAAACTTGTTTTCTCAATCACAATTTGCAGCATTTTGATAAGAAAAATACAATCTCAGTGGAGCGTTTTCTTCTTTCATTACTCGTTGTAGAAATCCAATTTCTAGGATACAAAGTCAGTGTGTGTGTCTGTGTGTGTGTGTATTTGTTACATCCTTACAACCGTTTGTGACATAAACACTGTAGTGTAGTTGTCCTCAAGGAGACCAAAGCCTGGTCCTAATGAGGCAGAGCATTTTCCCGAGTAATTTCCAAAGAACTGGTAAAGTTGAGGGCTAAGATTTGAATTGTGGTTAGGTTAAGGTTAGGGTTTAGGCAGTTACTGGTTATGATTAAGGTTTCGACTGAGGTCAATGAAGTCAACTGAGAAGTGTGTGTGTGTGTGTGTGTGTGTGTGTGTGTGTGTACTTGTGAACCAGTAGAACAGGGGACTTTGGTGTCGTTACACACTCACAAACAGGGGACTCCACGTTGAACAGGGGACATTTTTCAAGTCCCCTGTTAGTCATGCTTTAAGTCGAGCTAAAATCATGCCTAAGACGCTCTGGTGAATTTTTTTTAGTGTGTGAGTGTTCAAGCCCATGCTCAGCAGTGCCCCTACTGGCTGGAGCAGGGATTTTGACACCTCATACACACACGCACAGATTTACCTCACAGTGGCCCATACATACTGCTGACAATCCTTCCCTTTCCTAGCGTGAGATGTGTATCTATAAAACACTGATGTAAATCCTGTAAGCCCATTTAGACAGGGTAATAACAGTCTCAGGGCTCTAAGCTCATAAACACAGCCTTCAGTTGTATTGGTGAGAACAAAATATGATGTTTTTGAGTAGTCTGCCCACTGACAGTGTGTCTGTGTGTGTGTGTGTGTGTGTGACGGGTAGAGAGAATAACCTATGGTTGCTGAGAAATGTAAAAATACTTTGAGTTCATTGTGAACCTGCAGTGGGTCAGGGGACGTCAGCTGGAGACGCTCTCTAATCCATCCCGAGGACAGATTGCGTTCATGCAGCTCAGGAATGTGACCGCGTGCAGCCTCGAACACCTCGATGTGGTTCTTGTGATTGGATTGGAGGAAGCATTCAGCTGCCATCAGAGCTGTTCTTCACAATGCCCTCTCGTGATTGCATCACTCAGGACGCATGTGAATACCAGAAAGTTTCATCAAATGTGGTGAGAAGTTTCTCAAAAAAGCTTTCTTTAATCCCACGTCCAGATTGTGTGTGATGTTGGAGTTTTGTGAGCTGCTCAGTAACTGCAGCAGCCACATTTATCAGCAGCTGAGAACTCAATCAAATCATTTCTCATGTTGGTGCAAACGGCATGCTGCTATATTTTTGAGAAACCGCTCAATGAGAGCGGGGTGTTACACCAGAAAAACTCGAATAGAAACTCTCACCATTGCCTTGGATGTTGAGTCACCTGCGCCTTATTTCCCTCAAAACCCTGGTCTTGTGAAAGTGAAAAATCAAGGAGCTTTCCCCCTCAATGATTTATTTATAGCCCACACCAGCCATGAACAGAGACCATGATCAAAAACAAAACATAAAATAAAATACTGGATGTCTCTGTCTGTCATCCAAATCCATGTAGGCTTCATTAATATAGAGCAAAGAATTCTGTTTCTACATGCTGCGAGTGAAGAGAAGTCAAAGTTGGCCGTGTTTTTAAAGATTCTGTTGCTACTTGTCGGTGAAATATTAAACAGTATTTCAGAAACCTTCGCCCGCCTTAAGATCTTTCGCTGTTCATTAAAAGTATCATGATGGAGTGGCACATTTGGAGGTGGATTATTTTACAGCTCTGAAGAAACTATTGTCATTACGAGACAGGCATTGAATAACAAGATATTAAAAAAGATGGTCAATTATTGACAGTCTTTGACGTAATTGCTCTTTAAAGAGTAACTAAACCCCCGCGGGTCTGACGCTAACTTCGCCCAATGCCTGATTTTGAAAATCTTCAAAAAGTGGGCAGGGAGTTATCGGTGAGTGTGGAGGGGAAGGAGGGGTGACTGCGCTGCCAATTTACACTAGACTAGGTTTTTTCGGGGGGTTCTTCTCGCACGGAAATACACCGGGTTAGGGTTAGGGAGCACAAACGGAGCAGTATTTCTACCCACCGAATAAACTGGAGCTTGCTGAACTCGTAGTAGATGTAGTAAAGTGAAATACAATGTGGCGTGGAAAGTAAACCGGACATTTCATTTTACTACTTCCTCTCCGAGCCAGAGAGGCAGTAGATACGCCCATTTTTAACACAATATACATAACTCTTGGCCAGGTCAATAGTTTAACTCTGAGTTTGAATAAATTAGCTTTTTCTCTCAGGCTAGAACATTCAAAGAACCCTGTTACCATTATTCTCCTCCTGCTTTTTTATTTCACGAGTCTGTTTCATGTCTAGGGACTTTTTTTTTTAACTATTAGAGTGAGGAAAGTGATCACAGTACGAATGTTGTTAAAGCCAATTTGTCTATTTCCATCCAGGGAAAGTGTATTTTACAGTCTTTCCGTTGTGTTTTCGTACAAACTCAAAAGCAGCAAATGGTTTGATGAAATTTAAAGGAAAAAGAGGCTCATGGTTAAAATAATTGGTATTGGGTCAGAAAGATTGATATCCTGTTTGTCAGAATATTGGCATTCTTGCTTTTCCATACGTTTTAATTTTACTTTCCTGCTTTTTTCGTTCCTGCTCTGAATTACCTTTGATTTACTTCCTGTGCTGAGTCGTGCTTTTCTGAGGGAAAGTCTCTACTCCAGATGCCAGTTTATTAAGAAAATAACATCGTGCAGAGGACAGATGATGTTTTTAACGCAGGGTACAAATGAAACTTGGAAAATAAAAAGAGTGTCGATGAAGTCTGATCCGATAGGAGGTTATAAAAAGACAGGTACACAAATTGTACAGGATGTTCAGCCTCTAAGCCTTGAAATTAAAAAACTGTCTAAAACTATCTTCTGCTGTTCAAAAGATGGAAAGCATTGCAGGGAGTCGCTCACATCACATTAGTTTTAATGGTTTTTCGAGAGGAGAATTCTGCTCCTTAAGGGTGGAAAGAAAGCAGAAGCAAGCGTTTGTAGTGTCCTGAAAGCTTTGTGTCATTTCAGTGTTTTAATGAAGAGAAATGAACAGAAGGGCAAAGATGACAGAGGCTGCTCAAAGTAAACACGACCCTTCTCCTAAAGTCTGCCACTGCATTTCCCGTATGAAAGAGACAAAGTCACACGCCCGAAAATGTCAGTGTGACGTGCCAACGACTGATGCGTCCTAATGAGACTTCCCCCTCCTTTAGGGTCACTCACAGATTTCCATACAGGACGCAACCTCCTGCTCCATAAAGAGAATTATTGGCTGTAGTTAGGGTCAGAGAAGAGGGTTTATGCAGTGTATTTGTGCTTTATGTGCAGAGGTCGTCACTGTCAGCGTGTAACACCAGCAAAATGCATTGTGTTCATAATTCTCTGTGAATGAACCCAGTATTTGTTTGGTCCTTAAAATGTCAGATCTGTGTTTCCCAAACCTGGAAATGATGATGCTCTCACACGTTAGTCTTGTCCACAAACCCAAACATTTCAGTTTAAATGATTTATTTGTCAAATGGAGCAATGAAAGCAGAAAATACTAACTTTTAAGATGCTGAAAAATCAAAAAGCTTGTTGTAATTATTGGAAAAAAAACCTCTAAAACACAATAATTGATGATCAAAATAGCCGTTACTTGCATGGATGGATTTTTGGCCCAACAATGTGTTAATACATCACAAACATCTTTATAATAAAATCAAATAAATAATAATGATAATAATAATAATAATAATAATAATAATAATAATAATAATAATAATAATAAAAAAAATTAACAGTTGCCAACTCATGCAGTAGTTTTAATAAATCTACGATATCTCTTCATTATGCGGCGGATTAGTAAATGAATACATGGCTATAATTCATATTATGACGTAAGTGAACACACCTCAGTTAAAAAGCCAGGTTTTTGTATTAATTTACTAAGAGTTTCCAAATCATAGGAACAAAACGTCCCCACGAGCCAAAGGACACGAAACCTACTGTGTGGCTTGTACCTAAAGTTGTTCTATTCCCGATCGTCTCAGTGAATTTGTATCTGTAGGACAAACGGCTGGTTCCTGTGCAATAACAGACAGAATACTTACAGCATAAACAGATAAAGAGCTGTTCTATAAATACAACCTGCAGGTCCCCTCAGTCTTTACAGTATAGACTTAAGATGGGCCAGGAAGTTTCTTGAAGATAAGACGCTCGCAGCGCTTTTCTTTTGGGACTCAAATATTTGATGTGGTTCCAGGCTACGCTGAGATCTATTAAAACTTTAAATTGATTCCAAACCTCAGAGGCGGCGAGCGCAATGATGATAAAATGGGAGTAATATATTGTAATTGTGTCATTTAGGAGACGACCGGCAATACTTCCTTGTACCCGCAGCCCGAATAGTAAAACGCAGAAACAGATAAAGTTCAGTCGTCGTAAAGAGAGTATGACTGAACTTTTCTGTGTTGCAGTAAGAAGAGAGAGCAGTTTAATGCTAATGCGATGAGACGATTTTCCCGTTATTGATACCGATACTTATCGTTGATGTAATTGATACTGATGTTTATCGTTTCCTGCTCAGGACACAGTTTTGGAGGAGAACTTTAAACAAAAGTGTACATTTCACTTCACCTGTTTAAAGCAGTGGAGTCCACTGAAGTGAAGGGCTATGAATCTTTTCCAATAATCAGCTGTTTGGCCCCTGAGTCATGTTCCCTGGTTTGGTCTAACGTCTGCAGCTGCTGCTCCTCTGGCATTGTCTCTGGGATTATTAAGCACATAAACTAAAGTGATGCCAATGGCTACAACCATTAATCATAATGAGTGTTTCCTTCAGTCTTCTGTCGCTGTTAAAGCCAAGAGGCTGCAGTTCTGTTCGCTGCAGAAATGCTAGTTTTGCCAAAGCAGTCAAACACACTGCCCTCTGCTGTATTTGGGTTTCTTGGTTTCTTGGGTGACACGGTTGGTGTAGTGGTTAGGAAGACCCAGGTCCTGCATGGAGTCTGCATGTTCTCCCCGTGTGTGCACATGGGTTTTCTTCAGAGTTTGAGAGTGGATGGTTGTTTGTCCCTGTGATGGACTGGTGAACTGTCCGGGGTGTGACCCGACCTTTCACCCCGCGACCTTCAAGTGGAGGATAAAGTGGTGGACGATGGCTGGTTTCTTAAATCGGTTTGTGTGCGTCAAAGGATTCAAACACATTTTCAGATTGTTCAGCTTCTTAAATGTGAATATTTTCTGGGTTTTTTTTGCTTCATATAACAAAGAAATCATTAAAACTGCATCAAAAACAAGACTTTTAAGAGCATCATCACTTTCAGGTTTGAAAAACACTGACATTTTATGGACCAAACAATTAGTCAATTAATAAAAGAATTGAAAATAACTGTTTGTTGCCACACTAAACTGGTTGCATTTATTCTTTTGGCATTTTCAGCCTCTGGAGCTCTTGCCTTATTGACAGTAAACGCCAAATGAAAAATGTCAGCAACCAGGGGTAGGACAATATTATCACATTAAAAACACTCAATAATTCTGTTCTATTGTTTTATATCTCTGTAATCTAAATTTATTATACTTAACATTGTTGTTATTCTCTTCAAAGTGCTCCAAAGAAGTCTGCTATGTAATAAAACGTACTTGTTTGGATGATAAACGTATGGTAAAGTGTTTTAATGATAACAATTTTAAAAGTTTAAAGCAGATTTTTACAATTATCATGATAATAATATTGTCTATTGTAATAATTTTTGCTTATTTTTGCACCCAGTTAGCTTAACCATGGCATAAATATAGTAACATTTATGTATTATTGTTTGTCGCGAGGCCTATAGATGTTCAGAGAAACCAGTAAAACTGTAATCCCGCTTCTCTCTGGAGTCATGAGAGCAAACTCCAGTCCACTCTGTGTTCTGTGAGAACTCTGAAGAGATCACAGCACAGTGAAGTGAAGTCAAAGCACCACATCGTCATATCGTTGCTATTGACATTGACCCACAGTGGGATCATTTATTTAAAGGACGTCTTTCCATCGCCGTTCATCTGCAGCTCAGGACGCCGCAGACACGTTTTCAACTCTCCGTGTTAAATGCAGAAGACGCACAGCTCGCAGCCACAAGGTTTAAAATTCAGAATATGCACGGGAACAGCTGGGTGGCATTTACCTACTGATATTACATTACCTGTGCAGGTTTACAGCAGATTAGACATCTCTGGAGGCTCAGGCATTTAATGAGTCAAATGAAGACCCTCTGGATTTAGTCTTGTGTTACTGGAGTGAGACGCGGTGGCAGCATTGTTGTTTTTCTTGCACTCGGTAACACCGGTGGCTTTGAAACAAGATACAAAGCGTCTCAAGAGTCTCATCGCTTTTGATTTACTGCTGCAAATATCTGGTGTATGGATCTCACTGCCCACATTTTCCTTGAAAGTTTTTTCTTTAGTGTGAAGAAAACTGAACAAAGCGCATGAGTCGGCACATTTATAACTCCAGCAAAAAATGAATTTATGCTTTATGTGATATGGAGGAGTAATAATATGTATCAGATGATGAAAAGCACATGTTCATTTGTGCTGGACCTGAATAACGGAGGAAGTCGCGACTTCAGCGATTTCCAAAAACTAAGTCATGTGAAAGTTGCAATGTGGTTTTAAATTAGCGCTCAAATGAAGGAATTGCATTTTTTAAAAATGTGATTTTCTTGGTTTTCTGAATGTGAAGTTTTCAAAAAGATTTGAATTGGCTGACGGTTTCTCCGATAGCGAGTTGAAGAAACTGAAATTGTCATGTGGACGATCATAATCCCGTCTCTGTCAAAGTCTCCTCCTCCCGGTCACCGTATATTTTGACTGTACCGCTGCTCTCATCACGTTGGATGTAAAATGACAGCGACTCGTCATAAACTGCAGACGCTCGCGGTGATTTCTACTTTTCTCTCTGTGGTCAAACACAGATCCTCAGCTCTCGGAGGAGCTGCAGGCGTTCGCGTGGCACAACACAGAAATGAATTGTGATTTGGTTTCCTCTGTAGTAGCAACACAGAAGACCAAGCCACTGAATTTACAGTGGTTAAGGTATAAATATTAATTTATATTTTCATTCTGCACACTTTTCGTACATGGACACGTTAGGGAAATGATCATATATGCAACCAGACCAGACGTTAGGTGTTAACTTGCCCGTTCAGGACCAGGGATTGCACCGTTTGGCCCAGATGTTCCAAACAGAAAACTACTAGTTTCATTTCTCTTTGCTCTATAGATCATTCTGCTGTACTTTGATATGTTTGTAAAAATCCTACTTTACAGGGATTTGATGTGGTCTGTTGGTGACGTCGCATTACTCAATATGAGGAGGGATACATTTAGTCACCTCTAGTGATAAAACAATCATAATTCAGGGACATAAAATCCCTCTCGCTGCACTCTGACAAATGGAAGATGTGAAGTGCGCCGCTTTCATGCAGGCGAGGTGTGAGGAGCTAATTAGCTGTAAAAATAATTTAAACGCACGTGTGCTAATGGCACTTTGGTCCATTTCGACCACTTTGGTCCACTTTGCCTACAGTAACAGAACCCTCTCCCTCTCTTTTGTATCCAGAGCTGCAACTAACCATTATTCTCATAATCCATTACTCTGACGATTTATTTTCTCGATTAATCGAGTCGTCGTTTCGTGTTTTGTCCACAAACCGAAAGGATTCAGTTTGAATGATTTCTTTCTTACGTGGAGCAAAGAAACCGGAACATATTCACATTTAAGAAGATGGAAAATCTGAAAAAAATACCAATTCATCGATCAAATGAGTAGTTGAGTAATTGTTTCAGTGCTGATTGCATCGTTTGCATCTTCTCTTCTTCTCTGCAGCCGTCAATCAAACAGAAACACTGCCACACCCAAAAGTGGCCATTTGTGGTATTTCAGCAAAGGGCTTTTCCCCCTTCCCTTTCATTATTACTGAAAACAAACACAAAGAACAGTCGTTGTATTTGACCACAGCGTTCAGTTTGCTTTCTTTTATAATTGATGGTCTTGGGTCAGTGTGAGAAATAAATGTAGCTCCTGTTCAACATCACTCTTTAACACACATGAAAAGTTAATGTGGAAACCAGACGCTCACATTTGTTTTGTTTCTACTTTACGCTGCAGTCCATAAGTTTAGTTGTTGTTGTTGTTATTATTCTGCCTCTGTTTTGTATTCGTGAGCAGGAACAATGAATTATTTGTATTCCACGTCCTTCGTCTGAAAACCCGGCCTCTCTCCGCCTTCGTATTAAAAAGTCACACACGGCATTTTTTAAATCATATACAGTATTTATTTCCTCCTCTAAGATCAGGAGTTGACCTGACGTGACCTCCCTGTCCAACAGAAGCTCGACAGGCTTCAAATGTGGACTTTGACATTGTTTAGATATGAAAAGTAAGAGATATTGATAGAAATGTGACGATATATCACTAAACGAGCCACTTGCACCTCCTTCACACAGCACAATGATGATATTCTGATGATAGCAGTTAACTGTGATGAGAGCACAAGCTGAATAACTAACAAACAAACACCGGGAATCTCTGAGGATCTTCTGCCTCCTTCATCTGCAGCATCTGGGCCTTCTGACCCAGATTTTGCCCTTTGATGGATTTTCATTAAAACTCTTACATGAGCCATTTGTTTAAAATACAAATAAAACCCGGCCTAGAGGATTAGAAATGCACGACTTTACCAGCGTGCAGCACGAGATCTCTTATCTCTGAGGCATCTGCGTTTGAAAATCTCAGCCGGGAATGAATGGATACGATTAGAGAGAGTTTATTGTGCATCCTGGTTATTTAACACGGAGCGACTGTGCAGCCAAAAGTTCATGCAGGGCCCCAAGGCTTATTGTCGCCTTTCAGTGACTTCTTTGTAAAGTGTCTTAAGTCTGCTAATGGGTCTGTGTGTGTGTGTGTGTGTGTGTGTGTGTGTGTGCACATGATGTTATTTCCTTATCTCTCCTCCTCTGTGGCAGACGGATATAACTCAGTGGGGTTACTGTGCATGCAGGGGAAGAAGCACCACACACACACACACACACACAACACACTCGCCTGGAGTGCTGCTGGGAAGCTTAGGGAATGCTACACACACACACACACAGGTAGGCACAGCTACTCTTGTCAGGATGCTGCATTGACTTATTTTGACAGCCTGCACAAAATGTGATCCCTGTTCCCAAACCGTATCCAGAACCAGTTCATGTTGGTGGTTTTTATGCCAGACTAGCACACACACACACACACACATGCACAGAGAGAGAGAGACATCAGTTTCTGCCTCAGGTATTGTGCCGTGCTTTACTTGAGTTATCATGATCAAGGTTACACGAGTGAACGAGCTCTCGGGGGGGAAAGCGTTTTGCAAACGGCGAGGTCGCAGCCGGTCGTGTCACCTGCTCGACGGCTGCGGTGAAGTCGCGTCGTCCCGCGACGTTAACGTGCACGCGTGACACTGAAACAACATGTTTAACAGACGGGAGTTGCCAAGGTTACCGTGTCCAAACAACACACAACCTGGCCCTCGCGGCTGCTCCGGGGACTGTCTTCAGAGGGAGAGCGTCTCCGTTGGCTTCATTAATCACCAGCACATGAACAGGCCTTCAGGCTGAGAGACTCCGGACGATCATCGGCGCTTCAGTCTAATCACGGCGCTGAGAGACTGTACCTGTGCTTCACGGGCGCTGAAACTCTGACAGATGTTATTCTGCCTCTGGGCTTGTGATGTTGACTCAGCTCTGTCTGCGGATGCTTGACTTCTTGATTTGTTGCCGTTTCACTGTAAACTTTTACGGCTTCAGTGTGATTTATTCCTCAGGATTAGTAATAGTTAATGGACCGCTGGGTTTATTAGTAGTAACATGTCTGCACCACGTCATTTAGAGCTTAAAACATGTGATTTTGACCATAATTTAACAGCATCACAGTCATTGGGAAGGTTAAATGTCTGGTTGCAGGGAGATTGCAAGGTGGTCTGCGCTCCCTCCACCGTCTTTTGTGGAAAACCAGCCTTATGTCCTCAGAATCAGGAGGCCTCGCCCAAAGTTGGCTCTAAGATCCATGCAGTGGTCGCTTGACTTTAGACGTTCATCGTGGCAGAGTTGGCAAAAAAGAAACAGACGAAACTGTTGTCGGCGGAAGCGAGGAAGAGGAAGAGGAAATGCACGTGTAAACATCGGACCGCCTTTTTTTCAAATGGCAAAAATTGGAAAAACACTCACATTTAAGCATTTAGCAGACACTTTTATCCAAAGGAATAAGCTCCATAGAAGAGATCTAGTCCACTAGATAGTGGACTGATAGAGGGTGAGAGTGTCGAGGTGGAGGCGGGTGCAGAAGGAGATGCAGGGGGGAGGGCTGAGGTAAGTGCTAGGACAGAAGATGCACTTGGAAGATCTTTGTAGACCAGACTTAATGTGTTATTTTGTAGTTTTACTCTAGTACTAGTCACTCTTGTTCTATTGTTCCATTGTGTGTGTGTGCTCTGTGTTCTAAGCATCTATTCCTATAGTTTTGTGAATGTTCTGTTGTGTGTCGTTGGACCCGCCCACCTGTGAACGACCTTTCGGACTCTGAGTTCCAGTGAGTTCTCGGTCAGTCTTTGTGACAGTCGCGCTTCCTCAGAGGGCGGTGGAGCGTTGACGCCTGTGACCACACCTCCTCGTCATGTTTACACACATCAGTACTTTCTGCGGTGAATAATTTATTCTGACGTTTTAAAATAAATGGTTCTCTCAAGTATGCGTTAAGGTTTTTGGATCTGGTTCTTAATGTAATCTCTTCACACCTTCCTGCGTATTGTTTGTTGTCTTTGTTGTAATTCGCTTGACACGGTTTGTCACTCGCGCGTTAAAGTAATCTGCTCATGAATATTAACACACACACACACACACACAGAGATTTTCAGTCTCACGGTCGTTTCATGTCCGTTCTACAAAGAGTTGACAGTATAGAATAATCTCCAGTGTGTCAGACTTAATCCTGACCTGTCTCTGCTCTGAAACCCAACAAAATAAACAAAATAATGTCAGAAAATCAACACTATGTGGCAAATACTAATAATTAAATGAAATAATATTCATATTACTCTCATCCTTCAGCCTCTTTTTTATTTTACTCCAAGTAAGAATTCAGTCTGACGTGTTGTAAATTATTCCCGATAATCTGAGTCTTATTGACGTTGTATAGCTTTACTCTGCTTTCATTCCATTCCATTTTCAACTGATTAGGACGTTTTCAATAACATGAAATCCACGGCAACTCAGACCTAAATGACTTCAAGTCTCATCAAAGTTCTGACCACGTGCAGTAACTGAAACAACTCGTAGAGCAAAGTCCATTTCTCTACTTTAGAAAATAATCATTTAAATGTGACATTTTGAGCAAAAAGGAAAATAATAAAATGTAAAAAAGTAATTAAATCTGGCAACCAGCTTCACCCGGTTGCCAGATTTGGCAAACATACTTTTCATTACCGTAACTCCTAAACTGTTAAAAATAACTCTGGACTGGTGATGGCCACTGTACCCCCGCGTGACCCTCATGTGGAGGATAAAGCGGGAGAAGACGTGTCACGAATTTCTCTGAATAACTTAGATAGATAGATTTTGAAATTGGGTCCTTGAAGCAGCAGTACAAATAAATCAGAAATACAAATAAAATACAATACAATCACGATACAAAATTAAATGAAAGACATTGCAATGCACAATGAGCCAAACTATAATATAATATACACTATATACAATAAGATAAGATGCTTAACAGTGGATTTTAAGGTGCAAAGATAAATATATATATATATATATGGTGCAGTTTTATTTTACTATATAAATATATAAATATCGTTAGTGAAAGTGATCTTGGGAAAAAAGGGCAGAATAACTTTTTTTTGACAATTCTGCTGCCGTAAAATCCAAAAAATAAGAGGGTTAACGTGCACAGTTGTATTCCAGCTGGACTGTGACATAAATAACGTTATGTTCCACAAAGGTCAGGAGAATGGCTGTAATCGCTGCATTGAGTGAAAAACATTGGGGAAGCTTGTCGTGTTTACATGTTTTTATTTATGGAGCAGACTCCGAGTCCAGATCTCGGTGCTGTAATCATTGCGAGTGCAGTTGGGGGGAAAGTTGTATACGTACTGTTTGAAATGCTATCACTTCATCTTTTATCTCCTTTGGCATTTAAACCCGGAGCCTGTGGGCAAAGCTCCTGGACTCCCCCGTCTCTAAAGTGCATTACAGCGTCCTGGAAGCGGGACAGAATCTTTAACAGATGCCACCTCGGTGTTTTTATGTAGTCTGGACATGAACCCAGTCTCTCAATAAGCAGCATGAGCAGTAAAACACAGTTTGACACACGAAGCCCGTGTTTGTTCAGTGTCTCTCTGCTCTCAAGGTTGTCGCCGCCGCTTTGCTATAAAATCCACACATTTTTCAGACTTTGAAATATTAGTTCTCATGCACGGGGAAAAAAAAAACGAAAAAGAAATCACACTTTAAAACTTGATTAACGTCGGTGTCTCCCGCTAATGATACCTTTAGGGAAATGAGTTCCACGTTCCGCTCTGTGTATAGGTCACAGAGAAAAGTTCACCCTGAGTCAGGACTGAGGCTTTTGTTCAAGGACACCATAGTTTCTCTTCTGTACAATAAAAGTCCACCCTTCACCCTTCACCCGCGAACATACGTTACTATTTATCAGCGGGATTATATTGGCGCTATCATTTTTTCCTGTCACTACACACACACACACACACACAGGAGAAGCTGCGGCAGAGACAGTTACTCATTGTGTTTGTCTTCCTGTTCCTTCGTAGAGACTCCAGCGAGGGGAGAGGACGGTCAGGCGGACGCGTCGTTCTCCGACTCGTCGCTGTTCGCTCACTGGGGTCAGGACCTCAGTCCGGACAACCGGCGAGTGGCGCTGAAGATGTTCCAGTACTACGGTTATAACGGCTACCTCAGTGATCGTCTCTCTTTAGACCGGCCGATACCGGACCTGAGGCCTGATGGGTAAGAGGGGCAACACACGTACACTGTATTATTCTGTTGTTTTACTCAACCAGATAAAATATCTGACACTTGTTGCCAGTTAATCACTCAATGAGGGTTAAACATGAACTGTTTTCAAATAAAAATTGCAATTTTACTGCAAATCCTGAGATATAATCTTCTTTTTCTAATTTTTATGTACTTGGTATAAAAAATTGGTAACTATCTTTATGTTCTCATCCGTGAATTAAAATCTATTAGTTCATATTTTGACGTTTTCAGTTCTGTACCACAGTATAAAACCTGCCTGAAACTGAACAAATTGTCATGATATCAAATTAATATTCATTTGTGTAAAAGGAAAATAGCAGATTTTAGATATATTACATTTATAAGACATTCAGCATGTGTTTTAGTTTTCAAACAAAGGATCTTGTGAGTCTGGTAGGATCAGGGACCAGGATTATCATCTGTAAATACCCGAGTATATATTAGTAGCATTTGGACGAACGATATCGATGTTTATGTTTATGTATCGTTTGGTCCATAAAATATCAGAAAACCTTACAAAAGGTTGATCGGTGTTCGTCAAACCTGGAAATGCTGATGTTCTCAAATGTCTTGTTTTGTCCACAAACCAAAATGATTCACTTTTAATGATTTCTTTGTTCTCCAGAGCAAAGAAATGAAGAAAATACTCACATTTAAGAAGCTTAAACTATCGAAAATCTTGTTTTAATCATGAAAAAAAGCTATAATCTCATGGATATCCGTCGCTGTTCCTCTGGAGTTCCTGTGCAGACGTGTTTCTCTCTGCAGTCGTCAGAACAGAGTCAATCACGTTGCATGAACAGGTGAAACTCCTGATTGTCGACTTGACTTTTTTTTTTTATTGCACTGATGTGTCACCGACGGCCAAGGCTGTCTGAAGTCGACAGGACGACCCGCACGCACGCTTCACACCCGCGTCCTAGAAATGAATTGACAGTAGTGGGTGTTTTTTTCTGCTCTGTGAAACCTTGAATTAAGGCCCAGTCTTAAGTCCTTCACAGGGAATTGGTCACAGCGCGCTGGGTGACTGTGACACGCTTTTTAACCCAGCTTTCATGTTCACATCGCCAAGGTTACGGCGGCAGCAGCAGCACGCGGTGACATCCTGGTGCAAACATTGACACAGCTCAAAGATCTTCAGGGCATTTTCTCCTCTCTGCTCATCACTGAGCTCCCTGTAGACCGTCGAGTCTGTGATCACATCCAAACATCACTCACTGTTATTTAGCATTAGTGCTAACCATTCTGGACCAAATGCACTGAAAAGTTTATTGAACAAAAGACGAGAAACATTCAATTCAAAGGCCTGAACATGGCCCTGCATAATGGAGTTATTGTCATTATTGTTTTTATGCTCAACAATTAATCACATTTTTATTGCAATTTTCAAATTGCAAGAATCAAATGTCTTTTAAAGTCAAAATATCAATTTAGATGAACTATTGTCTTGTCTATCTATACACAAACGTCTTTGTTTGTCAAACATCTGCACAAATATCACACCGGAATCGTTCTAAATGTGTTTTTGATGCATGGAAATGACAATAATGACGTAAGAATGACCGTTCCCTCTGATATCGGGAATCATATCGCAATCGCAATTCCTGTCCAAATAATCGCAATTAGATAGTTATTCTGAATCGCTTAAGTGACACATGACGTGTTTCCACCAGCTTTTCTCTATTTCGCACATTCTCTGTTAGTAATAAACAGTCATGTGATGATATTTGACAGACAGGTTAAGGATTCACTCTTGACAATTAAATTATATGGTCGTTCCAAACCAGAATATTAGTGTCAGCAGCAGATTTTAATACCGCAATCCATTAAGTGTTAATGAGCAGCTCATTTAATCATTAAACCTCAGTATCGTCACCTTAATCTCAGCCTGAGAAGAAGCTGCCATTCTGAGTGTGACTGTTGGCAGACCTCAGCGCTCACTCACTCATTCCTCCTTCACTGATCTGTTTCACAACTGCAGTGCAGGTGCACCACAGTGCAGAGATTTATACAATTTCTATATTGACTGCCAAGAATATCACTCGATTGTGACATTACGCTGTTCTTCAATATTATAATATATAGATTTTTTCTCCTTCACAGGTGCAGAAACGCCACTTATCCTTTCAATCTCCCCCAAATGAGCATCGTGTTCATCTTTGTGAACGAAGCCTTGTCCGTCATCCTGCGATCCATCCACTCTGCGGTCAACAGGACGCCGTCGCACCTGCTGAAGGAGATCATCCTGGTTGACGACCACAGCAATAACAGTAAGCAGCAGTCGGACACTCGCCGCCGTTCTTTTCCTGTCGTTTGAGCAAATTCAGCAAAATGAAAATATTGTTCATTTAGATCTGAGTCTGAGATGCGTGTTTGTGACATTTCACCAGCACAATGGAGGGGAATGGAAGTGATTTGGAAATGCATGAATATAAACACTTCCTTTGTTACTCTGGATAATCCAGATCTGCACAAGTCTTCATCGGTCTCTGGAAATCCTCAGCCTGATTAGAGTCAGGGAGCGCTGAATGTCCAGCTTACGGGACAATAACAAAAACTCAATTACCGGCACATTCTCTCGACAGCTCTTGCTTTTGTTATGTATTTTTCTGCGATAAGAGGGAGAAAAAAGTAGCACGACATACTTTGACGAGCTTGCACTTTTGGGTCCGATCTCATTGTTTGCCTGTCGGGACAAAGTCGGGGTGAAGGAAAGAATTTCCCAAAATAATTGTACGAACATGTTGAAGTAAAATAAAGAGGAGCATCCAGCTGCAACACCCTGGTGTGACAGGAAGAAACTCGGAAGATAGAAGAAGGAAGCAAAACATCAACCAATTCATATACAATATTAAATATAAGTACAGCACTCATGACGCTGGCCTGCGACCGTTAGAAAAGCTAAATTACATCTTAAAAAAATTAAGACACGCAGTGAATTTGACACGCTGTGCATTGAGTAACAGTCACAGTGAAGGAAAGGGAGTTTTCGGGATTCATTGGATTTATTTGTTCAATAAATTGGAAGAGCCTTTGAAGGATGTTGTGAAAACAACAGATGACAAAGAAAATCCACCTGGTTGTGAGACGTCACTTGTTTTTTAGTAAGTAAAAACCCAGTAAAGTACAGTATGTGACTCACAGAGCAGGCGGAGAACCAGAGAGTGAGTTCAAGAGAACTCTGTCACTATGTTTAGTGAGTGTTCAGACCACTCTAGTGACTTTTTCTGGACTTTTGGAGACTTTAACGTGTCGTTTTACTTCTGAACGACCAGCGGGTGCCGCCGTGGTTCCCTCCCCTGTCCCAGAGCACCCACAGGCGGGCGGCCCCAGTCCTCTCCTCTCCCTCCCAGCTGCAGAACAGTCAGGACAGATGTTCAACCCTCCCTGCGTCCAGACTGCACATGAAAACCGCTGCCTGCTGATAAAATGTAAAATAAATGACTGCACTAAAAAAAACGAAATAATTAAATAAATAAAAATAATAATAATCTACGGTAGTTTAAAAAAGAGCTAAATTAGTTAATTTGTTGGACACAAATGTATAATTTGAAATAATATAGTGACGTTTGTTGAAGGCACAATATCAGCTGTTTTTTAATTATTGTAATAATGACATCATTCTTTTCTGGGAAAGAGAAAACAAGTTTCTGTTCTTGTGGAGTATGAGCTGGCTGCTCTTCTCTCACGCACAGGATTAGGATTAGGTTAGGATTGCACTCTGTTTTTCAGGTGTAATTAGCCGTACGTTTATTAAGTGGACAATAAGTCATTTATCGCTCCACAGAACATGAAACGCCGTATTTCAGCTGCTTTTCCGTGCAGAATGTATTTATTTAAACTATTATTTCTATTTCTATTTTAACTTTGAGTCTGATGTTATTTTCCAGCTTTATTGTTTTATTATGTAGTTATTTATAATTTGTCCTCCAATGAAAATCACCACATCTTGCAGAGTTTTAAATGTACTGTACCACCCTCTATTATTCTTGATTTTACTGGTTCAACGTACAAAAACTGTACATGACTAATAAGGAACAATTAATGAATTATTCAAAACAACACTGAAAGACATGTTTCAAAGGAGAGTCAGGGAGAAAGTGCCTCCTCTGACTCGGGGGGTGTTTAAATTCCAATTTCCGACTTTAACTCGACGCACCCGATATATAAAAATCATGAAGTCTCCAGGTTTGAAAAGTGAAGCTTAGGAAGTCAGAAAGTTGCCGTTAACCTCCGGGGGCCGACTCTGCTGATTGTAAGAAGAACTCAGTTTAATTAAAAGTCTTTGGGAAAATGAGCCTTCGTTTCACTTGAGTTGAGTTTTCCTGAGGAGTTAATGGTCTCATTCGCTCGTTACAGGTCGCCTTCGATGATGGGGATTTTGTGACTGACGTCCACGTTTAGAAGAAAATAGAAACTGGTGTTGTCAGTGTTGTAAAGTAACCAAGTACAAATACTTTGTTACTTTACTTAAGTAGAATGTTCACATATCTGTACTTTATTTATATTTCTGACAACTTTTACTTTTATCATGTTCGTTACTCGTTACTACAAAATTAAACTTGAGTTGGTGACGTAATGCCTGTTTGTTATCGCTAGTTGTTTTTAGCGACACCAGCTGTTAGCCGCAGATTTCGACTCCAAGTGGACTTAAAACACAGCAGCAGCTCGTTGTCTACAGTGTCCGACACTGAGGCTCTGGTCTCCTGTCTCCGGGTTTCTGTCGCACACCCCGGACACCGGGTTTCAGCTCTCAGCTGTCACCTGAGCGGCTAACCGGTGAGCTAGCGAGCCCACGCAGATAAACCGCAAATTTTGTCTCCAAGTTGAATTAAAACGCAGTGTGACGTCTAGAAGCTATGGAAGCCCAAAAAAAAGAGAGAGATAAATAATAAAAATATCCTCCAAGTAAGTCGAAATTATGAGATAAAAAGTCGAAATTATGAGATAAAAAGTCATAATTATGAGATAAAAGTCAAAATTATGAGATAAAAAGTCATAATTATGAGATAAAAGTCGAAATTATGAGATAAACAGTCAACATTATGATATAAAATGTCAACAAAATGTCATCATATAATTATGAGATAAAAAGTCATTAATATGAGATACAAAGTCATAGTTATGAGATAAAAAGTCACAATTATGAGATAAAAAGTCAAAAATTATGAGATAAAAAGTCATAATTATGAGATACAAAGTCAAAAATTATGAGATAAAAAGTCATAATTATGGGATACAAAGTCAAAATTATGAGATAAAAAGTCATAATTATGAGATAAAAAGTCATAATTATGAGATAAAAAGTCAAAATAATGAGATACAAAGTCAGAATTATGAGATAAAAAGTCAAAATTATGAGATAAAAAGTCAAAATTATGAGATACAAAGTCAGCAGTTGAATAGCAGCTCATGTGTGGTGTGGGGAGACTGACACAGACATGGATTGCGAGTATATTGAGGACTTTACAACAAATGAAATCCGTTGCGATTACGTCCGATCAAACTAAAGTCACCTGTTTACATCTGTGAGAAAGTAGAACCTATAAATTCAAACATTTACCAAGAATTGTAATGTTACACTGTCACCGCCACCATTTTAGATTTGAGCATCTTTGTGCTAATGGAGTGTGTGTACCGTGGCCTTGTTGTGCCACCTGTGTGGATAATTCTGTGATAGCTCCTGGTTGTCTCATCCCCTCTAGACTCCTGTAATGTTTTTAATTAGAGGCTGCGTTCACTGGATTTAACCGATAGATGAATAACATTAATTAGCTGCAAAGCCAGTGTATTTTCCCTGGGGCAGATAACAATCCGGTGAGGTGATGGTGTGTTTGCACATATCTTGTCTGCATTTACAAGCCTAATTCTTACATCTGCATGCACTGGGCGTCATGTAAACAGCGTCAGGATGGAATGATTCCCAGTGTGTGCACCTGCCGAGTCTCAGTGTGAGAGAATACGGACAAGGAAGAAAGTGGAGACGTGAAGTGGACAGTGTAGGACGTAAAAAAGGTAATGATACTGTGCCAAGGTCGTTATAGGGACTGCACTTTTTAATGAGCTGAAGAAGAAGAAGACATGAGTAAACACTGGGACAGGGAAGAATATGTTTACCAAAGTCAATAATGCAGAGCATATATTACTGCCTCTAGCTTTCTGTCTGGTTAACTCAATAATATTGGACGAGTTAATCAATGTCCGTCAGGCTAATTACTGACCAGGGATTTAAATGTATCCAGTTTTCAGTTTATTAAAAAAAAACTACCCAAACAAATGCTCTCGCTGCTCCCAGCACAGGATTATTATTATAATTATTATTTCTTAGCACATCGCGCCGCGTCTCGTAAACATTCATATTTCATCCTGTAATTAGGAGTCAGGAGCGCTTTCCTTCAAACATCCAAATCACGCCCTGGCATTTTGCTGATGGCATTTCAGCCGGTTTGTGCGAGCGCTCGGTCACACTGCGTCTGAAGGGTCTGACTGTGGAATTTTAGCTGTGCCACATGTCGTTACGCCGCTGGCCCGCGATTGTTGAAGGGAGTCGTCGTCCGCCACTGTCACGGCTCACCTCCGAGAAGCATCAGCATGCAGGAGAATGTATCGCCATCAAGGGAGAGAAGGGCAAATTGACCTCGCTGATTCCACCTTAATTGGATAATGTCCACGAGCTGTGGCTGCAGGAAGGCATGACCGTGTAAGAGCAGCGTTCTGAGGAGGCCTCATTTATCAGAGCCGCCGTCACAAGACGGATCATTCTATATGTTAAATGAAACATGAATCATTCAAGATTCAATTTAATTATGACACTGTGCAGCGGAAGATTCTACAACTTAAATCGCAGAGGGCAAAGTTGATCTCCCCGTGCCCCAAGTGGATTTCTGTACTTGTTCCATCCGCGTATGATGGAAGTAATGTGTGTTTCGGGAATAAAGACGAGATGCTGCATCTGCATGTGCTGTGTCGCCATGGAAACAAAGGATAACTTGAGAAGTTTTGCTGTATGTGGAGTTATCTGAAGATCTTAAGATAAATGTGCTTTGTTAAGAAAATATCAGAATTGGCAACAATGGCCTTCTTTGTCCATTTGTCTTTTTCTACAAATGTTTTTTTCTTCAGCACTGTATAAGTATATATACACATATATATATATATATATATGTGTATATATATATATATACACATATATATATATATATATATATATACACATATATATGTGTATATATATATATACACACATATATATATATATATATGTGTGTATATATATATATATATATACACATAAAAAGTTAGTTTAAAAAAGAAAGACAGAAGCTGAAACCTGTTGACTTCTTTTTGCTGCTCGTTGCTGGTCAGATCTTATGGCTCAATTTGATGGAGATGGATGTGCAGTACAGTACAGTACAGTACAGTCCAGTCCATAAGCCAGTGAAAGCTGAAGGTCACACACAAACTTGAGCGCCGTGTGCAGATGAAGCAGCTCAACTGTCAAATACAAAGTCTCTGCTGGATCGTCAGCTGCCTGCATTGGGCCCAGGATGCAGCGCGAGGCCGTCGTGAATGTGTAGGAAGAGCGAGAAACGGCGTCGTCATTTTCACCGTCGCAGAGTTGTGTAGTGAAAGGCTGTCGAGTTGTGTAACACAGACCACACAGCCACTGCGAGGCCCGCATCCGCGCCGATTCACCATCTGCC
This sequence comes from Solea solea, assembly GCF_958295425.1. Classification (NCBI taxonomy): domain Eukaryota; kingdom Metazoa; phylum Chordata; class Actinopteri; order Pleuronectiformes; family Soleidae; genus Solea; species Solea solea. The sequence continues at coordinate 1,771,748 of NC_081138.1, forward strand.
GCGCGAACAACAACAACGCCTACGTGGCGATCAAGTGTGTTTAGTTTGGACTCGCATGAGGAACCGAGCCGAGTAATCAGGGCTTAAGTAAACGGTGTCGCTGCTGCATTCAACAGTGACACTGTAACAAGTGAGAAATCAAAGGACAGCCCATAATATCATAATTATCCTCTTCATCAATGTTAGTTTGTTCCTCTTCCAAACCCTTTTCCGTGATTTCCAGCTGAGCTCCAGCAGGAAGTCAGTCCCCGAGGAATAATAAGCTTCTTTTTTTTTTAACGAGCCACGCCTGGTTTGGGGTTTGTCGTGAGCTGCAGCGCTTTATATTCCTCATTTTTAATTAAGTAACACATCAGATTATTCAAATGAGTACTGGATGAATAATTAATGCAGATAATCAGGTGTAACATCATTAGCAGCTGTTGACGCGTTCACGACAAAAGCTTTTCCTGTAACAGAGGAAGAGTCGAAAATGAACTCTCTTTGTTTGTATGAGTGCAAGTTAGCGTTCATCAGCGCTCATTTTCATTCTCTTCCTGTGAAACTGCCGGAAATTGTTCATCTCCACGAGGGATTTTAGCACAAAGGACAGAAAACCAGTCACTGCTGAGCTACGATCACACTGAAGACTCGGTGCACATTATATTGTAAATGCATGTTTATTATGTAATGTTATGTATGTGTGTTGCACAAAATGACTAAATACAGTCTGATTTAGTGCGTAAATGAGAGACTCAGGAGTCCCGTGTTCATAATAACAACCTGTAACCTGTAATGCACAAAGAAGAACACACACACACACACATTGATTGACCAACACTGTATTTTCCCATATTCCTGACACACACACACACACACACTTACAAAGTTGAGACTTACTCTCATAAACCCTATTTCCATAAGGGTTGCGGACACATTCTAAAAATGCAATAAAACAAAAATCTTACATTTTTTATAATTATTTGAACCTTTATACAAAGATGGACAGAGATGAGCATATTCGAGGGCCAGCTTAGGTTGAATGGTCTCGAGATAAAGTAAGAGAGACAAGCTTGAGAGGGTTTGGTCACATGCAGAGGAGGGATATTGATTATATTGGACGGAGGATGTTAAAGACAGGAGGACAGTTGGTGCAACAGAGGACGCAGATGATCAGACGATACAGGAAAATGTGCTTAATTTTGTTTTTTAAACATTAACATCGAGAAAAAGTCGGGAAAAGCTGTTCCAGTGTCAGCCTCTGCATCAGTGGACCTTCACCTATATTGAGATGAAGCGTGCCGCGGGTACTGATGCTCCCCCCCGACCATCACACACGCTGGTTTCTGCACCTCATTGTTAACATTCTGGACAGTCTTCATGTCAGTTTTTCCCCCAAAAAACAAGCAGGAAAAACCTGCACTCGTCTGACATCAGAACCACTCTCCACCGTCTCTCAGTCCATCTCACATGAGCTTCCTCCCAGAGAATTCAGCAACGCTGCGGCACTAAATTGATATATGGCTTCCTGTTTGAGTAATATAGTTTCAGGTTACATTTTCCTGATGCAGTGGCACCGAGATTTCCCCCGACTGCTTTTCATCATATTAGAAACTGTAGACGGTGAAGGACCAGACTTCTTTGACCGTCAGTTCCCTCGTGAGGTTCACCACAAATAATCCTGTCATGATAACGTCACCGGTCAACTCCATATTTGCTCCATATTGTAAGTAAATCATATCAAATAAGACTGAATAAAAGTCTTCTTTTATTGTTTATCTTTGTGGATAAATTTAATTTTGAGGTTTTTCATTTCATTTTTCAACATTTTCAGACATTTATGGACCAAACAACTCTCTCTTATTGAGAAATAATCATTAGTTGCAGCCGCAGAGTAATGAAACAGTGTGTGTCTAAAGTCTCCTGGAAATGAAGTTTATAAAATAACGATTGATTGATGACAAAACTGATTAAAACTTCCTTAAACAGCCATAAATGACACATATGGATGAACCTAATTCGTACTTTCCCAACTTCTAAAAGTGATCGCTGATAAAAAAAAAAAGGATATGTTAAAATCATTTAAATAGTTATTGTAACACCTGCAACAACATTAAATGTGTTTTTGCACTTTTCATTAATATTTGTAAGACAAACCAGACAGTAAGGCTGCTCACAACATTATGAACAACATCAAATCTAATCCATATTAAGGTTAATCTGAAGAGATGGAGGGTTTAGTCTCACAGTGTTCATGGTTTTTGAAAACGTAGATCGTTCTGTGATCAGATCTCCAACAAAACACCATAATATTCCAGTGTTGTTGGATCGGACCAACGCATCATTCCTCAACTTCATAACATTCCTGACACGGTCTCCAAGATGTCAGGAGCGGCAGAGCAGCTGCTTCCTGTCTGCCCGCAGCTGCTTCCTGTTTCTGTTTGAACTCAGAACACGTTCCAGAGGTCAAAGGTGAAGTTGTTGTGTGACAGTCGTGTCTCTGTTTAAATTCTTGGTCTTTCTGTTTGCACGCACGTGGCCTCAGTTCAGAATCACTCACTGACTGGAAGGTGTTGGAAATACATCCACTTAACATTTGCACACACACCGTCACAGATGGGGGGGGGAGGGGTGACATTTATGTAATGCAAACCAGTGCAAACTCACTTAATGCACAGCAGATATTTACTGTATTTTTAAAAATGTCACCAGAAAATGTGTCTTTGACGGTGGTTTTGTGTTGTAGTTTTTCTGTAGTTTCTGTAGTTGTACTTTCTCCTTCTCCTACAACTCTCTCTATACAAAGAAAACTATATATTATTAATGCATTTCACATTTTCACTTTTTAGTATGCAAGTTTTCCTTAAAATAGATGTTTTTTTTAACAATATATTGCTTTGTATAATCTGTAGTTCCCCAAAATCTTGCAGTCTGTTGTATCATCATCCCTGTATCGCCTGATACGAGCCAGTATACGGCCACAGTGACTGTGTTATCCTGCAGGGTATGTCCTCATGCAGCATATAGCTCAGGTAATAAACTGTGCAGCCAACAATAAACTGCACACACTTCCTCCATCTCCCCCCCCCCCCCCCTGTTTTGAAAAGCATCGCCGGCTGAATCCTCAATATTGCAATATCCAGTTATGAGTGGAGAGCCCCGTGGTGGTCTGCTCTGCTGGCTGCAGCCGCTGCCTCTTTGGTCCGGTGTTCAAAGCAATCAAGCATGAACACTTTTGACCCAATAATAAAAAAAAAAAAAAAAAAAAGGGAGGACACAACAAAGTCTCGTGGGTGGAAGTGTTTTCACAGCCAAACCTCAAACAGCATCTTCGTGTAACATGTTGCATGTGTGTGTGTGTGTGTGTGTGTGTTCTGTAGGTGACTTAAAGGAGAAACTGCAGGATTTTGTCTCTGAAACCAACAGCCAGCATCCAGGTTTTATTAAGTTGGTGCGACATTCCAAGCAGGAGGGTCTGATCCGGTCCAGAGTGAGCGGGTGGAGGGCCGCCACCGCCCCGGTCGTTGCCCTGTTTGATGCCCACGTGGAATTCAACATCGGCTGGTGAGTCACTCACGATGTGAGCAGCGTGACGCGAGTGTGGCTCAATATAAGTGCTCTGGTTGTTGAGTCATGGCACTGTGTGGGTTTGTGAGAAGCAGAAACTCTAAGTATTTTCCATGAAAAACATCATTACTATCATGGTTTGGAGACTTTATTTATTTAATGAGTACCAGAGCAGCAAAGACATTTATTTATTTTTCTGTGGATTCACACATGTCACTGTAAACATTCACTCCGTTACAAATACTTGAGTAACTTTTTGGATAAATTGTAATTTTAGGGGTAGTTTTATTGCAACATACTTCATTTATTTATATATTTTTTTTAGTACATGTGCAATCTATTTCTCTCCCTGACAGCCGTCTTCAGCCAACATTTCTATAAATGTTCTATTTGAACCAATAAAAGTCGATGTATCCGAATTGGATAATCCTAATTTATTTATTGTATATTATGTCGCGTCTATTTTGCTACCATTTGTGTTGCTCTGAATATTTCAAAAATAAATCTGGAGAAACGCAGTACTTGTACTCTTGAGTACTTAAGTAGTGTTTTCACTGCATACTTTTTTAGTCTTACTCAAGTAATTATTTTCACGAGTACTTTTACTTCTACTTCCAATCCAATCCAACTTTATTTGTTAAGCACTTTAAACAAACCACAGTGGACCAAAGTGCTGTACAGAGTAAACAAAAGACATAATAAGTGAAAGGTTTAAAAATTAGATAAAACAGCTTCAAATAAATTAAAAATCATAAAAAAAGAAGAAAAAAAGCCATTACTTGAGTAAGTAACAGTACTTTTACTTGAGTAAATCTTGTGGCTGCTCTCTCCTCCTCTGACTGTAAGACTTGACGGCGGTTGTGCGACTGGAGGTTTAGAGTCAGCGTCTGTCGAGTATGAGTTGCCGATGTTGTTAAAGCTCCATTTGAGCTAAACACATAAACAGGAATTGATTGGCTAGTGCCCGTATTGGAATATTTGCATAATTTATAACGTGATTAAAGCAAAGCAATTGACCTGCAGTGCAGTTGGGCAGTGCTTGACTCTGCTCCAAAAGTGAAGCATGAGCTTTTACTCCTTTCCAAACACTGACTGTTTGCAAATTGATATCAGGTTAATCAGTTTCCTTCATCTTCAGATATTATGATTATAAAAAAATCAACTCGTCAGATGGGAAATAACGTTCTGACAGACGGATGAAATTGTTTTTGTAAAAAAAGGCTGCCCTGACACGACAGCCTGTCAAAACAAATACTCCCAGTAAAAATGAATCTCTGTGTGTTTGAAGGGCCGAGCCCATTCTTCAGAGGATTAAAGAGGACAGAACCCGCATTATCTCGCCGTCGTTCGACAACATCAAGTACGACACGTTTGAGATTGAAGAGTATCCGCTGTCTGCCCAGGGCTTCGACTGGGAGCTGTGGTGTCGCTACCTCAACCCGCCCAAGTCCTGGTGGCACAAGGGCAACAAGAGTGCACCGATCCAGTAAGTCGTCAGAGCCTGACAGACGTGGCGTGTTTTTATTTTACAGGGAGCGTTATTGTGCAAAACTTAGTTAGCAAAGTTTCAGAAACACAGCAGGAACTGCACTTACACCAGGTTTTACACTGTGCTCATGCAAGTCAACATAGTTATTGGACCTATTTGGTAAAAGAAGACCACAATAAAAAAGCAACTCTACTGGCAACCTGCAATGGTTGCCGCTCCATTGTTATTCGTGAAGCCAGTCTTTTAATTTAACACGTTTCCTGAATCTCTGACGGTTATTTAATGACTTTATGTAAAAGCAATGAGACAAATATCATCTCTGCTACAAGAGCAGCTTATGTTGTGAAATCTATCCGTCACTATAGCAACGGTGCCAAGCTAACATCACACATGTGTACATGAGTAGACAAAATGAACTCGTCTACTGTTATAACAGTTGTTTTATAATTGCAAACACAAGCCAGGAGTCAAAAACAGGTTCACAGCAATTTATTTTAAGAGATTTGCAGATGGCTTCAGTGGCTTAACTGCCAAGTTCTCAGAGACCAATTTGGCTAAGGGACTGGAACAGCGAGGAAGAGCGGCGCAGTGGTTCAAAGCAATTGGCTGGCCTGCAGACGGGGAGACCAAGATCCAGAAAGAGTGTTTGCAGATGATGATATGGGGCTTGTGGATCTTGCAGGTATGGAGGCAGTCACAGTGATCCTGAGGCCCAAGAGGATTAGCGAAGAACTGATTAACACCAAACAAAGAGAGTGGAATGTAGACAGACGGGGTCCAGACACAAAACAGTAGCAAACACAAAGACAACACAGGAAATAAGAGAAGGAAAAAGCCAATACCCTGACATATACATCACCTCTAATCCCCCAGGAGCCCGGCCCTGATTGGCTGCTTCGTGGTAGATCGGCTGTACTTTGAGGAGATTGGGCTGCTGGATGAAGGGATGGAGGTGTACGGAGGAGAGAATGTGGAGCTGGGCATCAGGGTGAGTCATGCTGGCTTCACTGCAATCACTGGCTATGGCCAAGGGACGCTGTTCATCCAGGTGATGTAATGTGTGGATAATTAACTTTGATTATGACGCCAAATGGTTGTGTACGGAGTGCGTGTGATTGAAAGTGGAGTAAATGTGGACACATTTGGTGCATTTAACTGAAGATGTGTAGTATGACTAGTGCAGTACCATTTAAACAACATTTATATTATTTATATTACCATTTCAAATGTCTAAAAACCATTACAAAGCATGTGTTTTATGGTCCTGTGTCATGGGCTGGTCGCTGGTTTTAAGGCGAACCACTGTATTAAAAATTCAAGGTGTCAAAGCTAGCGATAGGTCGTGTGCGACGTTTGAATAACACGACGCCTCCTTTTCCAAGGCCCCTGAAAGTTTTGGGAAATCTCCCTAAATAGAAGTGGGTCATTGAAAGTGCTTTAATTCTGTGCAAGAAAGAAGTTGAATTGATATTTAAGTTGTTTCTCCTTGGCAGAGAAGTGTTTATTTTGTTCACCTTCACACTTGTGTTTGACTTGAGGAAAACAAAATGGCTGCTGCTGCTACGCTAACTGCCAAGCTAGGATAACCACCATAAGACAGTGAGTTAGCAAATGTGTTGCTAACAGATGGTGAGAGCTCCAGTAAAACACCTGTTGTTTCACCACCAGTTTAGTTTGTCTTATTCCTGTAACTTCTAGACTGTTTGTGATATCTAGAAAATTCATTGTCTGGTAGAACCTCAGGACTTCCACGGAACGCCCGTCCAAACACAGACAATTCATAAACGGTTGAATAACTCGCCAGATAACGAAAGTGAAAGTTATCTTGGAAAACGGAGCAGAAAGCGGCAGAAGCGCTCAGTCACTGAACATTTTTTGACAATTCTAGAGCCATAAAATCAGCATAAATCCAGGCAGCCTTATTATCTTGATGGTCATAAGAGTGTTACTCACCAGAGCAGTTACCATTCTGCCTGTTACAGTCAAACTCTCATACCTTCTCAATCTTTAAACGGTAAAACTGCTGTAAACGTCAGTATCTGACGGTGAGCTGCTCTTTCTGGTTTAGTTTTAGCCAGAGTAAATGATCACAACTCATTCATTCTGAAGTCTGAACACTAACCTTCTTCCCCAGTCGTCATTATTGTCTGCAGTGATGCGTGAAGACGACGCAGACATAGTTCAGATCCAATCGATGCAATCGTCTGTCGTTGTGTTGCAATCTTCCCATTGTGCGACGTGTCATTTGTGAATCGTTGTCGGCGCCGTCGACTCGGAGCAGGAATTCGCTTACTGTGCAGATGGGCCAGAGGAAGAGCCGTCCTCCCTCGGGGAGAGCAAACGATGTCTCACATCTACTGTACAAAGATCATTAATGCAGCGATCAGCCTGTTCAACACAAGCGAGACACACTCGCACTGTGAGAAGGAAATGGAGACAAGCTTGTGTGGAAATATCAATTCTTGCTAATGACACGGATGCAATCATCAGAAGAAGAAAAAAAGATTAAAAAGTGGGGGAAGATTAGTCCCTGAAGTCGTTTCCCTACAGAATTACGTGGCTTTTTAAATTCCTAGGCCCAGTAAAAGCCTCACTGACTGTTTTATAGTAGACACATTCATTATAGTTTGACACCACTTTCCCATTCAAGTAAATGGGACCATAGACCATAGTCTGACTATAGCCCTATTTGGACGGGATTAGTTTAATATGAGGAGGTGGAGTAATGTCATTTCACCACAGGACATCTGTCATTTTAATGTCCAATTCACACACGATAAGAAATCTCAGTAAAACTACCGTCTGTCCCAGGCGCCCTTTACTGGTCACCCTTTTCATTCCCATTCATCCCATTTCAAACATAGCGCTTCGATCCATGCTTAAAAATCCGCGGAAAACTGCTTAAACAACAGGAGATGATGGAATATTTACACACATATTAGTATCACCTGTGGCCAGGTAAAAGTCGCAGTCAACTTTCCTGACATGGAAACATTCGTACAGTACTAAAATCACTGAGAAGTTCTGGTAATAATTAATCCCGCCCAAATCCCGATACATCACATACAGCTTGATTTATTGTTTGGTTCATTGCTCCGTTAGTCAGATTTCAGTTGGCCTCCATCTTGTCACACTGAAGGATTCTGCCCTTGCCCAGAGGTTCATGTGGTTTAGAGTTCAGTGATTCTTCTAACACAGAGGGTGACGCAGTCAGCTGGAAGCTACGAGACAGGGGAACCCTGGACTGAACCTTGATTTTTTTCAGTGCCTCGCAGCCCGTGGAAGGTTGTTGAGTGGATAAGTCCTTCTGTCCGTCTGTCCGTCCGTCCATCTGTCCGTCATGCCTCCACACCACCTGCCAGCTCACAGACTGGCTGCTGAAGGATCCTCAGAGATGCTCAAACTAGGCCAATAGCTTGAGGCTTTGGCTGAGGCTTGAAAGGTCTGTCCTTGGGAGTGTGAGGGCGAAATGAAGCGCCGCTCTCCGCTCACATGTGGTCACAAAAGTGCAAGAGTTTTTCAACAGGAATTAGCATTCACAGTGGGCTCAGCGACACAAAGATCTTCAAATCCAGTCGTATGAAGCGTTCGTCTCTACAGATAGTAGTAAGAGTGTGTGTGTGTTCACTTTTCTTGTACTTTCTCTGGTATAAACACTGACCTTCTCAGGACCAGTAGTCCTCATGGAGACCAAAACCTGGTCCTAGAACCTCATTTCTGAGAAACTGGTTAAGCTTAAGACTAAGGTTTGAATTGTGGTTGGGTTAAGGTTAAGGTTAGGCATGGACTGGTTAGGTTAAGGTTAAGGTTAGGCTGTCTAAATGAATCCAAGTCAATGCAGTGTCCTAACAAGGCTAGTTGTACAAGCCTGTGTGTGTTTTCAACTCCTCCAGCAGACCAGTGAACAGTGAATGTTGCTGAATTTTACATCATTTTTAAACTCTTTTGGCCCTTTTCCACTATGGTCCCGGCACGACATGGCACGGCGCGGCACGGCACGACTAAGGTTGCATCTTACGTGAAACTGCGGTGACTTCTTTTACATGCGACAAACAAACTTGTAAAGCAGTTGTTTGTCAGTGTAACTGAATCATTAGAATCTGTTCATTGAAAATATTTAATATTGAGATTTTAGACATTTCCCTGGTAATTGTTGGAGACGAACGCACGTTTTTAGGATTGTTGAAGTCTTTTTAACTGATCTACAGTTCGGCGTTGTTCAGCTTTGATTCTTGTCGAGGCGAGCCGGTGGAAACACGCCATAAGTTAAAGTTATTTTTTTGATAATTCAAATTTGGCGAGGTGATTAGTATTGTGTTTTCCTGTAAGTTGTCAAAGTCAGAGTTGTTGTTTTTTTACAGTGTAACATGCACTTTAAATCACCTGTGAATGATGCTAATGTGGAATTTGAGGCCCTTCTCGTCAGTGCACCACTGAAAGACCAAAGCACACATCATCACTCCCTCGCCAGAAAGGTCACGTTGAGCGATGAGCATCAGTGAGGCATGTGAGTGCAATTATGATGCAGACTTTGCTCTGGAGTATTTCTGAGAGCTTCACTGAAACAACACGGCCCAAAATAATCAGTTTACACATTAGAGTTAGCAAAGGATTTAGCGGGCAGGTTTTTTTTGCTTGTCATAAACAATATGTCATCATTTGTACATTTGAAAATTGCTTTGTGGAACAAGATGAAAGACTTTCCTGCAAAATATATGGATTCAGCTCCGAGTTACTGACTGTTCTCACTGTGCTGCCGAAAATCTGTTGAATCCCACAGTGATTTCGAGGACAGTCAATGACATCACCTTCTGTCTGATGCAATTTATATGAAAGGTAATAAAAAAGGTAGCCCTCTTATATAAAGAAATTTAAGATTTAACATAGTCAAGACGTTATAACTCAGAATCAGAGACCGTTTTATTGCCAAGTAACTTTGGTGCATGAGACAACACAATAAAATGTGGACTTAAATATTTGGATAAAGATCAAATCCAAGCCTTACTGTGGTGAAAGTAATCTTAACTACCCTTTACTTTGTGTAAAGTGTGTTCTTCACTCTTTCTTTTGTATTTTAAGTTATTTTTAAATTTAAATTATAAATTCAGATAATATAAAGATACTCTGAACTCGCTTTGCTTTATGAAAAGATGGAGAAGATGGGCGCTCGTTTGTTTTTAACTGCAGTGATGAAAATAAATCTTAGGTTTTGAGGACATAGCTTTAGCTTCAATAGCTCATAGATCGTAGTGGAAGCTGTTTTTTTTTTTTAGCACCAGGTTTGGTTGGAATGTGGACAAACACACGTATTTCTAAACTCATTTAATTCTCAAGTCATCTCCCTCCGGTGACTTATTATTCATGATTTAATTTTGTTCAAAGCTCAAACACTCAGACACTGAGTGATTTAATCCTTCCTCCTGGACTGGATTCAGGCCGCTCTATCAGAAACTGATAGAAAATATAGTAAAGTAGTAATGTTTTTCTTTAAAACTCTTATTAGGTTGAGCATGTAGAAATAAAGTCAAAGAAAAAGCCTCAAGGCCCTCGTTTTTAAACTATTATATGGTGATTATATACCAATAAAGGCTTGAGGCGTTGGTGTATGTGCATTTCAAAGGGTTGAACATGACCATGCCGTTACATTAAAGGCATTATAATCGTCTTTGACAATATTAAGGATGGTTTCCCATCGTTATCATGTAAAGGACAAGGTTTGAGACACAAACTTCAACAAATTAACATCAGTCACATGACTTTATTTTAATGAAGATGTCCTTAAACCTAGAAGTGTCGTCATAATGACGTACGTCGACACTGGCTGCTTCCACTGCTATTAAAAATAAATGAAAACAAATGTAAAATAATGCATTTTTTCTTTATTTGTTTGCGACTCTAACCCCAAAACTAAGCAACTTATGTAAAATGTCCTCATAAATACTCTCATGTACGTGGAGACCTCGCTTGAATATTGTGTGGAAGGTGTTATTCCAGACTGAATTGAGAGTTTCATGTGCCAGCGTGACTAAATGCTAATCTTGTCACAGACTCACACATTTTTGTGCTGATACCAACTCGGAGGTGGAAGGGAAAATAAGTCGCGTCCCTCATTACGCACATTTCCGTTCTCACTGGGTCCAATTTCGCAGCCGCACTGCAAAAGTGTGCATGATGGTGTTCAGACTGCAGGCCTTTATTTGTTAATAAGCACCTCTCAGGTGGCAGGAGCTGCTGGGATTTCCCCGGCACAGACGAGCCAAACGACACTTGCCATCAACTACTGAGTTAAATTCTTTATAGTGTCGCTTCTGGAGGTGGAGTCAGCCGAAAGCGGCACAGCAATCACGGCGGCTTGTTAGCAGAGAACACTGAAACTCAACGAGAAGCTGCTGCTGCTGCTGCTGCTGCTCCGTTCGCTCATTAGGTATTTATTTAAATTCTGCACATTTCAATAATTGACTCACCAGTGAAGAGGTTTGTAAGGCAGTGATTGCGAGGATGAGATTCCTCAGAACATGTTGTGAAAAGCAGGCTGGTATTAGCGTTCCCTGGATCATTAGATAACACAAATACCCAGTGAAGAAACTCATCACCATCTCTAACCTCCCTAGAAAACTCCATTTGACATTAGAAGGAATGTGATAGTAAGTGGTGCATTAATAATTTAAGGCGGAGAATCTTCCCTCCTGTCGTCTACATGCAGCCCTGCTTCCTACAAATTACATTCGTTTGCATTTACTCTTCATTAGCAATTTATATGGAGCCAAGTGAGGGTCTGGTAAATCAGCAGGAGGAGGTAGGATGAGCATGTAAAGCACTGACCTTTAGCACAGCCTGTTTGCATTTGTCTCTTCCCTTTACTCATATGTGCTTTATATTATTACATAACTGTGCAAATAGGTTTGGCTTAAAGTGTTAAACTGCAGTCTGACATTTGAGAACATCATCACGTCCAGGTTTGACAAACACTGAACATTTTCTGACATTTTATGGACCAAACGATTACTCGGTTAATCGTGAAAATAATCCACAGATTAATCGATTACGAAAATAATCCACAGTTGCAGCTCTAGTAAAGCGATGCTGGAGACAACATTGAAAAGTATGATTGAAAACACAAATGAAACGTTTCTGGATTATACAGCATAAAAAAAAGACGTCGCACTCATGAATCTTCCGGTGACGTCGGCCTGAATCAGCTCGGTTTGGACATTCGTCTTTAATCCAAACTCCTGACTTTGAGTTGTTTTTATTTAACTGTGAGCCGTGCCCGGCGTCAGTGATGTGAATCCGCCCGCGCGCTTTAAAACCTAAATTATATATCGATCTGGATCCGTATGAGACTTCATCTGTTCAGTGAGTGTGTGGCATTTAGTGAGACCAATGATTGTTGGGCTTTTTTTGTTGTTTGCCCTTCATACTGTCGTGACCTTTAATCAAACATTTGACATTTTCATTTGCCAGCACCCATATGAAAAGAAAGTAATGTGACCAGGGTTTACAACTAGAGCACCAAACATAGTGATATACAACGGCCGAGTGGTAGTTTGATCAATATTTGATCTAAAGAATCTGCATGTAAATGAAAAGAAATGCAACCAAATGTATAAAACGAGACTTAGAAAAGTATTTTTTCACACTTTGACCTTTTAGTTCTCCGTCACAAACGTTACGTAAAGTTTCAGAGACAAATACTGATGCAGTGAAGGACACACGGATGTACTCTCCTTCACTTTCAGCACAAGTTGACGCACAAATGTCTGTAAACGGTTCCATTTTCTGACGAGTCGATGGAAGATTTGCTCTCCACACAGTAAACAGACGGAGCAAACTGTGCCGACTGTGTGCACAGCTTCACCTCCGTGCTCTGGGCAGCGCGGAGCGCAGACAGCTTCACCTTTAAAGCAAGTCTGTGCTTTCATGTGGAAGGTTTTTGTGATCGCGGCAGAAATGTGAGATGAATCGGGAAATTCTTCACTTACAATAAAAAGTATAACATGAAAACAGAAAATTCCTGAAGGGGAATTAAAAATCAGAGAAATATGGAGGTTGTTTTCTTTGCTGTTGCATTTCTTTTCGAGTTTGACAGCGCTCATCGACAAGGTGTCGCCACGCTTGTAACATCACAGCGACACGTATCGCATACAAAATGAAGGACGTTCATTTTGTGACGTTCAAGATCCCACTTCCTGTAGCTGTTGTTGCACTAATGAGCACAACAAACATAATCTCTGTTCAGATGTTAAATCTCCTGCTCATCATATCCTGCGTCTGGTGGCGTTTAGAGCAGGAGAAAACGTAGCGTAGCCCTTTAAATCTCCACCTCCGGCGAGCGGGGATGACTCATGGCGTGAGCGATGCATGAACCCACAGTTCTTCAGATCTCTGTCCGTCCAGTTTAAATCCTCTGGTGTCTCAGTGTTCATGCTGAGAGATGAGTTAACGCTTCCCTCAGTGCTCTTATCGCTGACGGACTGAATGTACTGTAGTCCTCTGTAACAGTACTAACTATAGACGGGGAGTGGAGAATTCTCCTCGGTCATGCATTACAGTCCAGAGAAGCACAAATTCATACGTTTTCAATCATCAGGTAATATACAGTGTAGATGAAGAGCAGCACCACGTAGCTTTGTTTTCTAATGCTCCACATTTCCCAATAGAAACTCAATGTGGACATTAGAATATATCACAATTTAGGAAATATTCAGTGTTTTTTGCACTTTTTTCTCTATTAAAATGAATTGAAACACAAATTCAGTCCATTCAGGATTTTCGAATATTAAAGTATAATGGAATTTTTTGGTCTATTTCACAATTTTACATCCATGCTTGTCGTGTAGAAGGTTCAGAGCTAGAGTGGAGTGAAGATTCTCTTCAACTCGCTCTCCACTCCACTTCACTTCAGGTCCTTGGCCTGGGTGAACCCGACCCATTTAGTTTTTTGGCCAACTTCAGAATCTCCAACAAAAGAGAACCAATCACGGACCCCAGGTGAGATCGAGCCCGGCTTCACACAATGACGAGAGCTTTTATACGTCCAACATTGTGACCACCGAAGAGCAGCGGTCTTTGGATTCAGCTGCTGCAAACGTTCTAAAAAGAAAACTACAAGCACATTTGTTGACATGTTTTTCGTGGCTTTGCATACGTTATCTGGAGGCATTTTGATCTACAGCACGTCTGTTCTTGAGCGTTTGCAGTCTGCCGATACATACAATGCAAGTGCCAAAGCACGGTGACTTACAGAACTTGAACCGTGACTCTCTGAGTGAGAGGAGAACAGATGTCAGTATAAAGTGACCTACTCTTGGGCAAAAACACAAAAGTCTGCAAAAAAACCTGCAATTTCTGAGCCATTTTTCACTCGATCTTCTCAAAAACCTGTAGCAGGGTCGTGAGGTCAAGCCTTGCAACACTTTGAGCGATACAAACCACTGCCTTTGCTTTACAATGAGTAGTTTGGAAGGTGCGTCATTGTAGCTCTTTGTGCCATCGCTATGGCAACCACTAACTGCAAACTGCCAGTTCAGATGAGCAGATGAGACTGCACAGGAAAACACACACAATAGACCTGCAGCTAACGATTAAATGTGTTTTCTCGACTAATCGAGTAATCGTTCGGTCCAGAAACGTCAGAAAAATATTGATCAGTGTTTGTCAAACCTGGAAATGTCTTGTTTTTGTCCACAAACGAAAATGATTCAGTTTCAATGATTTCAGCAAATATTCCCATTTAAGAAGCTAAAATCATCAGAAATCTTGTTTTAATAATGAAAAAAAGCCTCAAACCGATGAATCGATTAACACACAAACAACTTTAACTTATTTTCAACTACTTCCTAAACTTTCATACAATCAACTTCTTCATACAAATTCAGTGCAGCAGTCCCACGTCTCTGTTTATGTTTAGCATATAAACCAGTGGCAGGTGAAATGTTTTATAGTGCAAGTGAGACATTTTATGCCCTTTTTTTTTTGCCTCTGAAATCCTAGGAGTCTGTTGTTGCTAACGCGGCTTCAAGCTGCTGTTAATCTTCGTGAAGAAGAGAAACAAGAAAACGTGTTACAGCGGTCGATGCTGTAAAGATAGATTTCAGGTTGTGTACATTCTGGCTGTGAACCAAACACAAACCAGAGGTTGCCAGAAGTTCAGTTTAGAAAAGTATTAAGTAGACCAACATAAAAACACCTTAAATCCAAGTCTGAGTTTCCGGTAATTTGATTGAACATATTGCGGCGGCGTAAAAACAGCCCCATTATTGTGCCTTATATTTGCGCGGAGTTTTGAAATGACCTTGTGAGTGCTCCCATCAAATTCCACTTTAATTCAAGAGATCCTCAGCTTAGAACTGGCATCACTGTGGACAGGGAAATGAATAAAGCACTTCCACTCACATTACATTTACATTAAAGCTATTTAGCGCTTGCTCTTATCCCAAGCAAATTATTATGAGGGCAGCAGTAATTTTAGCCTACACTCAGGCTGATGGTGCCTTGATAATAGCTTGAGGGGAAAAAAACACTGCTCTAATGTAAGACTGCGTCTCTGCCAGACAAGTTTTACAAAAAGAAATTGGAGCGAAGAACAGCCAGAGTGTGAGGAGGATTGGATTTAGTCAGGAGCATACAGTATTTGTGGGAGGGTGCAGGGCAGGAGGGGTGAGCTGGCGACGTGAGTTATTTCTTGAGGAGATGAGTTTCAAGTTTACAAGGGAAAGGAGCGGCTGTGCTGCCGTGACTGAGATTTCTCCGTTGCTGTGAGGTTAGGACCAGAATTTTAAGAACACAATAGACTCCGACGCGGAGCGGTGACTCGTTTGAAAACGCCTTTTTAAACGACATCGAGCGAGTGTCAGAAGTTTGGTGAAGTGATTTTTCTGTTTTTACAACTTTGAGCTGCACGGTCGCGGAGTGCAGTCACTGATCCAAGAACTAAACGCTGTTTACCAGCCACTTTATATCTGATTAAAATCTGAATAAATTCAATACAGATCAGATCAGAGAAGTGACTTCCATCACAATACCTTTTTGCATGTGTAATGAACGACAACAGAAAATGTCACGTGTTAGAAAGATAAGATAAGATGTAGCTTTACTGGTTTAGAAGTTGAAGTGTTCAACGTTTTTTGTACTTAAGTATTGCAAGTAGTTTATTTTAAAATGTACTACTCAAGTACTGAATTTAAAAAAGTAGAAGTATTGTGTTGTGTAGTGTAGTTATTAAAGACAGCAGTTAAAGGTTTGAAAATCATATTGTTTACATGATAGCTTAAAGCACGTGTGTCAAACTGGTGGCCCGGGGGCCACATGTGGCCCTCCAATTGATTACATGCGGCCCGCCCACCACTGTGCAAGGTGATGGAATAGAGACAATATATAAGACTTAATGTATTTGCTGGCAATATTTTTATAATAGTAATAAGACATTGGGTTGTAATCATTGCTTTATTAAATGTATTACACTCAACATGAAATGACATATATTTAAGCTTCTTTAATCACAATTATCCTCGTCATTATTTGATAAATTTTCTATTTAATTCTCCGTTTTTGTGCATCATAAATATGTTTTTATTGTTAATCATTTTATATCAAAACAAGCACTTTTACTTTGTAATTCTGTCTAATATCATAATGAATATCTTATATTGCCCGTCGGCTACTAAATAGTTTTTTTTTTCCACTTTTTTTCCTCTATGTCGGCCCCGCTTGACCAGACTAGATGCTCATTGGCCCCCAGGTCATTTAGTTTGACACCCCTGTCTACAGCTTTGTCCTCCACATGAGGGCGCTGTGCCAACTCAGCTGACATGGGACATAGTCTCCAACTTGGCTAATCCCAAAATCTGCACGTCTTTGGACTGAGGAAATCGGATAACCTGGAGAACCTGGAGAACACCCACGCACACACAAGGAGAACATGCAAGTCCTTGTTCCGGCCGGGTTACGAACCCAGGTCTTCTTGCTGTAAAGGGAAAAGTGCTAATCGCTGCCCCCAATGTGGGTTTGGAATGATTCAAACTCATTTGAAAATATGTAGTAAAGTACCAAAATACTCCAGTAAAGTATAGCTACAGCCTTTTAGTACTTAAGTACGGTAGTGAAGTAGTTCTACTTCATTACTATACTATACTATCTCTGCTCATGTCTCATGGTAACATAGACCACGTAATAAAAGTGGCACAAATCTGATTTGAAATTCAGAATTAATGATTGAATTTCTGCCCTGAATCGTATCTTATTCTTCAGATATGAGTCACTTGAGCCTGGGAATCTCCACAGTTGGAGTAAAGCGTGTAAAAAGTTTGCCGCAGTGCTGATGAGCCACGCGTTCTGCTTCAGCAGCATATGGGTGAAGCAGATTGTGTGAGTCACCGTCCACATTAGATGGTGGGTTTGATCAGTCACGGCGAGGAATAACCAATTGTATTATATGTCTGTGTCTTGAATGGAGTAACAACAGTGGCCTACATGTAGAAGAACGGTTCTGTCTTGACATTAATGACCCATTTCATGTAATTAATTTGAAAACGGCAGCAGATAATTAATGGTGAACTGCAGGGGAGGCGCGCGGGCGAAAGCTCCGAGGCATCGCTTTCCTTGTCAGAGGGGAAAGACGACACTGAAAAATGGCAGAAGGATTATTTTAAGGCTGAGACTGACTGTGCTTTAGAAAGTGCTTCCACTTCTGCTTCAATCTTTCGCTGTGTGGCCTTTTCAGCTCAAAGTATTATTGTGTGTTCCTGCAACGGATTTTTGATTTTCATCCAAACTAATGTCAGTGTTTCAGGAATGTTTTATTTTCAAGGTTGGAAAAGAACCTGAACATGATTTCTTTCAAACAAATAGTATCTGTTATCTGACTGACTAGTTGGCGTATTGGACGGAGAAATGAAAATAAGTTTTAAAATAATAACTGCTGACAGACTAAATGTGACTCCCCTGATTTACCACTCAAAATCACTTGAATTTGCCCTTAGAAGACATGAATAATACGTGGAAATATGTCAGTAACCCGTGTGGTTGACATTTCTGGATATTTTTGGATAAATCCAATTTGGTTCAGAGTGTTTGCAGTAAAAGTGCAGCTCAGGCAGCGTTTCCCTGTCCAAGAGAATACTAACAAACAGCCGCTCTTTTGTTTACGCGAGCCTAACTTGAGCCTGATGCATTTCATGCTCCACTGAGTTTGTTACCGCGTCCCTGTCACACCATTGCTACCACGATTATCGCTTGTTTTCCCTGATAACAGCTGCTTGTTTCATGTCCTGCATCCTGACCAAGGCTAACATTAGCTGATTGTGAAGTGTTGCATTCAGGTGTGTCATGTAAATAACATAATCCAGAATCCAGGCAGAAAGACAATATTTCTTTTTCTTTTTTTACTAAATCAACATGAAAGCATGATGTCATTAGAAACTCTGCAGTCTGTTGATTTGTCAACACAGAACAATCGCTTACGTGCGTCAGTGGTGTTTTTTCTGTGCAGCCGTCCCTCAAACAAAGCTCGTCTTCTCGTGATAAACAGCCACATGCCAAGAAGAAACAACATGGGATGCTGCTGCGTGCAGTGAGGCTGCTGCTCTTTGAAACAGGAGCAGGTTAATTTCAGGTCTCATGGAACTGCAACACGGAAACTTTGTAATTGTGTAAAAGAGAAAAAAAGGAATTGCTATTTTTACAAACGGAAAGTTCTAAACCCGCCTTCAGGACAGTTTCTCCAATCATCAGGCATCTGCACGGCGTCCACTGACTCCCAGAGACACTCAGCTTCCATGGAAGTGACTATTTTGCCGCAGTTATTCAGTCACCGTCTCGCACGCCGCAGTCAAGTCAAGTCGAACTTTGCGTTCGACTTTTTTCCTGCCATCTATTTTTGTGATGAACGTGGACGTGTTTCTAGTGGGTTGAGCTAATCCAAAATAGTGAAAACTCTGAATTAGCCATTAGTACTTGGTACTTTCCTCCTGATGAAATTAACACAGCAAATAATCGACCAATCTGAATTTTGGTCGAGCCAGAACTCTAGGTTTCCACATTCTTATTAACATCTGGATAAATTCAACTACAAATAGTGATTGCTTTCATTTTAATGCAGCAGTATAATAAGGTCTAGATTTCTTTTGTCACTTATAAACCTTTATCTTCAAAAATGAACAACATTGGGTTTAAAAGTTGTTGTTTTTTAAACTGGTGTTCTCTCCCAGGTCACTCTCAGGTTTTTATCGGCTTTGGCTCAAAGCTTTGGAGTTGTTGTTTTCTTCTTTGTCTGATTTTTGCAATACATACTCCTGGAGGATCCAGGGACAGGAGGGGAGGAGTCAGGGTGTCCAACCCAGAAAGTGGGAGGATAAATTATTGATTCATTAATTCATTTATTTGTCTGTTACTATCCATTTAAGGGTCAGTGGAGCCAGTCCCAGCTGACGTAGGGCAAAAAGCAGTGTAAACCCGGGACAGAAGGCCAGTTCAGCAGAGAGATAAAGAGAGATTTATGTGCCTCAGCACAGTCAGACAGTCATGGAGCGATGACAGGACAAAGACCCTGCAGCCTATGGACTTAGATTTGATATTGTGGACATACAGAAGCCCTGCATTGTGAGAGAGCAGCTCAAAGGTATAAGGGATAATAAGAGATCAGACGGGTACGATGGGTTTGGTCAATTTACGGTGTCTTCAAACGTCATTTCAATTCTCCCCTCGCGTGGATAGGAAGCCAAAGCTGAATTGGTGCAACGTGGTCAGAGTTTATGGATTTAAATTTAAAATTCCTGCCGCGTTCTGAACATTTTGAAGACTGGAGATGTCTTTAATTGGCCGATCCGGGGAGCGGCTACGAGATGATGCGTTATATAAAACAAGAAGGTTTTAAGGGGATTTTATTGGGTGGTTTTTGAGATTTGAGTCACGTATTTTTCACCGGAGACAAACGGAGCAGGCAGAGGGAGACGGTGTCAGTGAGCCGTCGCTCTGATCGTACGAAAGGCGGCGGACTCCAGAGCCGCACTCCGTCTCTCTTTATCACCACAAACCCGTCTAGTCTCTCGTGTCAGAACCTCACTTAAAGCCTCGCCTGCGCTCCGAGATAAAACACTGAAGGCGCACTCCGTCAAAGCAAAGCCATTTGCTCTCAGCGGGTCTGTGGTGACCCTGCTCAGTTCAGCTGTTTATTAAACAGGAACAGCAGCTGTCTCCACCTCTCACTTCATACTCTGGTCAAATGCTAATCGGGACACGTTGAAGGGTTTTCGGCGATAGTGACATTTCCTTTGATAAGCTCATACAAGTATGCGCCTGTAAATGGACGTGTACCTCTTTATTCCGTCTGCAAAGGGTTTGAATTGCTTTGAGATTCCATTTAAAGTCTTCAGATACCGATCGGCTGCTCCTAGTTCAGTCCCTGAACAGTCAGCGCTGTGTTCCTTTCATAGAATTAGAACTCTGAAATCCATCTCCATATGTATATTTTGATGGTTGATAACTAACTGACAGGAAAGGAAACGAGAAACGAATTATAACCCATGTCATAATCATTTAAATCAACTGGGTTTAAATAACCAATCAAAACTTCCTTACAATGATGCTGCAAACAAAAGTATTTTGCATGTAAACAGAATATTTTTTCCACCACAAACGTTTGCTGTATGAAGTTTGAAGGGAGAGTTGTTCTGGGCTCGTTCACAATGTGAGAAGTTGAATCCTCTATCTCTTAGTTATCGAGGACTGGAGACGTCTCGCTCCCTCGTTCTCGCTCTCTCTTTGGATGCCGGGTTGTTATCGTTTTTCACCGCAGGGACTCGTGCGTCGTCACAGTCAGGAACACGTTACGCTGCACAGATAATGAACGACCTCTGCTTATCGGCCACTACGGTAAAAAAAAAACAAAAGAAAACTTTGCATATCCTACAAGTGATGCAATCATGGACCTGTGCACCTGTGGATGTGCTGGGTGAAGATTCCTCTTCAGTTCCCAGGGTGCAAAAATGAAGTGTATGGGCTCTGTCATGTCATGTTGCACCATAGTCTGCAGAGTTCAGTGTCTCATTCACTAGTTTCAGGTCTTCTTCAGTAGAACATAAGGCCAATTTTATAAATGATGTTCCAATTTAGAGGGAAAATAGATGATCTGTGAACATCCGGTGACAAGTTCCGATTCTTCTGGTTGATGTTACATCCTTTTGCCACTTGGTCACCACGTCCTCACACAGCAGGGAGGACAAATAGAGTTTGTTTGGACAGACCGTGAATTAAGCTGTAACTCGGCATTACACAGCTCGCCTCATCTGAACTAATGTGATGATGAGCAGAGGAGACACTGGAGCAAACCCAACATTCTCTTTTCCTCGTTTTTATCTTCACTTCACAGTTAATAATACTCACAAAATACTCACAGACCACCTGTGGACTGGACCTCAGTCTCAGCCTTCAGTCTGGTTCCAGCCCTTTTTTATAGCGTCTAATAAAAGGACAGGAAAACCAACATGTGAGCAAACACTAGTGTAATAACAACTATTAACATGATAGAAAACTGTATTATAGAATTTTAATTTTGCAATATTATGGATATACCATCAGATTTAATTTTATTTTAATTTTAAGATTTCATTTAATGCAAAAAAAAGGGGACAGTGTTAAATCCAGTAATATCACCAGTGATATCATTTATAAAAACACAGAGAATGAGGTGTTTCAGGTGTTTAATTGATTCATTTAATTGCTTTTACTTGCTTAGGTGTGGCAGTGTGGCGGCAGCGTGGAGGTCCTGCCGTGCGCTCGCATCGCGCACATCGAGCGCGCGCACAAACCCTACACCGAGGACCTGACGTCTCACGTGCGGAGGAACGCCCTCAGAGTCGCCGAGGTTTGGATGGACGAGTTTAAAAGTCACGTCTACATGGCCTGGAATATTCCCCAGGAGGTGAGTCCCAATAATCCAACACAGGAAGGGATTATCATGTCTAAAATCACAATTCCTGCCTGTTTTAGATTTTAACCAAAAAATAAAAGAGTATCAACAAAGACATCAGGCTTTCAAAGTTTAAAGGAGCAATTAAAGAAACTAAGTGGAAGTCTTAGAGACCTTGTGCAGGGACGTAATCAGTTTGTTAATCAGTCAACGTTAATATAAAATGTCAATTAGTTTCAAGGTTAACAGAAGATTGCGATTGCCCTTGAACTGGAGTGATTTAATGAAAATAAACACTTGTAAGGACGTTGCCTTGTGTTCAAACGTGGTTTCCCTCAAAGGAAAAGTGAAATGTTTATTTGCTCTTATTTTTCCGTCCGCTGCATAATCTGTTAGATTATGTAAATCCACGTCATGAATAGATGAACATCTGCAGGCAATTCATTCCCCCTATAATGAGGCGTTTAAAAGACTCTGTTACTCAAGAAGCATGAAATTTAGCCCCGGCGTTAGCCCCGTGAATTAAGTGTCTGTGTTGATTTACCTCTGAGAGTGGCCGCGCCCGCTTCACCGTCACGTGGTTCCTGAAGACAGCAGCAAACACCAGCTCCCACTTCAGCCTCTCACTGAGGAAACCGAGCGCAATCAGTCACATTACATGCAATACAATGACAACATGGAGGCATAACTCCTATCATTACAGCTGCTTCATGAAAGCGTCAAGTACGGCATTCGACGTCCTCCTCAGGCGGAAGCGCAGAATTATTAGCAGCCAATTGTTCTGTGTGTGTTTAAAAAAAGAAAGTATAATCCAGTCTGCACAAACTGGTTCAGTATTGTTCCATGAACGTCTTTCACTCATGCATGAAGTAGCGTTTCTGTTTCCGGTTTGATGGAGCTCATTCATGTACACTTTAGTGATAATTGGGCTTTTTAGTGACGCACTTTCTAACCTGCACTTCCGGCCACTTCAAATACAGAAATACACGTCTGTCACACTTGAAACATGTAATAATGAATAAAAATAATAATAAAAATAAACAGCATTTACTATGTTGGAGCCACTGGTTTAACCCTGACAATGAGTCATATTTTAAAAGTGTATTAACCCTTTAACACCTGAGCCTCGAAATGTCCCTTTTACTTATTTTAACCAGAAAAGTTAAACCAGAAAATTTCCAATTTTTTTGCCAATTTTTCCAGAATAACTAAGTTTTATTTAAAAAAAACACCGTAGTTGTACACGAACACCAGATTGTGCGCGTTAAATTTGAAATTTAAACAGTGTAAAACACATTTAAAGTAATATTTGTTTGAGTTTTTGTCTCAATGTCCACAAACAGGCCGAGAAATCTCTTCTCTCTGGTGACAAAGACGCCGATTCGCCGGCTTGAAATGACCGTAATAACAAGAATCATTATTGATGTTCTCAGCTCTCAGGAACCGTTGGAATTTTTTCCGATAGCACAAACCGTCGCGTAACTACGGTAACTAAACTTGCCTATGTAGTTTACACTATTAACTTTACACATGCTTTTCACATGCAAGAAAAGCACGTGTCCACCTCAGAATTCTATTTTAAACCTTAAGTATTAACTGTGTTGAAAGCGCAGCCTCAGGTCAGTTTAACCCTGAAAACATCCACAGTGCAGGTTAACGCTGCAGTTATTAAGTTTAGAGTATAATAGGATAATAGAGTTATTAGCGTCTTAACATGCGTGGAAACACAAAATCACTGCCTAATTCTTTGTGTTGTTTGATGTTGGTGGATAAAATTTTCAGAGTTTTTATTCAGTCAATTATTTTTTTTAAATGAAATTGTAACATAGATTAAAACGGCTAATTAAAAAGAACACATAGAAAAATGGCACAGGTTACGTTGCAGAGCGTCAGTGCACTGACAGACGACAGTTATGAGATGAATGGCTCATGACTAATGATAATAATACTTCATAATTAGCCCTAAACTGTGGAGAAGTTGAGTGACGGGGCAGCTGGGATTATACGGAAAAGAAAGAAAGTCAAGAGTCAAACCATGATTAATCATCTGTGTCTGTGTTTACTTGTGTTTCTGTCTTTATATCCACATCTTTAAAGAGCCCGTTCAGGCTCAGTTGTGATGGTTTTTATTATGGTCTGTGACGTGTGTCCAGGACTCCGGGATTGACATCGGTGACATTTCGGAGAGGAAGGCTCTGAGGAAGCGGCTGCAGTGTAAAACCTTCCGCTGGTACCTGGTCAACATCTACCCCGAGATGAGGATGTACAGCGACACCATCGCATACGGAGTGGTGAGCCCTCGGCCGCGACCGCCTCCCTCTTCATCCCACGTTCAGAAGCCCAAACGAGGCTAAAGCGCGCTGTAATCCCCTGTGGAATCTGTGTGACTGCAGTCAGGAACACAGAGACTTCACTTTCACCATGTTTACAGCAATGATCCCTCTTTTTATGATGGAAATAGAGTCACAGAAATATAATATATATACATATTAACATACAGGTGTAGATGGTGCTGATGCAGAGTTACTCGGCTGAGCCAGAGAATGTGACACGTGACGGGATTCGCTGGCAGCGTTTCTGTCTCCCCGCGTTTGTAGTTGTGCTCAAACCGCTTTATTTCCACAGTCCTCTCATCTGGCATCATTGTGCCGCGCTCTAACACTCAGTGACACACATACTGCACAGTTATGCCTCTGCTTTCTATGTCACAATTGTGGGGGTTTTTTTTTCCCCCCTCTTGTACAAACTAGGAAATAGGTCGACCTCATTATATTCATTTCTCTGACTCGGTTGACCTCATTATCCTCTATTTGTGAAATACTGTTGATGGATTCACCAAGTGAGAGCGGATCCTCGTCACACTGGAAAAGAAAGAATAGAAAAGGACTTGAATGAAAAGTCAAAAGACTTGAGGGTCGCGGGGGAAGCTGGAGCCGATTCTTTTCGTTAGAATATGGTGACTTGAAACAGTGGAAACATTTAACAATAGACGATAATAATAAGTAGAAACTGTAAAGTAATTGACTTAGTGTTTCTGTTGAGATTAAATAAGAGTTTGATATTTACGACAGGTCCATGAACACAACACATTTGCCTCCACAACTCAGAATGAATGACCGTGGTTGAATTATGTCAATACTTAAAAGAACTGATGTCATTAATGGGGAGTCTTAAATTTTATTATACTAATAAGTTCTGACTGTTGTCGATGACGACTAACGTACTGGAAATTAGACATTTTTACTGTAGAGTTTTAGAGAAATTTAAAGTTTAATTCACACTTTTGAATCAAAAACCTTCTCAAATTTGAGATACAATAAAAACAAAGTTTTCCACAAGTTTTGAATAAGACTGATACAGTTGTGATTGGGACATCTATGACTACGAGTATACTGAAAATTTACTGCAGTGTTAGAGAAATTTCAAGTTTTTAATCAAAAACCTTCTTATATTTAAGATGCAATAAAACCAAAGTCCTGGATCAGAGTGACTGTTGTGTTCGGCACATTTATGACTACTAGCGAAATGGAAATCCAAAATTTTCTGTGTGTGTTCAACATTGGACTATAAAAAAATATGTTCAGTCAATCTAAACCTAATGTTTATCCACTGTGTCAAACCAGGCTTTGAACAGATTACCTTCCCGCTGCGAGGCACCGATACTAGCCACTATTCCACCATGTGGACCGGACGTGCTACATATGACAAAAATAACAAACAAACCACTAAAAAGCTGCTAAAGCTGATAAAACCACAGGATTAACTGGAATTTGGATGTGATCCCAAACCAGCGTGCAGGACATTTCACATCCATGTTTGTGAGATTGTGGATCACACGTGTTGATCACACTCACTCTCTCACTTCTTCCACCTCCTTGTTCTAACTGTAACCCTGCAGGGATGAGTGTGGGCGGAGCCTACAGCTCTGCACCTACACGAGCACCGAGATTTATTTGAATTACTGTTTATTTTGTCTAAATCCAAACTACAGTATAATAGGAGACTGCAGTTTGATGCTTGTTTCCACAGGTGTCTTCATTGTTTTTCCACTCCCACAGTCGACATGTCAGGACCTGAGCTGCTGTGGGACCCTGTGCCGTCTGTGGATTTAATGATTATCAGATAGAATAGGACACCTAGTGAGCCACTGTGGAGCCGAAAATCATGTCTCACTGAGCTCTCTGATCGCACATCATCACACACACACACACACACACACACACCAGGAAACTCCCCACGGTGCAGTTTGTATCTCTCAATCAGGCGGAGCTTTGTCGCGACACGTGTGAATAACCATCTGCGCCTCGATGTGTGAGCCTCGCGCTTCTGATTAACAGTTTTTTATAAAGCAGAGATGAATTCAGGAGACACATTTAAGCTTTATCTTATTTTGGAAACACATTTCTATTCTGTTCATTTAAATGCTGTTTGGTCTGATGCTGTAAATATCGCTGCGTAATTATTTTTTACTGAACAGCAGGTTTAACGAGGAGCCGGCGACGACCGTGTTTTGTCGGGAACGATCTGTCGACGTTCACGGTTGTTCTGCTTATAAATCAGAAGGCGTTCGTGCTCTGCGTTCATGTAGCTTTACATAATTCTACTTATTTTTATATTTTCAAACTAAACTCTGTCAAATCTGTTGTGTTTTGATGCTAAATGAAGGCTACGCAGGTTCTCCAACACACTTGGAGTGAAGGATGAAGTGAGAATATATTACACGCAGTGTACATTTTACACACTGTGAATAAATATGAATCACTATTTATTTTTTTGCTTAGAATTGGGATTTTTCACAAATCAAAATGTTTCTTGCACTCATGAACAAAAGATTAGAAATAGTCAATTAGGCATTCAAGTAAAGTGCCTGAGCATGGCGCTGTATAATGGGCTTCTTGTTATTATTGTAGTGGCATATGGCGTGTTTCCACTCGCTCGACTCGTGACGTCACAGGAAGAGACGCAAGAATCAAACTGTAGCTCAGTTAAAAAGACTTCAACAATCCTGAAAACGTGTGTTAATCTCCAACATTTAGCAGTTAAACATAGTGCATGTTTAATTGTACACACATCAGGCTTCATATTCTGCGTGTTTTTTTTCCTGCAGCTGAAAAACTCTCTGAAGAACGATCTGTGTCTGGACCAAGGCCCCGACAACGACAACGTCCCCATCCTGTATCTCTGCCACGGGATGACACCTCAGGTGAGACGCTCCGCGTGAAGCGCACACAGATTTCATTTACTCTCATCTTGGGTTTTCCTTTCTCATAAAAGCAGAAAAATGACCAGTCCTTTCTTCTGCTTTTCACTCTGAACAAACTCACTATTTTTACCACATAGAAGAAGATTAATTGTAAAGAACAGAAACACACCTCGATGTTTTCAAATACATATTTAACTCTTTTTCTCACTTTTCCTAAATGAATTAAGCTCAAAATAAAATGTCACATTATTCTAAAAGAGATGTTAATATTAATGTGTCTTCCTAGTACAATAAAGGTTAAATAAAACATGGTTTTTTTACATTGTACAGAAACAACCTGGAGCTTCTATCATCGCAGATGATGATGCATAGAATGAAAAGTGAACCAGTAAAAGATTCAGTTTCCCCTCAGGTTTACTCGTTTCCTTGTCATAATATTTAAATTGCACGTTGAAGCCCAAATAACACGCAGGTTTAAATGTCCACAAATGTTAGTGCTCCATCCCTCCATCCCATCATGTCTCAGCAGATTGTTGTCACAGATTATTTAACCTTGCTGTGACAGTTAATCTCGCGTTATCACAATGTCTTCATTGATATTTATACTTAAACCACTTTACACTGTTTCAGGGGAAATTTGTATAATCCTGTTTGATCTTGTTGCATAATTTCCTTCAGCCTGACAAAGTCCAATCACGGCCCTCGGTCTGATTTTGCTTTTATAACGTGTTCTTTATGGTCAAGGAGTTGCACTTTGAAACTCTTTGTGTCTCCGGTTCACCACTCAGCCATGACAGAGAGATATTATGTTATTATGACGATGTCTGACTCAGCGGGGATTAGACTTGCTTAGATTTGGCCATTTAAAAATGATAATTGTGGCGAGAATGAGAATAAAAGAATTATTTACTGTTCAATAAAAGGTCCGAAGGGAAGTTCTCTAAAGGTTGTATGAAGGTTGTAGAAACGTAACGTTAGGGGAACGTTCTGGGAACCTTACTAGAACGTTCTCTAAAGGTTGTAACAAAGTAACGTTAGGGGAACGTTCTAGAAACCTTTAGAGAACATTCTCTAAAGGTTGTATGAGGGTTGTGACAAAGTAACATTAGAGGAACGTTCTAGGAACCTTAACAGAACGTTCTCTAAAGGTTATATGAAGGTTGTGGCAAAGTAACGTTAGGGGAACGTTCTGGGAACCTTACCAGAATGTTTTCTAAAGGTTGTATGAAGGTTGTGACAAAGTAACGTTAGGGGAACGTTCTGAGAACCTTTAGAGAGCGTTCTGGGAACCTTACCAGAACGTTCTCTAAAGGTTGTATGAAGGTTTTAACAAAGGTTGTAGAAATGTAACGTTAGAGGAACGTTCTAGGAACCTTAAGAGAACGTTCTCTAAAGGTTGTGACAAAGTTACGTTGTGGGAACGTTCAAGGAACCTTTAGAGAACGTTCTCTAAATGTTATATGAAGGTTGTAACAAAGTAACGTTGTGGGATGGTTCTAGGAACCTTTAGAGAACGTTCTCTAAAGGTTGTGACAAAGTAACGTTCTGGGAACCGAATGTGCAACCAAAAACTTTAGAGGAACGTTAGGAAAACTTTCCATATCAACCACAGGAGGACCTTGAGGGAACGTTCCGGCAACCAAAAGCTAACGTTCCCAGGACGTTCTGGGAACCAAACATTGTCAGCTGAGCTTTGGTTCTTCACATGTTCACACCTGGCCCTGGTTAAATAAAGTCTTTTTCTGCTTTAATCAAATCAGACGTGAAACATCAAACAAAGGATTGGAGTTGCAACAGAGTTCCTAATGACAGAACATAAGAGACTAGTGTAGATCTAGTGTAGTTCCAGTGTAGTTCCAGTGTAGTTCCAGTGTAGTTCCAGTGTAGTTCCAGTGTTACATCACTGAGCTGCTGTTGCTGCAAACGTCAGGTCCTCGTCTTTGATGGTGTTGGGCGAGGGTGAGAGTTTGAATCCCAGGTGATTCAAGCAAATGCAGAACGTCAGTGCGCTGAGAGAAAGACTTCAGAGGCAGGAACATGAAAGCAAGAGAATGACAAACACGCGGCATGATGTCAGCACATCTGCAGTCCAGCACAGACACTCGAGGGCGACGAGGCACAATCACACAATTAAGACTGAAAAATCAGCAAACATTATTATTTTGGAATGAAAGAGAACTTGAAATCTTTCTACAGAAAGTTACCACTGAATTACTCTGTGATGAATCTTTAGCTTTTTTGTATGGTTTGGATTCTGCAGCCACTGAAGTCTGTTGACTTTAGCTGGTGTTCATTTGTTTGTTGAAGCCGACGGTGAATCCTTCATGAAACAATGTGCATTTGCTCCATTAAAAGGAAACTAAAGCTATTTCAGTTCCAGTTAAATGTACTCAGTTGATTTACATTTGACCTTTGACATCAAGTGTTTTTCATAATCTCGTCATAATTGCTCCTCCTTGCTCATTATTCTGTGTTCTCTACACCCATTTAAAACCACTGTTATGCAATTTAACCCTGGGTATTAAGCTCTTATGGTCTTAAGCTTACACCACCACTTATTTTCATTATTTTTTTATTTTTTTGCTGAATACCCAGCTTTGCCACCTGCTTAATTCCTGCACATGATTTTCAGGTTGTTGCGTTTTTGTTTTTGTTTGTTTGTCTTCGTGAATTAATCATGAGCTTCGTTTGTGAGTCTTTCCCTTGTCTTTCCTTGAGTCAGAACAGCTGCATAAATGTGCATTTGACTGTATGTAAATGACCCTCAGCCCAGGAGGAATCCTCATTTTCTGCATAATTTATCATCTATACACTCATATAGAGTTGTAGAAGGGCCTTTATCGAAATGTCACTCCAGACGACACAGTTGTGTGTGTGTGTGTGTTGCAGAACGTGTACTACACGAGCGCGCAGCAGCTGCACGTGGGCCTGCTCAGCCCCACGGTCGACGACGACGACAACAAGTGCCTGGTGGACGTGAACAGCCGACCTCGCCTCATCGAGTGCAACTACGCTGCGGCCAAACGCATGAAGCTCCACTGGCTCTTCACTCAGGTGAGGACGCGGCCGCACGCACACACACACACACACACACACACAGTCAGACTTAAGCTTTGACTTAAGTTCAAAATCCTCGGGCTGCAGCGATTAAACCATTATTAATAGATTGTTAAATGAAAACAAACTGTTTTGATAATCCTAGCTGACATCAGGCGAAAGGCGGGGCAAACTCTGGACAGACAGCCGTCCGCTCTGACACCTACGGTCTTATTACGTGTGGATAAAGCGGTACAAATGGGATGGATGGATTTTGATAATCAATGAATTGGTTTTAATGTTTTTTTAACAATCAAAAGAACTTGAATGTGATTATTTTTCTGGTTTCTTTCGATCTATCGTCATTTTTGAGGTTTGGAAAAACATAGATCATCATCATCTCTCAACATCGTCGATGTCTAACATGAGTTAGTTGCAGCGCTGAAACAAAGCTGAGATTTCACTCCTGTGTTCATTTTAAGACAAACTTCACTTTGCGTCTGTGAGAGAGAAAAGTCGCAATTTCACGCAACAGCAGCTAACGAGCAAACCAGGAAGAAGGGCAGCACCCCCTACTGACAAGGGGTGGAACTTAGTGTAAAATATTTGGGTTGTTTTTCACCTGTTTTTAATCAGAAATCCGATAATATATTAAAACATGTTTAATTATTACTTTCCTCAATCTAACGTGATGACATCGGCGCACTCGCGTCAAAGTGTACGGGGTCAAAAGCGACGTAAGGAAAACAATAAGATAAAAACAAAGAATGATCCTAAAACCCCAAAAGCAACCGAAGCACAGAGTGAGGGTGGAGTCAGTGTGTCGAGTTGTGTTCAGAAACAGATAAACGGAGTTAAGTTGTGTTTCCACTAGCACAGTAACCTGGTACTTTCTTTAGTACCTGCTCAGGTGGTCTATGGTCTGTTTTCATCATCGTACATCACTGCTCTGCACACAGGAAGTGATTTGTTTGATGTAGTTTTATGTCCTATGTTTTTTTTCTTTTGTTTATGAGGCAGCAGCAACATTGTGATAGTGAAGCGAGGCGGCTGCAAACTGTGACACTGAGAACACAACGTTTCACAGAATAATAACAACAATGCAGAGGAAGAGAGAGAGAGAGAGAGAGACAGGCTGATTCAATATGCAATATATAAGAAACCTGTTACAGGTGTGTCTCTCTGCTCATGGACAGGTGTGTCTCTCTGCTCATGGACAGGTGTGTCTCTGCTCATGTACAGGTGTGTCTCTCTGCTCATGTGCAGGTGTCTCTCTGCTCATGGACAGGTGTGTCTCTGCTCATGTGCAGGTGTGTCTCTCTGCTCATGGACAGGTGTGTCTCTCTGCTCATGTGCAGGTGTGTCTCTCTGCTCATGTGCAGGTGTCTCTCTGCTCATGGACAGGTGTGTCTCTGCTCATGGACAGGTGTGTCTCTCTGCTCTTGTGCAGGTGTGTCTCTCTGCTCATGTGCAGGTGTCTCTCTGCTCATGGACAGGTGTGTCTCTGCTCATGGACAGGTGTGTCTCTCTGCTCATGTGCAGGTGTGTCTCTCTGCTCATGTGCAGGTGTGTCTCTGCTCATGGACAGGTGTGTCTCTGCTCATGGACAGGTGTGTCTCTGCTCATGTACAGGTGTGTCTCTGCTCATGTACAGGTGTGTCTCTCTGCTCATGTGCAGGTGTGTCTCTCTGCTCATTTGCAGGTGTGTCTCCCTGCTCATGTGCAGGTGTGTCTCTCTGCTCATGTACAGGTGTGTCGCTCTGCTCATGTGCAGGTGTGTCTCTCTGCTCATGTGCAGGTGTGTCTCTCTGTGCATGTGCAGGTGTGTCTCCCTGCTCATGTACAGGTGTCACTCTGCTCATGTGCAGGTGTGTCTCTCTGCTCATGTGCAGGTGTGTCTCTCTGCTCATGTGCAGGTGTCTCTCTGCTCATGTGCAGGTGTGTCTCTCTGCTCATGTACAGGTGTCTCTCTGCTCATGGACAGGTGTGTCTCTCTGCTCATGTACAGGTGTGTCTCTCTGCTCATGTGTAGGTGTGTCTCTGCTCATGTACAGTTGTGTCTCTCTGCTCATGTGCAGGTGTGTCTCTCTGCTCATGTGCAGGTGTGTCTCTCTGCTCATGTGCAGGTGTGTCTCTCTGTGCATGTGCAGGTGTGTCTCTCTGCTCATGTGCAGGTGTGTCTCTGCTCATGTACAGGTGTGTCTCTCTGCTCATGTGCAGGTGTGTCTCTCTGCTCATGTGCAGGTGTGTCTCTCTGCTCATGTGCAGGTGTGTCTCTCTGCTCATGTGCAGGTGTGTCTCTCTGCTCATGTGCAGGTGTGTCTCTGCTCATGGACAGGTGTGTCTCTCTGCTCATGGACAGGTGTGTCTCTCTGCTCATGTACAGGTGTGTCTCTCTGCTCATGTGCAGGTGTGTCTCTGCTCATGTGCAGGTGTGTCTCTCTGCTCATGTGCAGGTGTGTCTCTCTGCTCATGGACAGGTGTGTCTCTGCTCATGTGCAGGTGTGTCTCTCTGCTCATGGACAGGTGTGTCTCTGCTCATGTGCAGGGGTGTCTCTCTGCTCATGTGCAGGTGTGTCTCTCTGCTCATGTGCAGGTGTGTCTCTGCTCATGTACAGGTGTGTCTCTCTGCTCATGTGCAGGTGTGTCTCTCTGCTCATGTACAGGTGTGTCTCTCTGCTCATGTGCAGGTGTGTCTCTCTGCTCATGTGCAGGTGTGTCTCTGCTCATGTGCAGGTGTGTCTCTCTGCTCATGTGCAGGTGTGTCTCTCTGCTCATTGACAGGTGTGTCTCTCTGCTCATGTGCAGGTGTGTCTCTCTGCTCATGTGCAGGTGTGTCTCTCTGTGCATGTGCAGGTGTGTCTCTCTGCTCATGTACAGGTGTGTCTCTCTGCTCATGTACAGGTGTGTCTCTCTGCTCATGTGCAGGTGTGTCTCTGCTCATGTGCAGGTGTGTCTCTCTGCTCATGTACAGGTGTGTCTCTCTGCTCATGTGCAGGTGTGTCTCTGCTCATGTACAGGTGTGTCTCTCTGCTCATGTGCAGGTGTGTCTCTCTGCTTCGCAGCGTAATAGGCACTTGGCATGAAGTGTTGACATCCCGTCTCCTCACATTAAACTTCAAGTATGATTCAATTAACTTGTGATAATTTGCTAAGTGAGGATCTTGGAGGCTGAGGGAATATTCATGTCTCAGGCATCAATTATTGAAGCTTTTTTATGTGTGTTATTCATATTTTTGCTGCATTCTGAATAAAGACCTGATGAAGTGAAGTTAATCTCCTTCCACCGCTAAGAGCTGGACGTGGTTTTGATCGGCCTTCGTGAAAGAGACGAGACGTTAAATAAGGCCTAGACGTCGAGATTAGTCATGAGAGGATTAGAGTGTGTGTGTGTGTGTGTGTGTGTGTGTGTGATGCACCTGTTTCTCTGTGGTAAACTTATCACAAACCATATACTCAATTACAGTCACATTATAGCCTTTCTCTGTGGTGTACGCCTTAAATACCGCACACTGCCCAGCCAGCTCCTGGAGGCTGTTTTCAGAAGCAACACAAACACATTAGTTTGATAAAAAACTCTTTTTTTTATGGCTAAATGATGCACATTTTCAAGGATTATTGGTTTTATTTTGGCCTGGTTTTCTGACCTCTGAACAAAGCGCCCACATCTTTGATTTGTAATTCAAACGGTGCTCGCGCTCGCTGGTAACTGTTAGTGAAACAGTCGGCCAATCAGCGTGTCGGGGCCGGGACTAATAACGCGGCTGGTGTCTCCCCCGTGGAAGAGGCTGAAATATAGATTATTTATGCTGTGATTTCTGCAGCCTCGGGGGGGCACGTCTGTGTTCAGCGGGGCTCGGCACGCTGAAGTGACAACGACTGTGTATTATAGAACTTACTCACATAAGTGACACCAAAGGTGAAGTTGATGCTTTATGGAAAATATTGTTTTTTTTCTGTATTGAACAGGATTGTGCGATTAACACCAAACTCGTAGTTTGTGGCTTCTTTATTCTTAAAAAAACGAGGATAATAATAATAAAGATGACTTAGATAAAGGATAAATATCAGGACTTCTTTGTGTTTTCGCTTCTCAGTTAAATGTCATAATAATCAAGTATTCACTGTTTGTGAAGCTTTTAACCGCTCATTCCTGCAGTGGCTCAAATATCACTCCACTCATTCACAGCTCAGCGAGAAGCTGATCTGATATACAAAGTATTGACATCGATCGGCTATAACACAAGTGCTACACTTTAGTTTAATGATGTGAGTGCACTCACGAGCGTCTCAGCACATCGGCCCATAAAGAAGTACTTAGAGGAGTTCCTCACAACTCCCTTTAAACTGTGTTAAACGTCAATGATGTGGTCACTTTTTTCAGTCGTTTACTTCTCACGCTTCCTTCAAACTCCGTACAATTCAGACCAAATACTAGTTTTCCGAAATAAAACTCTGAAGCCCGTCGTCATCCAGACGAGGAGAGGATGCACACGGACGCAGCAGCGGGACCTACACAGGTTTAGTCAGGAAGTGGACTTTCAAGTTGCTCAGGGCAGCGTTCCCTGAGGACCAGGGTCGGTTTAGCAGATGATGGTGATGTGAAGACCAGACTACAGACAGAAAAACACAAACTGAACGCTCCCAATACGATGTTTCTTTCTTTTTATTCTTCAAAAAGGTTTCCGAAAATGCTGCCACAGAAATACACTAAAGACGGAAAAAGAAGACGCGCACACAGACACACACACGCTCAGACATTCTTAGAATAAAGCTTTATTCCATTGTCTACAGTGGCAAAAATAGACCAAACAAACAAAGAGGTGGGACTGTGATATGTTTTTTTTTTGAGGGCTCATAAAATCACAATTCCATGTGAATAAAACTTCTGCAGATTCTCCTGAACTCGTCGTCGTCGCGTGTCCTCACCGTGAGGACGGTGACGTGTTACTCTCCGACCTTGATGTTTTTCTGTGTCTCGTCTTTTTTTCCCCTTATTTTAACAGTCTATTCATCCTCTGTACACCCTCACACTCCTGGCAGCGCTCAGAAGACGTTAATGACTGCACTGGCAATGGCGTTGTTGTTTGTTTGGTGCGGTTTTTTTTTTGCCTCACAACCACATGGATGCTCTTTGGTGGGCCCAGAGAGGATAATGGTGTGAATCAGCCAGAAAGCCTCCGAGCTGCGGCGCCTCATCCATTCACAGCTGTGTTGGTTAAAAGAGGAAAGGGAAAGTCGTATTGTGCACATAAATTGTTCCTCTGGAGCTCAGCACAATTTTAACCAGGCTTTTATCTTCTTTTATCTTCTTTTTTTTTTCTTCTTGCAGGGAGGACTCATTCAGAACAGGAAATCAAAGCGATGCCTGGAGCTCGTGGCGAGCAGTGACAACGAGTTCGGCTTCCAACTGGCTCTGCAGAAGTGCAGCGGGCAGAAGTGGTTCATCACGAACGTGCTGTTCAACAGCTCGTTATGATCGAGCGACGCGCGGGGGGCGAGGGGGCGGAGTTCTGGTCGAGCATGAGCGGCCGGCGTCGCGTCGTAAACGTTCCAACGTTTTATTTTGCCTACACGATACACGGCCACGGTTTGGCGGATATTTTGCAGATTTGACGAGGTTAGTAAATGGAGTATATTTTGTGGTAATGACAGTACGCTCAGATTTTGGTTGAGTTTCGGAGTTTTTTTGTTTTGTACTTTTTTTGTTGTTGATATTTCTGCTACCGTGTAGCAAGCGTTTCCTGAACCTGACGTTGCTGTGAGTCTTTTATTTCAGTGTCTCAGGTTTGTAGGGTTATCTGTACAGCTGTGCGGAAGTGTTGGAATAAATCTGAGAGATTATTTTCTAAATGTAAATATTCCAAACGTTTGTAATTTATAACAGTAAAAGAAAAAAATGATGATTACTGATGTAAAATACAACGTGCAAGTGCCTCTTTTCTTCTGTCATTTTAATGAGTCTTTAACACTGAAAGAACACTTAAAAATGTATAATACAATACGATGAAGATTAAGAAAACCTCTTCAAGAACTATTTTGAAAATGCACCATAATAAAATAATTCATACTCAGAAAACAAACGTATACAGAAACTGATAATATACAGCTAATGTTTGAACCAAAATAAGCTGAAATGATCAGAAGTTAAAGAATAGAATTCACATTTCCGTCACAATATCTTAAAATAACACTGAGCAGAAACTCATTCCAAAGAAAAACACAAGTATTCTTTAAAAAGTGTGACCAAAAATCTTCAAGTGCACTTTTGTATTAGGTGGTTGTTGTTGTTGTTACGCTCAAATTGGTGATATTTTGTGTTTGTCGAACACGCAGCGACACACACACGCACACAGACACACACACAGAGTTTGTAATGGCTGAGGAACAGCGTGCCTTTCTGCTCCGGCTGCTGTGTGTTTGCACCTGGGGAGGAGACGAGTGGCACAGCCTGTTTTCCAAATGCCAGTCCTTATTACCATGCACGCTCAAACAGACCATTAAAAATACATGGGGAACCCACTTTCATCAAAAGAGCCACAAACGCCTCTTAATATATGCAATAAGAGCGCCGCTGCATGCCCAGAGTTTCCCTGTGCACACTACTGTCAAAAAATGTCCACTTTCAAATGACGAGAAGTCTCCTTCAAATATTCCATTATCATACATACTTTTATCACTCGTGTTGATTTAGTGCAGCTAAAATGGTTTTTCTTGCCACTGCAGAGATTATTATTCCCAGTAAATCTGGGGGAGCGGGACCCGTCAGTGTTTCCCACAGTGATGGAGATGAAGAGCCGTGTCTTCTCAGAAGAGTGCCGTCCTGATTCCGACGGAGTCTGTCGAGCGTTTGCTGAAGGACAATCGTTTCCTTGTTATGGAAATTGAATTCTGACTTTCAGCAGGAACATCATTTTCCTCGCTGCACCGACACTGTCGCGCAAATGCTGTTGGTTATTGTCACAGGACTCGTCAACGTCGAGTGCTTCCTCAAACACGAGAGGGATTTTTCCTCGTACACAACAGAAATTAGTAATAACTTCACCAAACGGGCGCTGTGTAAGGAAACGAATAAATCCCTCCCTCGTCCTCTGGCTGAAAATGTGCTGGTAAAATATGAGCAACGGTTTTCTGGCTGCCCTTATTAAAGTCTTTCATTACTTTTGCTTAACTTAACTTAACTTAATGCAGACTTTAAAAAGAATGTGTTTGTAAATGATCAAACAATCACTGATGACATCACAACACATATGTAAGGTTATTAAAGGAGGGGGGAATCAAGAGGATACAACGTTGGATTTTGTGTTTATTTAATTCATAAGATAAATATAAAAGTAACCTTTCAAAATCCATTTATCCAAACAGCTATGATGTTATTATTGTTCTATCCGTACAAAAACCAGAGTTCTTACAGGAGCTCGTTCATCATACACGAGGTTTCAGGACGCTGCTGTTCCCCGAGGAAATGAACACAACAGCTGACAATGTTGCCTGGAAAAAAAGTATAAAGATATTCCAATAAAGAAATAAAAACAGCGCATGTGGAAGAGGCGCGACACGCGGCAGAGATGAGATACTGGGAGACTCCAGTCCATTTCCTTTACGAGTCGTCGCCTTTCATTTTGCACTGTGGGATGTTTGAGTCGCGCTGAGGCCGAGGTCCGTGCTGAAGCGGAAGGGCTAACGAGATCTTCACGCTCACAGTTTTGAAAAGTGAGGATTTTTCAAGGAAACTCAGAAAGCGAACATTTGGTGAAGTTGGTGCACTCGCGTTTCCAGGTGGTAAAAACACAACCTTCAAATGATGTTCAAACTTTGAGTTTTGGGTCGTGATGATGCAAAAAGAAAACTATTTACTATGCAACAGTCCCCGGGATCAATAAAGCCGTGTGTCAAGAAAAATCCTGTATGTACCGTACTGAAGCCAAAGGTTCCACTCGGTGGAAACACAACTATATGTTCAGTCCGTCAGGTTCAGTGATCTGTGGCTCGATCTCCTAAAGCAGGGGTCTCAAACTCAAATGACCTGGGGGCCAATGAGCATCTAGTCTGGTCAAGCGAGAGCCGACATAGAGGAAAAAAAGTGGAAAAAAATAACATTTAGTAGTCGGTGGGCAATATAAGATATTCATTATGATATTAGACAGAATTGCAAAGTAAAAGTGCTTGTTTTGATATGAAATGATTCACAATAAAAACTAGAATTAAATATAAAATTTAGCAAATAATGACGAGGATAATTGTGATTAAACAGCTTACATATATGTCATTTCATGTTGAGTGTAATACATTTAATAAAGCAATGATTACGACCCAATGTCTTATTATGAAAATATTGCCGGCAAATACATTTAGTCTTATATTCTGTCTCTATTCCATCACCTTGCACAGCAGGCCGCATGTAACCCCGGGCCACCAGTTCGACACATGTGGGTCCTAAAGCTACTCCTGAACTTAAACAGAGAAACACGTCACTGTTGTTAACGTTGTCTTCGATATAGGCTGCCTCTGCATCACATGAGCTCTTGTATTTCTCCTCGTGAGCCGTCATTTTCCGGGGGCCAGCTGTCTAGCGTCACCTGTCGCCGTGCAGAAAAACACCAAAGAGCAACACTGCTGTATTGCATGAGCAGCAAAAATCCCGCGGGTCGGACAGGGATTTGAACTGTTAACAAGCTCAATTCCTTCCCTCCTCATCACGTGATGCCCGTAATAATGATGTAACGACAGCTGAAAACAGTGTTTATTTGCAGGGTTGGAAGAAGAGAAATGGGACTGGGCCTAAATCTCCTCCAGGTGTGAGACAGGTGTGAGACAGGTGTGAGTCAGCCACGCTGCACACTCGTCTCTCTTCTCGTCACTTTTGACAAAAAGCAAACAATCGTCAAAATCTTCCTTATAAAATAAAATCGAACTCAGTCTCTCTGCGTCAACAGTTCATCCTCTCACACCAGGCTCTGTCCACCGTGTCCATCGTGTCCATCGTGTCCATCGTGTCCGTCGTGTCTCGTCCTCACATTCTGCCGCCGACGCAGAGACAACACAAACACAAGGAAATATATTCCTAGTCAAAGCTGCAGCGTGATCAGCGGAACGGGTTCTGAACACAATGGCAAAGGTTGTCAGGATCTGGAGAGGCTGCTGTCTTTGTTATCTCTGCTGCAGGTGATCCACAGGTAGCTGCAGAGGGAAGCTGTCACACACACACACACACAGACACACACACAGACAGGTAATGGTGTAAGCTGTCGAAAATAAACATCAAACCTGCCAAAGATGAATCAAGTCTTCATTTTACAAACTGCAGCGAGTCAACGGTGACAGAGGGAGGGAGGGTGGGAGGAGGGAGGAGGGAGGGGGAGTTATAACACATGTGGGTGGAGAGGAGCTGCTCTGCCAAAAGCTTCACATGTGGATAAATGTCACTGTTAATTGTTTTCAGTAAGAGTAAATCACAGCTGTGGCAGTGTTGCCATGGTTACCCCTCTTATGCTGCATATTCTTGGCTTTACCCCCAGGTGCCGGACCTGTAGGTGAGTGCATGAGCTGAAAAGACCTGACGGGATGTGATGGCACTTTTTTATGTTGCATTTCTGTGTGTGTGTGTGTGTGTATGTGCATACGTGTGTGTGTGTATGTGCTGCGTTGGTTAAAGTCAGGGATTTATGAAGTGGAAAGAAACAAGTGGAGAACCGTCTGTAACTTTAAATATGTTGACATAAGTATATATGTGATAAAAAAAAAAGTCAAGAACTAAATGAAAACTGGAATTAAATCGTGACATTTTATTCATACGGTGACTTCATTCATCAGTAAAATGATATTTAAACGGCTAAAGATGACTTTATTACAACGTCACAAATGTAGTGTGTCAGGCCGTATGGTTGGTGTCGTGGTTAGCGTGTGTTCCTGAGTTCCCTCTGGTTTCCTCCCACACATGCACATACACAAGTGAAGTGTATCATGTTATGAGTTTAGACGATAACTATAGTAATAATGTAATAAAACTATAGTAATAATACTATAACACATATTCACCATTAACTAGGTGCTTACTAACATGCATACAAGTAGCATACCAGACCTTTATTAGTAATTATTAAGCACGTATTAACACCTTAATCAGGAAAAATCTTAATTCATGTCGTAATAGAGGTAGAATAATGTTAGTGAGCACTTGGTTAATAGTGAATATGTGTTCCTTAATCTAAAGTGTTACTGAGCATCGCCCCTTTTCCTCCCCGCTGAATAATCCAGGTGTTAAACTGTTATTCTGAGCAAACAAAGAGCTTCAGTATCACAGAATAACATGGTCGTTAACACTGGGAAATGATTTCTGATGATTTAAAAAGCCACGAGGCTCAGTGCCGGAGCTGCTGTGAACCTTTATAATAATATTATTCCCCAGATCCTCACAGTGAGAGGACGTAGATACTTGTGTATGGAACTGGGCTTTTGACAGAGATAGACGAGGCTCCGTGAGGGAATTTAAATCAGATTAAGTGGTGAAAATGGATATTGACTGTATTATCTGCACTCCATTTGCTTTTAGAGTTGCTCTGTTAAAACTCTAACTCTTGATTCCTCTGCTGAAGTCGACTTCCGTCTGGTTTTTGGCTCGTAAATCGTACACTGTCGCTCTAATTTAGGTTCTACCAACACCTGAGTAATCACTTCCTGTTTGACAGCTGGAGACTTGAGTGATAAATGTCATAATTATCATCACACGCATCATTTTTCATTGTGTTTGTGAAACACTGTGATTAGAAATATTCAGTTTCAAGGAAAACAGATTCTGTTTTGTTGTGTTGATTTTTTTTGACGCTGTCACACCTGTGCTGATCACATGCCCCGCCCTAATTAACGACACCTGGGTCTTGTGTTTTACTCACTCAGTCTCAGAGTTTTATGTCTAGTGTACAACGTGTTTTGTTGCTTTTCGACGCACGATGAACGTGACGGAGATTTTTCAGATTTTTCTTAATCTACAAATTTGCGCTGCTGTACACAATATGTTCCTGTTATTGTTGGTTTGACGTTTGAAGCTCCAAACAAACATTGTGACCTCGTGGGCAAAATGAATTCTTTCAGTCAAGCAGAGAGAAATGATGATGGTAAGAGCTTCACAAGGAGAGGACCAGCAGCCTCCGCACTTATCAAGGTATGCACGACACAATAAACTCTAATCCTCAGTATATTGCAAGAGAAAATCCATCAATACTCCATTTTCGAGTGTCCTTACAGAACTCAATTAGATTAGCCCTGCAGAAAAGATTGCTTTCCATATTGAAACTCCAAAAAAACAAGTCTCTCCAATAATTTGGCGACACTTTACTTTTTGAACCACTTCTCACTCACAGCAGACTTTTAAAAAATCCATTTCCTGGTTCACAAACCAGAGGTTATATTTGTTTGGCGAGATGGAGGAAAAAAGATTGCTCTTGTGCTGCTGATGTAGTTTCTTCAAGGTAAAACGTATGAAGGAGAGTTACACGGCAATTCTGTTTCCCGACGCAGATTCTGACCATGTGTCCGAATGTTAGCTGAACAGTGGAGGACAGGAAACGGCTGAGAATTACCCAAAACATTGAAAAACTAATGAGGTATGTGGGTCAATGTGCTGCACAATCATCCGTCCACATGAGGGTCGCGGGGGGGGGGGCTCAGCCAATCCCAGCTGACACTGGGCGAGAGGCGGGGTCAGAGACAAACAAGCATCCAATCTCACATTTACGGTCAATTTAGAACGTGTCTAATTTGCTTAATCCCTCAAATCTGCATGTTTTTGGACTGTGGGAGGAAACCCACGCACACTTATTTATTATAATTAGATTAATAATATACCAACTCATTATAGGTCACATATTCAGGCTTTAAATAAAAGTTATGATTCATTTTAAATCCCATTTTTAGTCGTGATATTAAGTTGCAATAATTGTGCAGACATTACAAAATGAGTGCGTTTTTATTTTATTTTTGTTCATGAAAACAAAAACTTTGAACTGTGAACCGTGTATTTCACAAATTTCACAAATTAAACCCTGATTTAAAAATTTTTTGTTCAGGTGTGTTTTTAGAGTTGGTGAAAATGAAAGAAAATAAGACACTTATTTACACCTTTAAACATAGTATCTGTGTTCTAAGGGTTAATATGACTTCTCCTTCTTTTACAGAGAATAACTCATATTTGCAGATACATATTCCAGATATCACATTTCATTCATGCAAATCTATGGCTTTTATATGTGTCGACCAAAATGAAAGCCGCTTCACAACTGGCTTCCTTTGTTAATGATTTCTGCAAAGTCATCGTATGCTGACTTCCGAGTTCATCAAAGGAAAAAGCACTCGACGCTAAACGCAGTTGAATTCCCTTCACTTTGCTGCATGAGAATGAAAATGAAAGCGTCTGTTTACCTGTTTACAGAATGAATGAATGAGACGGCGTTTTAATTAAAAGGCAGTGATGGACAAATTGTGAGGACGTGCTCAGGCAGCTCCTCGTCTCTCGGAAACATTTTTTACGGATGACTCTTGTCCCATTTGTAAACAAGGCTCAAGGCTCATTTGGGAGAAGTGAAACTCGTTTGCTAACAATCCCGTCTTTAATATTCCTCGCACGCCGGCAGCCGGAATGAAAACAAATGACCTGAGCGGCGTGAGACATGGAGGAAAGCAACTCTGATCTTGTTTTCCCCCACAATAAGAGATGTGACAGGTTTTCAGATGCTGAAACAGTTTGAAATGCTAATGAAGTAAAAAAAAACAAAAAACCCTTATAGGGACAGGTACAGTATGTGCAGATATCACTTTACCAAACTCAAACACAGGAACTCCATGCACGATAAACTGCAGCTGATTGCTAAACTCACGGTCATGGACTCAAAGGTCGCAGGCGCGTGAGTGAGGAAGAATTGATGACCACGGTTTCTGACCGTTGTGCAAGTCCAGCACCTCGCGCCCTGCTCCCAGACCTTGGCAGTGAAGAAAGAGCTGAACCATAAATCAGAGTTTTTATGAGCGTCACCTACACAAGCACCTGAAATGAGACGCTGCTGAGAGCGAGCTGCTCAGAGTCTGAGTGGCAGGATGAGAAATTTGCAATCTCAGGAGACCTTGGCATTGGGCCAGTGTTCCTACACGCTGAGATAAACCAGGTGAAGTGGTTTGAGCTGCAAATGAAATCACCCCAGAGTGGAAGGAGGACTCAGCCAAGACTAAAAGGACAAAATGTGACAGTTCCCCTCACTTTACTTCAGCCCTGACCTGGACAAATGGGTGGAAAATGACAGTTTTCACCTCTGTAAAAACATCTTTTTCAGAATCACCGCAATAATATTTAGAAATATGGAGCCGCGGTAGAATTTGTCTCAGCAAAGGAACAGAAAATCAGCAGTTGGAAAATAAATAATAAATAAATAGATACTGTTAAGACACTGAGGCCCAAATTGCCTATTTCTAACCACTGGGGTGCATGAGTGAGCTCGTGGT
Source organism: Solea solea (assembly GCF_958295425.1). Classification (NCBI taxonomy): domain Eukaryota; kingdom Metazoa; phylum Chordata; class Actinopteri; order Pleuronectiformes; family Soleidae; genus Solea; species Solea solea. Next base: position 1,815,419 of record NC_081138.1, read on the forward strand.
GCCGTCCCACGCCTCGATAAATGGAAAGGTTTATGTCAGAGAGGACGTCCAGAGTAAAATCATTCCCAAATCAGTGATAATGTATAGGAAAGATATGCTGATCGGGAGCAGCGTGAAGAATAAAACTCTGATCGTGTCATTTATTATTAATCTACTTCACTTGAGTATTGCCACACTCTTTACTTTTATTTCACAAAGTCCAATTCAGGCTATATTAACAGTTTATAACATATGAGAGTTGTATATACAGGTGAAATGACTATTTGTGGGTTTTTACACTTATTTGGACAAAGACTGCACGTGTTTTCTGATGTTTTATCAATTATGGTAATAAATAACTGGCAGACAAATGTTAACCTTTGCATAATTCTACTGCACCAATGTTGTTTTCACAAAACATGAAGTTAGGTTGCAAAACGAGACAGTTGCAGTTATTATAACGAGATTATGATCCTGTGATACCGACGCTCAGGGGTGAGAGTGGGTATTTCTGTGGAGTTTAACGTTAATATTTTGAGCCTTTTCCTTCAATAACTTGTAAACAACTTACAGCAGTGGCTCCTCTGACCTTTTTAAATATTGTTGCCAGGTGGTCAGATGTTGATAGATGAGATTAACCCACATTTTTAGGATTGTTAAGTCTTTTTAACTGATCTACAGTTACAAAACTTAACAGTGACAAACTTAAATTTAAAGGCGGTGAATTATTCTGCAGTAAAAATCTTCTGTGACTGATAAATATCACATTTTTATAGCGGAACATTTTTTAAAAAATGGAGCACAGAAGACTTGCAGGAGCTCCTCAGTGTCAGAAGTTGATTTAGGCACAACAACAGAATAAGTGGGAGGTGCTGAACTGGTTCCAAAGCTGCACAAAAAGAGTGAAACTCACTCAAAAAATACCAAGGTCTACAAAGGAGCAAAGATTTTCTCAGTTTTAAATCTGTCACATCACCCAGTCGCTCTGTTTGTTATCTCGCCGCCGCCTCTGGAGCTTAAAGCATTGAGCTCATTTAAACACTAAATCCCACCTGAAGGACAAAACAATGCTCATGTTGTCTTTTTATATGTTACACATTTATCGTCTCACGTTATTATGATTCTCTTACAGCTTCTCTTCCAACTTTGGCGTCTACATCTCTCTGATTATTCATAAGTAACTGAGTGAGTGGCCAAAGATTTCTTATGGGACAGAGTAAATATGGAGCTCAACTAAAAGGTGAATTATTTCCATGAGTCAATTACTCTGCCCACACAGCATCACTGATACTGAGTTACTCTCATTTATCTTTCTTTAGGGGAACTCCGAACCCTCTGTTTGTCAGTTTTTGGTGCAACAAACAAAACATTTGAGGTTAAACTAGTGCAACGAAAGAGCTGCTCTCCTATATCACAAGGACAAGAACGTCTCTGTGCAGCGAGAGGGTGTGAAGATAAAATAAAGCTGACAGGGCGACGAACATTATGCCCGACACGTTTAGTAGGAAAGTAATTGGACACGAACAGAGAAGAAATGTATTCACACGATTCTTCTCTAAATAAAGTGTTTGAGGCTGAGCATTCTATTCCGTGCCTTTGCACTCCTTTGTTGCACTTCATGGCGTTCAGCTCATTTTATTAGACACAACTGCTCAAATACTTGTTAACGCAAAGAACTAATCGGCCAATCACATCGCAGCCGCTCAGTGCATTTAGGGATATAGACACGGGCAAGATGACTGGCTGAATTGAAACCGAGCATTGAAGAGTGACTTCTCTCCTCGCCTTGGTTATTTTATCTGGTGCTTTTTTTAGTGCCTGCTCTGCCAAGTCACAGGAAGAGACGTCCGACAGAACCAAAGCTGAACAATGCCGAACTGTAGATCCGTTAAAAAGACTTAACAATCCTAAAAATGTGGGTTCATCTCCAACAATTACCAGGAAAATGTCTAAAATCTCAGTATTTAACAGAGGAGTCTGGTGGATTTAGCCACAGCAGTGACTGCTCCGATCATGGAGGAACTGAACTGAACTGAAACAAAGTCACGGCAGTTTCATGCAGCCGTGCAGTGATGACTCGTTGCCACGTTGAGCAGGCACTATTTTGTATTTTGGGCTTAAGTGTCAGACAGGCTGGTGTGAGGATTTCAGAAACCGCTGGTACAGTGGGTTTTTTCTTTTTACACACACACACACACACACACATAACCATCTTTAAGGTTTACAGAGAATTATTCAAAAAAGAGAAACTCTCCAGTGAGCAGCAGTGAGTTCTCTGAGGTCCTCGATGGTCAGGCTGCTGAAACAGTTACTCAAATAAGCACTCATGCAGAAGACCATCACGTTAATACAGCAGATACACCTGTGTCCTGTGTATCTAATAACCCTTGTCACTGTATTTTTAAGTATTACCTGACATACAGTAGCAGTACAATGGCATTCTGACGTTGTTATGGTACAGAATAGGTACCACACTACAGATAATACAGTATTTGTGAGTTGATGTACTAACATTTCGAATGATGTTTCATTGTGGTGATAAACAGACGAGCTGTTTGTGTGACGGTTTACAGGCCGCAGTACAGTACAGTATGTGCAACTTCTCTCTCTCTCTCTCTCTAACACGAGCACCATCACACTCTCCTCTTTCACAACAGAATTGGAGCAATCTTTCTTTCCTCCTCGGCGTCGCCCTGTGTGTGTGTGTGTGATTCTCTGCAAACCCAGAACATCCACAAATACAGACGGTAAGTGATGTGACACGTCAGCGCCAAACCACACTGACGGCAGAGCACAGAGCCTGGGAGCACATTCACATCCTGTCGAACAGTGTGTTGTCGTGCGATGTGAACTGAGAGCGATGAGCACGCCAGAGCCTGGCACTTTGATTTGATCGCTATCAGGAGTGACACAAAGTCTTGCCTCCGCCATCGCGACACTGTGACGCCAACACACAGGAGGAGCTCTGATCTGAAGGATGCTGCATGTCGTGTGACGCCGCCACAGCATCCTCCTGTAATTGATTTATTTGGTACTTCATGTAACATGAGTCATTCCTTATAACTGCGGCAGTTTAATTAAAAAGCTCTTGTCTTTCATCACAGCAGACAAGATGCTCTCACTGTAATTGCTAATCCCTGCATAATTAGAAAAACACACTATACCAGCAGCAAGTTTTCTGGGCTCAACGATGAATATTTAGATCCAGTTACAAAGTTGACATATTGCCACCATTTCTAGTCATTTATTTGCAAAATAGAACGATATTCCTCTTTCATATGTTGGGAAATTTAAAAACTGCACTTGTCACTTGCAGTGAAAGGTGTCAATAAATTAAATTCTTTCTAAAAGGGCTGCGTTCGAGCAAAATGAACTGTGATAAATCAAAACTATTGAGCCAAGAATAAATCCTACGCCCTCACGTCTCACTCTGACAGAGAAAATATATGTGATGTTGACTCACGTTGATGCGACGCTTAATAATAGTTTCAACCTCTTCACCATGAAAGTGAATGAGAACGAGGAGACGGAAGGATCTGGATCGAGGATTGACTGCTGGAGTCTCCTTGGATCTTTTCTATTGATTATTGCCCGTGTGCCAAAGCAGCAAGTCTGCTCCTGATCGTGTGTTTAGTGATGACAGGAAATCATTTCACATGAAGCTAGGGTGTGGCTTCTGTATGTGCTTAGTCACTGAAAAAGACAAAAAGCATGATTTTATATGTTCCTTTACTGATGTACTTACAGTATTTATTTATTTTTTTTACTACTTAATCTCACACAAACAACACAACCTTCAGGATAGTTAGAACAAGTCCTGAAACCCTCCATTAAGGATTCGACGTAGCAAGAAAAAAAAAAAAGAAATGCAAATTTAATTGACTGAACTCTTGGCATTCTGAACATGAATCACATTAAAGAACAACCATAACTTGGTTGCATTATTCATAAATACTGGCTTATTGAATGCCCTCCTCCTCCACTATAGAGCACACTATATGTTTTTTTTTTTTAAAAACCTAAAAGCACTTTTCTGACATGGCCGCTGTCATAAATCAAGCCTCTTCTTTAACTGCATGACTTTCCATGTGTAGCGGCTAATTGGCTCTTACTTCCCAGTGATGGAAGCGGCTCACGGCAGAGAGAGTTTATTGTAAACGAACCCAACAAAGCCCACAAAAACCTGCTCGTGATGAATGTGCGTTTAACATTCAGACCACACACTGCATGAATATGCTGAGGTAGAGCAATGGCGGCTGTCCTGTGAGCCAAATTGTGTTGGGCTTGAGGGACCGTCTGAATCATCACTGACAAACCCTGTGTCTGATTCCTCTGATTCCGTCTATGCTCACACACTCTGGCTGAATCCTGTACCTGGAGGCCTGATGGTATTAGCATGAGATCTGTTGGACGAGCGCGTCTTCCCCGGGGAGATATTTAACTGTTCTGCAATAAGCCAAAAGTGGGAGAAAGACCAAGTACTGAAATCCAATTTTGTAGGTCGCAAAAGCAGTTTAGAAAAAGTCATGAAAAAACAGCTTTTTTTATATATGCTGCAGTTTAAATACTGTCATATTTTATTGTATGTAAAACAGTGGCCATCAGCAGTAAAAATGGGTATAAAAAACAACAACTTGGAGAGAGCACTGGTTGCCACAGAAACAATAAGTTTCACTTACATCTATGTTTGGTTCATTCATGCAACAGGCAGAGAGTGGAAGTGGAAGAGAATGATCACAGGATGAGAGCAGAGAGATGATTGGACCGTAAAGACGTGCATTTCATATCTGAAGATTGATTATTTATCTGTCCGCCTGCATCTGCCCTCAGATACTTCTGCACTGTCCCTGTTGCCATGACGTTTTCGCAGGTGGGTAGTGAGACCTTTAGGTTTGTTAGTGAGTGTGGCAGTGGGTCGCTCAACAGACCAAAGACCAAACTAAGACATGAACAGAGTTATCAGTGAAGCCAGTATTTCAATTTAACATGTTTCCATCCATCCATCCAGGTCGCCAGTCCATCACAGGACCAACATAAGCCCCCTTTTCCACCAACATTTCCAGGAACTTTTATTTACCAGGAACTTATTCACCTGGGGAAAAGAATTCCCGGTAATCTGTGAGGTTTGTGTTTCCACCGCAACTCTTTTCTCTTCCAGAAGAAGAGAAAAGTTCCAGTATTCAAATCAGGTTGATGATGTACAGGGGAGTGGTATGAGAAACTGCACTACATCTCCAGTCCAGTAGGTGGTGGTAAGAAGAAGTGTAGAGTTCCTGGTAATCTGAAAAGATTCTTAAAGATTGGGGTCGAGGGAAGTTTTTCCCCGGCTAATTTTGGTGGAAACACGCCGATTTTAAAACCGCGGGTAAATGAGAAAAGTTCCTTTGGGGGGGTGGGAGAAGTGGAGCATTCACTCTCACACCTGTGGTCAGTCAACCTGTGCATGTGTGTGGACTGTGGAGGAAGCACAGGTACCTGGAGAAAACATGCAAACTGCACACAGTAAGTCCTGCAGTTGCACTGGGTTGAGGATTTTTCGGAGGGCCGTCGACACCTACGAAATGCCTTTACCGTGACATTTTTTTACTTGTTATATTGTTAAATTCTCATACCACCACCTATTTTCCTTTTGCAAGACATATTTCAGCAAAATTGTTGGATTGCATAGCAACTGGCACAGAGGATGAGAATGTTCCAGGTGTGGTACAACTTTCTGAACTCCGCAGTCCGAGATCTTGAGCGTAAGATGGACGCCAGCCGTCATTTGGGCTCTACCTGTGACCGTGACCTTGCTTGGAGGGTCAGTGTCTTCACTCAGGACCAGGTGATCCAGGTGATGATGCGCCTCACAAAGCCCCGAGACATCACCGAGGAAACAGTCAATTCCCAAGAAAAATGGAGGCGGTGCTTGTGCTTGTGTATAAAAGCAGTCAGTGTAATATACGGCCTGCCTTGGGTGGTGTTTACAAGCATCATGGTGTAAGGACACACAGCTAATATACTGGGCAGTAGAAAAATAGTGTCCCTCAACATCCAAACAACTACTGAAGTCATTTATCAAAATCACTCAGTGGCAGCAGCAGCAACATGGACTCAGTGCTCAAGTCTGAGTGGAAAGTAAAGGCAGCCAGTAACCTACACACACACACACACACACACACACACAGAGAAAATAAATGTCCAGTTTGTAACACTTGAGAGGGTTTAACGCCAGAAAGTGAATATGCTTTTGTATAAGTGTATTATAATTGCTTTAAAATAAAACTGTTTGCTCCTCATAGCCTTAGAATAAGCTATTTATACAGTATGTCCTTTTGGGTAAATACAGTATGACTGACTTGTAGTTGTAAGTACAAAAACTCGGTTATTTTGAGATATTGTTACATATTAACCAGGTAATGAGAGCTATAGAAGAAGCCGAGCAACCAAAGCATCAGGTGTCAGCCCTTTCAGCATCTTGTCGTTTTTTAACATTGTTGTTACTGCAGTGGTGGGTTTTCATAACTGCATTTTTACTCCTCGGCACGCTGGAGTCAGCAAATGTGTCTTTGAAATGTTCTATGAACTCTCAAAAAAGGAACAATATAGTTCAGGGAAATGTCAGCGAATTCATTAAAATCCTCGAAAAGCCCAAGCGTCTCCACTAAATGAATAAATGAATATCAACATAGACATTGTGGATGTTACCCCTGAGGGGTCAGCAGCCACGCGGCCCCTAACGAGACATTCTAAAGAACATAGAAGCCTGAATGAGTTTAACTCTATGTCATATTGTATCCATTCCTTCATATTTGGGCACGCTCCACGTCCCCGTGTGGTCTAAACAAACACTACTAATGCTTTGATCCTGTTCCCTGCTTTCCACTTTAATCCTTTGAGTGGAGTGGTGGTGCACGACAGGTGAGGGATTGTACTGCATGATTAGACACAGTAATGGCCTAAATAATGTCAATATTGATTAGATGCTTTGGTATTAGCTCTACCGTGCTGGAACACAGCATTAAGTAATAACTGAGCCAGGCACTGACCATCACTCAGCCTCTGACCACCCTCTGTCGGACCTTCTCTCCACCAATTTGCCAAATATTCATTATCCACGCTGTTTGAGTCGTCAACCTCGCTGATGCTGATTTATGGCAGATTTTTGACGTCGCTAAACGAATGCCACGCGTTCCTGTATTATAGTAGCTGTATGTGCTTCATTATGCCACCTATTGTGCACTGGATCAACATGTATTTTGCTAATTTGCATCAAATTATGGAAATGATCTCATTTCACAAAGAGGCTTAATCATATGTAATCACAGGATGTTTTACATTTCTATTTCTATTGAGCGTTGTATTTGAAACAGGCAGATTATTTAAAGACGTGCCTGACAATTCAATCATTCGCTTGTTTTTTTCCCCCCTCTTTTCTCATGAATGCCTTTTGCTTCTCCTCCTATCACTGATCTTGTTTTTCTGTGCAGGTTGAAATGTGTTGACATCGATAGCTGACTCCCACATGGTGCAAGCTTTAGATTAGTTCTCGGAGCACCTTTACGTGTGTTGACAGATGTCTGCCTGCATAGGCTCAGTCAGCCATAGATGCCAGTCGGGTGGAGTGACAGACAGGGTGACGATGCGGCTCAGCAGGTGACAGCGGGACACAGGAAGTCTCCATCAGAGATGTTGTTGACTGAAATTTACCTGCAGCGTCAGAGATTTATCAACACACACACACACACACACACACACACACACACACACCTGAGAATGTTCATACAAGATGGGAAATGAACTGTGTTTTCTGCTACAGCTGCTGCAGTTAATATAATTACCTTTAATTTTCATACAGATGAACTGTGAGTGTTCAGTCTGCACTTGGTTCATTTATTAAAGCATTCACACTATTTGCCCGATGCTTTATTTCAATTACGATTCATTATTTCCAGCTTCATATTTCAACTGTTTCTTTATGTCATATACATAATAGGCCACTCTGGCCATTGGACAAAGCATTAAGTACTTTAATCCTGCACTGAATGGCATCCTACATTATTTATACTAATTAATAAATATTGTAATTCCAACATTGCATTTGATATTGACACCAAATGCAAATACTCATGCTGTTGCCCTCCAAGTTATCAGGAACAGTTGTAGAAAGCATTGTACCGCCATCTGCTGGCCGGTGTTAAATTTGTTCATTAGTTTGTTCTAATAAAAATGTCTGTTGTTGTCTGAACCGTGGGTTGAAAACCAATAAAAGATGCTGTTTATTTATTCTATTTTTGTGAAAACCTACTTTAAATTCTTAAAGACGCAAAGAAAAAACAAATAAGTTAAAACTTTCTCTGCTTAGATGTCTTAGATGCCTTTGTTTCCTGTCGTTGAATAAAAAAGTCATAAAAAATGAGTGAATCAGACTGATACTGGTACCGGCAGATTCTCACGTCGGCTTCCTCCCACAATTCAGAAACATGGAATAGGGGAATGAGGTCAATTGGACAGAGCAAAGAAATGTTTTAATCATGAAAAAAACCTTTGAACCGATTAATCGATTATCAAAATAGTTGTCAATTAATTGAGTCATTGATTAATAATCAATTCATCGATTAATTGTTTCAGCTCTACTCTAAAACCCATTTTTACTCTTTGGCTTTCGACCCAGAATCCTTGTTCATTTGTGTTGTATTTAAACTTTCTACAGTATTTTATTGTTTTATTGAATGTTTTGTGTTTGTTCTTAGGTCTATTAGGTCACACATTTTTATATTTTATTTGTTTTATTAATCTCTGATGTTCAGCTGTTGTTTTTTAAAGTGCTTTATAAATAAAGTTGGATTGGATTGGATCTATGTGGCCCTGCAAGGGACTGCTGATCTGTCCAGGGTGTACCCCGCCTATCGCCCTATATCAGCTGAGTTTGGCACAGCTCCCCGCCCCCTGGGAGGTGACCCCCATGTGGAAGATAAAGCGGTAGAAAAAGGATGGTTTGCTGGTGTGCAGTCACCAGGGTGTTGTGCTCATCCTCACAGCCTGGTGCTGCTCGTCTTTTGGACCCATTTCCATCCATACATCGTAATTTATCCACTGTATTCTGACATTATAGTATGAATAGTGTTGATTTTGGTGCCGCAGTTCCAAAGTCAGTGGGCAGACTCATAGAAAATGTAGGTGTAAGCTGTAGTTTGTCACAACATCAGTGGAGTTTTGCCAGTATGCAGGTCGCACAGAGGGAAATGAAACACTGCTCATTTCCAGATACTATCGATATTGTAATGTTACAAAGCTGGTTGAAAATTGCTTCACGTCCCTCTTTAAATGTGGTGCTGGTGTGATTGATGGGTCAAATACAAAGGTTCACACAACACTGATAGATCAGTTAAACCCACATCAAAGGAAAACAAAGCAATCCATTGAGCGCAAAGATAAATTTACACCAGCGGCGACTGAAACTGGATTTCCTAGAGTGCAAATCCAATCGCTGCTGACTACATTGGCACACTGGGCTTAATTAACTTGCTGTGGAGTGTTTACTGTCAGACAACAGGGTTTCGTTTTGCTTTTGATGAATGGTTGATTCCCCCTCAGGGGTAAAGCAGCGACGAGCAGCGGCTGAGGAAAAGTTCTGACGCTCCCTCGACTCACAGGGAAAATGATCAAATCAGAATCATGAAGGAAAAATCTTTGGGTGTGATGGGGTCGGGTATGTTCGTATGTTTTGTCACTACGACGGAGAAACATTGTCATTTTCACTCGGTTATTAGATAATGCAGTTGAATGAATGATGTCTATGTTATTGTGTTATTCTTATATAGTTTTAAAGTGACCTCCTGATATAATCACTAGACCAAAAACCACACTTTATTGCTGATTTAAGGGTTTGATGGTATTTGATATCACGCACAGTAAAGTAATTAGTTGAGAAGGCTATATACAGACACACACACACATACTATGAGTACTCTGCATTTTCTGGAAATCTATTCAAGTTCATTAACACATTTTTTTTCCTCTCAGTATGAAGAACTTATTTCAGGTATTTAGTTGAACCAAGGATTGCATGAGTCCCACCCACCATGAGACAGTGTTGATAGTGTCTCAGTGTAGAATCTGAATGTGCAGGTCACAACAAGTTAGTGAAAAGGCACTGTCTAAATACTATCAGCTTCTTATGATTCCCTTTCTTTATTCAAAACATTTACACCACGGTTGCTCAGTGGCATCATAAAAGCTCATAACTACATCTTATCGGCGTCTTATCTGGATCATTTTCATTACCATTACAGCAAAAGGTTAACCTCTTGCGCAATGTGTGGCACAGTGTAACCTGAGCCGCACAGAGGTGTTGCCAGCCAATCTCACGCCGCAGTCATTTTCTGGAAGATGGAGGAAGTGAGTCATTTTCGACAAGTCATTGTGAACAATAAATACAGGTGTCGTGTTCTCAACACACGGCAGAACTTCTTATGAAACTGTTACACCCTTTTCCTCCAAATCCACTATAAACAGACGCTGAAAGAGGTCATGAAATAAAGTGCAGGCCATGTCAAATGACCTCGGCCTGTAAAAGCCATCTCTGCAAATAAGGGGAAACAGATTGACATTTCAGGAAAGGTCAGGTGGTCACTTTAAGAACATTAGATTCATCCTTTTGGGACTCATAAATAGCCCAATCTATTGGCAAATTTAATGGAAAGATGGTCATTAGTTTTTGAAAGGCCAGGCTCCCCCCAAAAATAAACATCCTCTGGGGACCATTAAGTTAAACTTCATTCAAATATGACCATAAATTGTCAAGATATCTTGCTCTGTGCATTCCTACTGTAGGAATGCAAAAACAGCGGGGTCAAAACTACCAGAGCTCAATAAGTGCATGAATTTCACAGTCAACGGTCATTGAGTTTCCTTCCAGATGGACATTTACAAGTACCAAACAGGTCAAACCTTCCTAGTGATAGAGATTTGAACAATTCCATGCACTGTACCAGATCACAGTCTCAAGCTCATTCGCATATTCCTTGGCAGGTCAGAACACTCATACAAAAGTAGCAACAAAAACATTTACACACAAAACATAATGGCACACAACAAAGCAAGTCTTGTTCATCAGTGCAATTCTACCTCATGCTTTCTTCCATTTTCATGGGCAAATGTAAGAAATGACATGGAAACATGGAACAAAGTATGGTCCATTTATTCATTTATTTATTTATTTATAACAACGTGTTGGTCCTCTTTGAGGATATTTTTACATGTATTTTCAATATTATCAATAATTTCAAGCCAAAACATGTATTCCAAGTATGTTCCATGGTAGGAAAATAATGTGTAATCTAGAGCTGAAATAATTACTTGATTCATCGATTATTAATCAGTTACTAAATTAATTGTCACCTATTTTGATAATTGATTAATCTTCTAATTTTCACGATTAAAACAAGATTTCACATTTTTATTAGCTTCTTATATGATCATTTGATTATTCATTTATTTGCTCCACATAACAAGGATATCATTAAAAGTGAATCATTTTTGGTATGTGGACAAAACAAGACATTTGTGAACGTCATCAGTTCAAGGTTTGACAAACACATTTTTTTTAACGTTTTCTGATATTTTACGGATCAAATGATTACTCAATTAACCGTGAAAATAATCGACAGATGAATCAATTATTCAAATAATCATTAGTTGCCGCTCTAGTGTAAGCTACAATGTCTGAAACAGTTAAATAATGATCATTTTGTTGAATATAAATGATATTGTGTAAAATATTTCGCCTTATCGGTGGCACAGGACTCTCGACGATGTTCTTTTTAATGCTCTTTGATTTACATAATTTGAAAAGTGCTCTTTGTGACGTCAGTGGGCTGGAATGACGTCGGGGACAGCCGCCTTACAAAAATGCGACTTCACATGACGTAGACGCTCAGTGAACAGTCTTTCTCCACCGGGGCCGGTAGCTGCCACAACTGTGTCGTCGTGTATCTGCCGTTTTACTCCTAAAACCTCATAGGTTTCAACGCGACCGTTCGAGCCCACTTTGTTCCCTGTATTTATTTATTTATTCATCTCTCGGTCTGTCAAGACAACAATAAAGCTGACGGTCCTTTTGTAAAGGTAAGATACGAGGGCTTTTTTTCTCCTGCGTGGCTAACGTTAGCTAAGCGAACTCGGCCGAGCAGCAACTTAGTTTTAGGTTGTTTTTCGCCGTGGACGAAGCGTTAACACGTAAAGCTTGAATGTATAAACTGGTGTTGTTGACGTTTGACACAATAACGTTGTCTTATGACCGTTTTAATTTCATATAAAGGGTACCCGGTGCCTGTAAGTTGTTTATCGCCTGTTAGCCATTAGCTCACCGGCGGCCTACAGAACCCCCCTTCAGACATTGCTGTGTCGACTTCCGGTGTCTGAACAAAGACCTTATAAAATCAGCTGTTGTTTCGTCGACATATATTAGAGTTTAATACCCCAATTTACGCACATTTCCTTTGTTATTTAAAATAATTGTAACATGTTAATTTTTAAGTTTTTGTATTAACGATGGACCATAAACGGATAAAATGTGTCTTGTGTTCATCGTGTTTGAAATAGTATTTGTGTTAAAGAATGGCCCTAGTGTGTTTAGTGCTACGTTTTTTAATTGCCCCAGTCCGACTAGATCATAAAGTACGCATATATAATCCAGGTCATGTTTCGAAATCCGCTTCTCCCTCGGGTGGTGTTTTCAGTGCTTCCTCTTCAGAGTTGTCCTCAATCGTCGGGGTTACATTTAGGTGATACAGTCGGTGTTATAGTTGGTTATAGTTGGGAGAAGTGGTTGGGGTCGATGTTTGCGTTAACGTGATGAGATGGGACAAAGTAATTAGGAAATGAACGTCGACACACGATCTCCATCTTTGTGTGCTAGGCTAACCTGTCCGGCTCACATTCTTGTACGGACACGTGTTTGCGCTCGTGTGCGCAGTAGTTAAGTTAAAATCAGCCAAATGGCTTATAAAAAATAAGGAAATCTAACACATCAGATGTCAGTATCACTTGATTGTAGGGTTCTTGAGGATCACTGAACTGCTGTGCTCACAGGCCTTTTACGAGCTGCAAACGCCTTGAATTCAGCTTCCTGGATGTACATGTTGTTGTTGGTCACCATCGCATATTAAATCATGTAATCTGATGTGAGGATGAGACATTAAAATAAAGTTTCTGACGTGTTTGTGTATATACTGTATTTGCTAATTCAAAATAGAACAGATACTTGTTTGGTTTGTTAATTGCGTTGTTTCAGAGTGTGTGTGTGTGTGTGTTTTTTGCTCTGGTTAAAGAACATTCCTTTGTGTTTTTCTGTTCCCTTAATGTTTTAGCTCATCTATTGTGTTCTTGTCTATTGTTCCAGGTCCGCTTTTTTCCTTCACCATTCCCAGTCATAAATTCTTTTCAGGTATTATTTGTCAAGCCGCCAAAGTGGAGAGTGTCGTCGCAACAGGGGGTCCTTCTCGTTTCAGGTATTGCACATAGTAACACTTAGTAAATACATTTTAGTGTAAAACACTCTTAAACAGCTCACATTTAAAACTTGGGGTCTCAACTTATATGGAGAGTTAAAATATTCCTTTTTTTTTCTTTTTGGTATCACAGTGTAGGGGGAGGAGGTGGGGGTGCACCTCAGCACTATCCCAAGACTGTCGGCAACAGGTGATTTATTTAAATCTTTTCCCATAAATTTTCCTTTCATTTTGAGCACTTAGTAATTATATATTAAATCCATAAGCCTCTTATTTTGACCTTTTAATTTTCATTCTTGCACGGGTGTTTTATGTCAATTCATCTGGGGAAAGTTGGTGCCTCTTTATTGCTTCTCCACCACTGATTGTGTCTTGTCTTAAACAGAAAACTAAGCATTCTACACCTTTTTGGCGTGGCATTTTTTTGGTTCTTTGTAGAGAAGAAGCTTCAATCACCGGCGACAGAAAAATAATTTGGACTATGTAGAATGGTTCATTGTTAAAATTAAGTTTTTAGCTAAAGTCTCCAGTGTTTCATTTGTACTATTAGACTGCCTTTTGGCATTTTGGTCAGAAAAATCTCCTTGAGCTATTATGTTTTGTCATTGTTAAAGTCATTAGTTGTGACCCTAATTTGACCATTTAGTCATTTTCATGTGAATCATTTACATGTTCCTTTTGGTTGGGGACGGCATGTGTAGACAACAAAACACAATCCTTTTTTATCACCTTAGGTCACAGTTAAAAAAGGCCCAAATCAACACAATCTAAAAAGCGTTAAACACTAACATTTTGTAATAATTGAAGAATTATAATTATGGAATATTCTACACTTTTTTCATAATTTGATATTTTTCCTGACCTTGCAATAACAATGTCTTTGCTACTCAGCTGCAATGAGACAGGGCCACATACATGGTTGCATGGTTTTCATATTAAAGTATCCGTATTGTAACATGTTGCTGCAAATTGTGTTTATTATAGCGAGTTCCTGGGGAAGACTCCAGGTTCTAGCGTTCAGAGATGGGTACCTTCTCGCTGCACTAGACGAGATGCAATCCCCTCCAAAGACAACGGGCAAAATGACGCAACCTTCAGGAAAGTGAGAGGGTAAGTTTCTTTTGAAGTCATTTCAGGTGCACTGACAATGCACCTCATCACTTTTGGATTTACCTTTTGAAGCCTAAATTGCAATTCCTGTTTAACCACCTTGTTTCTCTGCATTAGCATCCTTAATAAGTTGACTCCGGAAAAGTTTGACAAACTATGTCTGGAGCTCCTTCATGTGGGCGTAGAATCAAAAGTTATCTTGAAGGGAACCATCTTGTTGGTGAGTTATATCTTTAACCCTCTCCTCTGTCATTCCCTTGACCTGTTGCAATGGAGATATAATCTGTTGTCGTCGCCGTCTATAGATTGTTGACAAAGCCCTGGAAGAGCCCAAGTACAGCCAGTTATACGCTCAGCTATGTCGCCGCTTGTCTGAGGATGCACCAAACTTTGAACCGCCAACAACAGAAAGTCAAGCAACACAAAAGCAGAATACTGTAAGTTTTTGTTTTATAGAAGGAGTTTATTAATGTGTTTATAGATTTGGGATGTGTAGATTTGAACAAGGCCTTGTTTTTTGTTTTTTTTCCCAGACCTTCAGACGGCTTCTGATTTCCAAGCTTCAAGATGAGTTTGAGAACCGTGCCAGAAATGTTGACCGTAAGTGTAATGTTTGATACCCATTGCTGGTACAAATTTTGTCTGTTTTTATGTTCGGGTTGTTTCTTATTTATCGTTTTTTTTTTTTCTGTAGTCTTTGACAAAGATGATGCCCCACTCACCCCAGAGGAGGAGGAACAGCGTGCTATTGCAAAGATCAAGATGCTGGGCAACATCAAATTCATTGGTGAACTTGGCAAACTCAGCCTTATCCACGAATCAATCCTTCACAAGTGTATTAAAACGGTAAGTCTTGTTGAATCACATTTTAAGTTTAGGCATTATATCCGTCTCCTTGTGCCAAAAATGTATGGACGTTTTATTAATTTATTGGGTTTTTTTTGTATTACTACTTCAGCTCTTGGAGAAGAAGAAAAGGGTTCAATTTGTGGATATGGGGGATGATTTGGAATGCCTCTGTCAGATAATGAAAACGGTGGGACCTAAGCTTGATCATGAAAAGGCCAGGGTGAGTATACGGTAACATCCAAATTAGTTTCATCCTAAATTTTCCTTTTGAGCTATTTATTAACTAGGAAAACTCCCATTTCAGTCCTTGATGAATCAGTACTTTAGCCGCATGAAGTCCTTAATAAACAACAAGGACCTGCCTGCGAGGATTCGTTTCCTGCTGCAGAACACGGTGGAGATGCGTGCAAACAACTGGAAAGCCCGCAAGGCTTATGTTGACAACGGACCAAAGACGATCAGCCAAGTTCGTCAGGATGCAGTAAAGGTTAGTCCAGTTTAGGGTGACCTTTGTCGCATATAATACCAGGGCTCTGGGTAGGGTTAGGGTTAACCGTCGCTCCTGTTTTGTCTTTGCAGGATTTGGGTGTGTTTATTCCGCCTCCCAACGATGCAATGAGGAATGACTACTTCATGGACAGTTCCTCCTTCCTGCCAACAAGAATCAAGTTTGACAGGGAAATGCTCGGTGGGCTGGCTGATATGTTTGGACAAATGCCTGGTAAGTCGTGTCCCTTTTTTTTAAATGGCAAAAATTGCTGTTTTCTAACGTGTCTGAGTTGTTAATAATTAATGGGTTTTTCTCTTGTGTAGGAAGTGGCATTGGTACAGGTCCAGGAGTCATTCAGGACCACTATTCACCAACCATGGGGCGTCACCGCACAAACCCACTCTTCAATGGCCATATTGGAAATGGCAACGCTTCACACCAACCTCAGTTTGAAGCAGGAAGCAAACCTTTCATAAAAACAAATCAGGTACATCTTGTTTTGTACTTTTGTGTTTTTTTTTTTATGTCATGGTAAATCTGTATGATTGTTACTAACTTGTGCTGTGAAATCTCTCTGACAGGGACAAAGTTCACCAGTTTTCAACCATAAACAGAATCACTCAGGTCCGATGCAGTCTAAGGATATGTCCTCACGATTCGTCAAGAAAGGAAAAGTTAATGTTGATGAGGTACAACTTTCCTCTGTTCTGGTTTCATGTGATCCTGGCTCCCTTGTGTTGGGTTGAGATAAATCTCGTTGTTAAAAACATTACTCCATGCTTCTTCACCAGCGTGTCCTTTATTATAAACGCTGTCTTTTATTTCCCTTTTTCAGATCAGTCTGAGGCCAGCGCAGTCTTTCATCTTGAGCAAAAAACAAGTGCCAAAGCTGCAGCCACAGATGAGTATGATCCCACCAAGTGCCCAAGGTTTAACACTGGGACAGGTAACCTTTTTTTTCTTAAGAGGAATAAACTGAAATTGGCATGTTTACGTGGTAGTTTCCAGGGAAGTGTGAACTCATGTGGCCTTTTCTTTGTAGTCTCCTCAGCTTGGCTTGAAGACCAATCCTCTTCCTATTCAGGAAAAACCATCAAAGTCGGTTAAAAAAGCTCCACCTACAAAGGAAGAGTTGCACAAAATGACAGTAAGTTCCTGACTGTATGATATTCTGGATACACAGTGTCTGCGCACACACTAAATCTTAACTGGTCCATTTCATTTCAGGAGACACTGCTAACAGACTACCTGAATAACAAGAACACTGAAGAGGCATTGAACGCTGTGAAGGACATGAAGGCTCCCAAGTACTTTTTGTCCGAGATGCTGAACAAGATCATAATTCACTCTCTTGATCGTTCGGATGAGGATAAAGAACACTCCAGCACCCTGATCCATGCACTCTGCACAGAGGGCCTCGTTCCTGGTGAAGACCTGATGACGGTCAGTGTTATAAGACTTATACAGCATTAATGGAAGTATCTGGATGTTACTTGGTGTTTAATATCTGCGTGGTTGTTTTTTTATTACAGGCCTTTTTGAGTGTCCTGGAACAGTGTCCTAAGATTGAAGAAGAAATCCCATTAGTGAAGTCTTACCTGGCACAGTTTGCAGCACGTGCCATCATTGCAGACTTGGTCAGCATTGCAGACTTGGCCCATCACCTGGAGAACGGTGCACACTTCCCACTCTTCTTGCTCTGCCTGCAGCAGATGGTCAAACTGAAGGACCGCGATTGGCTGGCCGACTTGTTCCAGCAAAGTAAAATCAACATGCAGAAGATGCTGCCCGGTATGTCCACGACACATGGTCGACTTTTCAATGATTTTACAAATTAAAAAAAATGTAAATCTCTTTTACTAATTCTGCTGTTTTGGTTTTCATGTTTCTGTAGAAATCGACCAGAACAAAGACAGGATGCTGGAGATCCTGGAGGGCAAAAGTCTCAGCTTCTTGTTCCCATTGATGAAACTGGAAAAAGAGCTGCTGAAGCAGATCAAGGTGGATCCCTCTCCACAGTCCATCTACAAGTGGATCAAGGACAACATCTCCACTAAACTCCACACTGATAAAGGCTTTGTCAACATCCTTGTCACCAGGTACAGCAGTGCACAGTGACACTAACCACTTGAGTGTTGGGGTTTCTGACGGTGGATTAATTAATTAATTGCCCTCGGTCTTCCAGTTTCTTGCAGTACATCGCTTATGAACTCAACCCCGATGACGACGAAGAGCAGCTCGCTTCACCGAGTAAGGAGCAGCTGGACGAGGAGAAGCAGCTGATGCTGTCCTTCAAGCCAGTGATGCAGAAGTTCCTACACGATCACGTCTACCTTCAGGTGGCTGCGCTCTACGCCCTGCAGGTCCACTGCAACACCAAAGGCTTCCCTAAAGGTACGCACGCTCACCATTCAAGTGCAGCAGGTGTGTTCTCTACAATGTAGACGTGTTTAATGACTGTAATGGTCCCGCTCGTGTTTTCAGGCATGTTACTGCGCTACTTTGTGAACTTTTATGACATGGAGATAATTGAAGAGGAGGCCTTCCTGTCATGGAAAGAAGATATCACCCAGGAGTATCCGGGGAAGGGGAAAGCATTATTTCAGGTACGTCGTACTCCGAACATATGTACTTGCTGTGTAAAATTGGCTCCAAGTGTGTTGTACAGTGTAACTTAGCCGGCATATAATGGAGGTGTCGTGTTTGATTTGTTTCAGGTGAACCAGTGGTTGACTTGGCTGGAGACTGCAGAAGAGGAGGAGTCTGAGGAGGAAGAGTTCTGAGGAACAAGCCAGAGCCATGTGTTATCAGGATGCAATTTCTTTCTTTCCTTTTTGTGTCTGTGACCCTCTCTGTCTAAAGTTAACTCCCTCCCCACTTTTTTTACGTTTTTTTTCTTCAGCCACTGTTACAACTTGTTTCACCATGAAAAGTTAGCCAGATCAAGCCAGCTTCACCATCTTGTATTTAATGGTTTTTCCTTTTCCCGTCTTTATTTGATGTCGTACAGTAGATATTTTATACATTTCAATCATCTTGGGTTATGTTTTCTAAACAGTTGGGCGGTATTTTGCAGGAACATGTGCCAGCGCCGTAACCTGACCCATTTTTATCAGGAGTCACCAAGTGCTGCTGAAACTGTTTACAAAGAGAGAAGAGGCTCCAACATACAGCAACGAGGCTTTTCCTCAGTGTTTTATCAGCATTTGTTAAATCAGTTTTTAGACGCACTTTGCTCAACACCTTGAGTCGTTGCAATAGTGAAACTACACTTTCCTTGATTTGTTACGTCAACCCTGAGTTTTTAGATCCCTTGGTAATAATGGTTTTCTTGTGCATGAAAACAGACCATTTTGTCTCCATTCACATCTCGACCAGGTTCCGACGACTCGGTCACGATAATGGCCCGTTTTATTTGCACAGTGTGATTTACGGTCTCCCACTATAAGTTTAAATGAATCAAGAGTTTTTATAATGTCTGAAACTTTTGTGCTGTTAGGAATGAATCTGTGTGGCCTTTGCTTTTTTTAATTTATCATTAATATGGATATACCTCTAATGAATCTCAGACTATACTTGAACGGCTCGGTTTCAACACTGAGGCAGCCAAAGCTTAGTTTCCTGTGCTAGCTGTTCACCACCACATGTGGATATTTTAAGTCTGTTTGCCATATTTGTCAAGTTTTTAAATTGTCTTTTTATCCTCACAAAATTACAAAGAATGTACTGTATGTGTACACTTAGACAATTTTGGAGTGACAACGAAACTTTGGGTGTACAACTACAGATCAAGCTTGAATAAAGTTTAACAGTTAAATTGTTTTTGTCCTGAAGGTTTTTTTAAATCACTGCATTTTGTTTTGAACACATTTTTAATGAAATCAAGTGTTTTTAAATACATTTTAATTGAATTGAAATGTACTTAAAGTTAGTGTTCACGCAGCACAGGTCTGTGGTAACAGTAAACAACCCCTTATATGGACATCCTGGATGTGTGTTTATAGGTCACATAATCAGGCTTTAAAAAATGTATATTGCATTTTTAGTAGTGATAAAGTAGCAATAACTATTTTTTGTTAATAAAAACTAGCCAAGTGAACTTTGAACTGAAGTATTTTAAACAATTTAGGTGCTTTTTTCCTCCGGTGTGTTAATGTAGTTGATGAAACTGAAATATCCCCAGGTCAGGGGTGCTCAAACCTCTTTTTTAATGAGGGCCAGATTTCTGGGGGCCAATGTCCTCCAGACTTTTTTTCTCAACACAATGTTTTCAAACAATTGCACTGTTTTATAATTGAATTTTCATCGTCCCAATTATCTTTGTCTATAATTATTTTTGAATGGCAATTGTAACCAAATCTAAGTCACGCAAAAGTGAAAAGAAATGGGCTTTCTTTCAGTCACAGATGGGTTTTGAACCCAGGGACTTTTGGTTTCTAATTCCTTACCTGCTGACCTAATAGAGGCGGGCCTCTATTAGTGTATACACTGTATGTTTAAACATAGTAATGGAAAAAAGCAGCCAAACTGCTCCGTTCTAAGGGTTAAAGGTTAAGCTGCAGGATTAAATATTTGATAAAGGTACAGACAACTTACTGAGACACTTGATATTGTGATATAAGGTATATTTAGTTAAGTTAACCATTTACTCATTAATGGTCAACTGTGATGCAAACTGGTTGCACTTTAAGAAGCATTTGAAACTATTTCTTACATTTCTAGTGAGGTTACTAACATCTAAGTTGTCAATACAAATGCTTTGAGGCTTTATATGCAACCACTTTGATTTTATCCCCAGACATTTCATTTACATTATAGCTGAAAAACAGTTTTTGTGTCGATGTAACAGTCTCTCAAAATGACTTGACACCATTCCAAAGTCTTTTCTTTCTTTTTATTCAACATTTTGTTGACGCATCTTAATTTGTTTCATGTCAGCGTCTTTGTCTGACGTAAATAGAAAATTGATGTTTACGCCTTTTTAGCAAAACAAACCGTGATAAGACATTTCTAGTGAGACACGAGAAACAAACTGAAGCCGAAGCAAAAATACTTCTCTAATCTTAGTCGACACGTACGGACAGAAATCTCCACTTTGAATATAAAGTAAAAAACACAGATGTGGAGAGTTTTAAGTCTATGAGGAGGTTTCCACGCTTTAATCGCTGTCTGACGCGTCGTTGTTGGAGGCTTCAGGTTCAGACGCGTTGTCAGAGCGGCGTGGGGAGCCCTCGTTGTCTGAGCCCGCTTCAGATCCCCTATCAGATCCTCGGTCTGATGCTGCAACGGGCGAACCGGGCCGAGACTCGTCCGATCCAGATCGGCTCCTCTTGCTCTCGTTGTCCGACTGCTCAGAGTCGGACTGTCGCAGCACCCTCCTCTTCTTCCCTGGGCGGTCGCTGCCAGAGTCGTCGTCGGAGCCCGCAGAGCGGCGGGGGCTGCCTGCAGAGCGGCGGGGGCTGCCCGCCTCACTGCCGGAGGGGTTCCTCCCTCCGTCTGAGTCACTGTCGGAGGCGATGCGCTTCCTGTGGCCTCCCCCATCATCTGATCCTGAACCACTGTCTCTTTGGTTCCTGTGTGGGGGGGGAGAGAGAGAAAAGTGCAGCAATCAATGTTACTGTTCTTCTTCTTGTTTGAGAAGAGGATCTGACGTACGGGGACTCTGCTTTTACCTGTCCTCGGCTATTTTCAGTCCATCCTCATCTGAGGAGGATTCAGAGGAGGAGATGATGGCCTTCGACTTGATCTTTCCTTTGAGAGACGGTGGCAAGCGCTCAGGTTTGGCCTACATGTGACAAATGTAAGAAGCAAGAAGTGAGGCATAAAACCTTTTTTTTATATTTCATTAGAATAAAAGAGAGAGAAACTGTGGAATATCCAAAATGACCTTCTCGATCCTCTTGCGTTCTTTGGGTTTACGCTGCTTCTTAGGTCGGGATTCGCCGTCTTCATCGTCACTATCGTCGTTTCCAGCTTTCGTCGGTCTGGAACGCGGGAGAAATTGGTCATTGATAAGTGCATTTTTTTATTTTTTATTTTTAAATCATTTGGATTCACGACAGTAGTCACCTCCTCCTCTTTTTCCTCTTCTCTCCATCCTCGCCCTCGTCCTGCTCACTGCCGCTTCCGCTCTTCCTCTTCTTCTTCCTCACTGGCAGATCCTCGTCAGAGTCGTCATTGACAAACTCGTCCATGTCTCCTCCTTTCTTACGCTGTGGAAGAAAAACAAAACGATGTTACCAACACTGCGTTCCACACGGTTTCAGACTGGGCTGCAGGTTTCCAACACTCACACGTCCGCCACCGCTGCCTCCCTTCTTCTTTTCTTTGGACGATTCCTTGGAGCCCTCGGCGAAGGTGAGCAGGCCCTTGGTCTTCTCCACGTACAGAGCTCTCTGCTCCAGGAGCTTCTTCTGTTCTTCGACCTCTCTGTTCCGCTTGTCCTCCTAACAACATTCAAGCCAGACGGTTGAAGCCAAACATGAAACCATGTCGCGGCGTGTCGTACTGTTGGACGGTGGCTTTTAAACGTTACCTGTTCCTTCATCAGCTGCTGGCGCAGTTGGTCCCTCTCCTGCTCCTGTTTGGCCCGGAGCTCCTTATCCTCCTCATCTTGCTTCCTGGCTCTTGCCACGTGGTACTGAGCCTGACTCAGCAAGTCGGAGCACTGCCTGCAATCCCACAACACATCCATACCAAAGTAATATTATATCCAGTGCTGAAATCACTGGGATTTAAAGGTCCTGAGTGCAACATTCAGGAGGATTGAGCGGCTGACATTGAATACACGACACAGACGTATGTTTGTGTGGGTGTAGAATGGATTTAAATATGAAACCAGTTGGTTTTCGTAGCCTTGAAATAAGCCTTGCTTTACAGAGACTGCCATCTTGTGCCGCCATGTTTCTACAGCAGGTCTGCGTCGACATTGTGCCGTGTTATGAAAGTCAGGGTTAGTTGAAGTTTCTAACATGATTACGTTGTTTTATTTCTCAATACATTTGTATAAAACAACTTGTTGTAAGCGTCAGCATGTAACACGAGCATGAACTCAGACTGACCTTGCTTCAGAAGCAGCAAGAGCGAGGTCAAACCTCATCTTGTCTCCGGCCTTGCTGAGGTAGCTGAAATACCTGTGTGAGGAGTAGGAGGAGGAAGAAGAGGAGGAGAAAAGGGTGTTAACAGGGTGAGAAAATAGATGATAAATGAGACGGGCTGTGTGATGTCAGTACCTGTGAGCCAGCTCCAGCTCTTTGACAGCACTGAGCACAGCCTTCAAGTTGCTCTTCTCATCTTTCAGCACCAGAGTGGCCAGTCTCTGAAGCACCAGGGCCACATTGAACATCAGCACTGTGTCACTGGGTGCCACGTGGCGCGCCTTGTTTGAAACGCACCAAAAACACGTTAAACACACGTGTTTTGTTGCATAAAACAAAAGTATTGTTCGTTTTTTTTTCCCCCCCCCTCTTTATTTTACCTTGAGCAGCATCTGCTTGCACTCGTGGAGTTTACCACATTTGAAAAGCGCCCGCGCGAGGTACAGCAGCACCTCCGTGTTCTGGTATTTGTAGAACTTCTTCAGGCAGTTCTCGTACTGTGGAGCAGTTCGATGACATTTCGCTGTATTTCCAGACTCGGTAAACTTTATATAAACGGTTAACCTCGAACGAGCCTCTTACCATCTGCACGGCGCTGATGTACTGCTTTTGTTCCACATAGATGTGAGCCAGATTGAGCCACACGTCGCTGATGTCCGCCGTGGCCTCCCTCACCTGTGCAAACACGTCGCGGGCCTCTCTGTAGTAGCCCTTGTGGGCAAGGACAGCACCTGGACCAGAGAACGTATTTAAGAATGAAGACAAATGCAGAAAAATGCTGGAAAAAAAGCATTGAAAGCTTTACTGACCGATGCCATTGGCAGCGTAGAGGTTCTTGGAATCGTTGCGCAGGACTTGTTTGTAAATGGCCAACGCTCGATCCTGATGTCTCTTTTCCTGTCGAGACAGAAACGCAGATGCCAGATGTTAATGTTTTAACAGTGAGATTATTATTAAGTGACCGAGTCGTGACATAATCTCCCAGTCTGCAAACTTAATCGATTCAAAAACTCCTCTGTGTCTACATCGGTTAGACTTTTAAATAAGGCTGCTTGGGGCCAAAGGGATGTGCAATGTTTTTTTATGGCGTTTTTAACGGCTCCATTAGTGCCTTTATTGTGTTATGATAGTTATTATTATTGCTTTTATTGTATTTTATTGTATTATGAGGAGTCAAAGGCGTATATATTAATCGATTGATTGAAAACATTTCTGTATCGCATATAAGACAATAGGTTAAAGTTAAATACTTAGCAGCTGGGAAGATGTATAACTTAAAGTTAGTCGTATAACTTAAAGATAGTCGTTACTTCAAAGGTCCAGTGAGTAACATTTAAAACATAAAACATTTGAAATTGAATATACTACCCATAAATAAATTTGTATGAGTGCATAAGTGTTAAGTTAAGATAAGTGCAAATAAGGACTTTTTGTAAGGATTTCTGTTAAATAAAGCTTTCTGCACCTTCTCTCTGTCTCTGGTCGGCTGGTGCAGCGTCTGCAGCCAAACGTTACCCAGAGCCAACATGGAGTAGGTGTCGTTCTGCGTGGACGGCTGCTTCAGGATTCGTTCAAACTTCTTTTGGCCCGGCCCCCACTCCTGTTTCGCCAAGTGAAGGTTTCCAATCAGGGACCAGGCGTCGGGATGATCCTACACCGCGGAGCAAACGTCAGAGGATGAGAGCTTAGCATCAGACTTTATTTGTCCGCGTTCTCATAAAAACAGACGACAAAGTACCTGGTTGATCTGCAGGGCTTCTTTGAACCAGTCTGATGCTTCGTAAAAGTTTCCTTTGTCTCGAGCCATCGCTCCAAGACGCAAGTAACCTGTGAGCCAGAAAGTGTCAAAGATATTACAGACAAAAAAAACCTCAAGTCTTCATGGTTTCAAACTCTCTTTGTTTATACTGTGTCGCGCTTACAGTCCACGTAGTTAGGATGCTCCCTGAGAATGTTTTTGTAGAGTTTCTCAGCTTCATGGAATTCACACATAGCCTCGTACAAACGGGCCAGATTGTAGGAGGTGGTGACAGAAATGGCATTGTAGTAATGCTCGTCGTGCTCTCCCTCAGCTTTGGCCCGCTCCAGAGACGCCAGGAAATATTTCTGGAGGAGAAACAGGACCCTGACTTTGAAATATATGGATATTTGAGATGAATCAAATAATCCCAAAGTAAATGTAGCTACCATCAGGCTGGTGCATGTTGTTAACTTACCTTGGCTTCTCCAAGATTACCCAGCCTGAAGTGCAGAGCACCCAGGTTGTTGAGAATCTCAGGAGGAACATCCGCCTGCACCTTCTCCTGCAGAATTCGAGTGGCTGTGCCATAAGCAGACAGCGCTCCTTGGATGTCAGTCTGCTCCAAGATCTGCGCGAGCTCAATCCACGCCTCCACATCATCTGGATACTGCTCCGTGACCTTCTTTAAATGACCCTTAGAAAACAAAAACACACATCGAGGGTTAAAAATATATCTCTCCAACGACACACTGACATGCGTTATGTGAGAGGATACATACTTTGGCAATGTCTCTCTTCTCCTGGTCGTCAGATGTTGCATAGAGAGACCCCAGGATTTTCATGGTTTCATAGTTATTGGGGTAGGCCTTTAAAACCTTTTCGAAGCACTGTGCTGCGTTTTCCTTGTCTCTCCGGTACACGTACATCTGTCCCAAACCAAAGAAGGGCAACACGAAGGTGGACGAGGCAAACTGAGTTGCCTGGTAGTAATACTGAAACGCTTGGTCGTAATCGCCCTGAAGAGAAAAGTGTGAGATTTTAACACAGAAAATGAGCAGTATGCTCGCACGCCGCCGGGGTGGATCTTACCTGTACGTGAAACGAGCGAGCTAACTGGTAACAGCTCTCAGCCTGCATGGCTTCAACTTCAGTGTTGTGGAAAGCGTGGAGGGCCAGATGCTGCACTTTACTGTAGTCCTGATAGGAAATACACAGCACAACGTCATGAGTAAGAGCTTAAAGACACAGGTTTAGATGTGCGTAAGGATTTAACTAGTGGCTTACCTTTTTGAAGAAGAAGTGGTTAGCGAGGTGGTTGAGCACCATGGGGTTGCTGGGGTCGATGGTATAAGCCCTCGACAGGAGCTGCACGCCGTTCTTGATGGAGTCGGCCTCCTTGTTGTTGAGCTCCAACACCGCCAGACCAACGAGAGCTCCCACACACTTTGAATTCAGCTCTAGGGCACGACCGAAAGCCAGGCGAGCCTTCTCCAGTTTGTTCAGCTTAACAAAACAGTGACCCATGCCCAGTCTCACCTCCGCTGGTAAGAGACAAAAACAGATAAAGGGATTATCTATATTTTGTCTATTACTGAAATAATCCATCATCTGAAGTCATGTGATGACTTGATTCTGTCTGTAGTAGCTGCAGCAACATCAATGCAACATAAGTTGTTTACCTGGGCATCCGGGATTTGTACGTAGAGCCTTTTTGTAGTATGCTAGTGCTCCTCGATAATCCTTTTTATTAAAGGAGATGCACGCTTTACCTGTTGAACAACAATAATGTGAATAGTTCAGTCAATCACAGCAGTCAAGGCCAATCTCTGTCACTTTAATATTTTACCAAGTAAAGCAGGGATGTTATTGGTGGACTGATTGAGGACAAAGTGGAACTGAGCATCAGCCTGGTCCATCTTGTCTCCTTCCAGCAGACAGAAACAGGCTCTTCCCAATAAATGGTTCTGAGTGACACAAGAGCATATAGCATATAGCATTTTATAAAAGTGCAAAAATACAGAGGTCGCAGCACTTTTGGCTGACGGACACATTTCTTACCTGATCATACATGATGATCTTGTCTGCCATGGTATACAGCAGTGTGGCCTGCGTGATAAGCTCTTTCTTGGCATCTTTGTTCTTCTCTTTTCGTGCTTGCTGGACATAATAAGCAGCCAATGTGTCCAAACAGGTCATCTGGTCTTTCTCATGGTCTCTGTAGTCCAGGTTTCCATCGATGCGAGCTGCTTCTAAAAGCTTGACAAAATCTTCCGTTTTGCCCTGCTTGTAGTACTCCAGCTGAAAACAACAAACGGACAGTCTGTGACGTTGCTATACGTGAATCAATGTGGGTTAATGTCATCAGTGTCTTTACGATACTGTCATTAAGAGTCTGAGGTAGCTCCACTGACTCACCGCCAAAGCGATCCATATGTGCAGCTGTGTATGCTCCTGCTTCAGAATACTGATGACCTCATCTCCTTCTGGCAGCTGGTCAAAGTCGAGCTCAATGACCTGCAAGGTGCAATTTGTTTACATTACTGAGTATCAACATCTGTAAACAAGACTTGTTTAGAACATGGGGTTGGTAACGATTTTACAGCACCACCACTTAAACTGTGATAACCTTTTATGGTCTCTGAGTATATTAAAAAAATTGAGGCTGAAAAACCAACAGACGATCGTGCAGTTTACAGTAGTTTTAAAGGCAAAGGCTGACATCATCAAGGGTTTATTCTGGAGCTACAGTTACAATCATAGCAATATACATATTACAACAGATCTATACATAGCGCAAAGACTGCTTGAATCAATAAATGTAGACGTGTTTAAAATTTCACTTGGTTTTGAAATTGTATTCACTAATTTCAACAACTCAGGTAGTAAGGAATCGTTTAGAGGGCAATACGATCTTCAATTTGTAAAACAAACATTATACATATAAATATTATTTATATAGTTATAATAAAATATAAATATAATGATATATATAATATATATAAATATATATAGTATAATATAATATAATATAATATAAATAATGTTCGTCCTTTTGTACAATGTCTGCATCAGCTGTTTACTGTGTCTGAGTCTGTGGTAGCAGCCAACACAACACTTTATTTAAAGTTTACTGATACATAAACCGATGCATACTATTATTTTAAATCACACCAACGTCACCTGTACCTGTAAGCCTTTGAAGATTACTGCATTTACTGAGAAAGAAAACTACATTCACGTCAACCAACAACATATTCTAACACACTTCCATTAAACAGCAGAGACAGAATCCGTTTAAATAACTTAAACCATGATCAAAACGAACATTTATGCACGTAGTTGAAATGTTATGCTGATTTGAGACACACGAGTGTTTACATTAAACTAACATTAACGAACTAATCCTAGCTAGCGTTAGCATCGAGCATCAGAAGTAGCGCGCGGCGAGGTTCATTTTCACACACAAAAAACCTGTTTAAATGTGTTTTTACCTCATCGGTGTCCCGTAAAGGGATCTCAATGGAGCCTCGAGACATCGTGGCGGACGATAAATCCTCGCGAAAGCTGATTTATTAATTTAAAACTATCTGCTCCCCGCGGTGTAACAGTGGTTACTTCATGCTTCCGATAGGAAACAAATAAATGTTGGGAGTGCAATCACATTTGTGTCCGGCCAGAAAAAGAGACAACCTCCAACGTTGGTTCCCCGGGACATGGACGTATAGTACGACACTGGTGGAAACACGGTTGTACATTTCGATAATATGTTTTTTTTTACTCTGGTTTTAATGTGTTTTTTAAATAAATAAAAAAACTGCATAAAATGTCCAGTCGTATGTGCTGTCGTACATTAGAAAATAATATCGAAATATTGATATTTAGTCATGTTTAAGTCGCCCTGTTAAAAGCAGGTTGAGCTATGAATTTCAGGGACGTCTGTTTGTTCGTTTGTTCGTTCGTTTGTTTGTTTGTTTGTCTGTCTGTCTGTCTGTCTGTCTGTCTTTTGTTTCTCTATTTGTCTGTCTGTGTGTGTCGCTTGACAGGCTCCACAAGACTCTTGCCTTTGATGACTTTGGAACAGAGTAAAGGTAAAAGTGTGAAGCATGGTGCACGTGATGCTATTGAGTTTTAAACAATTCATTTTTATGGCAGAAAATAATAATAATACTGATGAAAACACGATAACAATAATTATGCTGAACACTGTTATTGTTTGTTAAACTGGAATCATTGAATGTTGGAAATGTCTGTAAAGTGTTTGCCAGTCAATCTAAATCGTTTATTTTTTATTTTTGCTGTACTTGTATCACCTATATTGTTATGGGGGGCTTAATTGATAAGAACATGTTTTAACTTTGTAAAGGAAAGTAGTAAAAGTTAAGTATTTGCATTTGAAAATGCATAAAATAAAATACTCCAGTTAACCACCTCAAATGTGTGTCATGTGAAATACAAACAATATTGAAAGAATAATTTTTTAGTAGCAATGTTTTTTTTTCTGAATAGATTCATAATTATTTAATTTAGTGCACACACACACACACACACACAGTTTTAGCTGAACTAACAATGTCCAAAGGTGGTAGAAATGTTTGTGGACATAAACCAGTGAATTTAAATTTCAACTTCATTAAACACATCCTTGTCACGGAGCTCTGCAGGGCAGCATTTTGACACAAGTGGGATGAGGTGGGGGAGTGGGAGAGTGTGTGTGTGTGTGGGGGGGGGGGCTGCAGGATGTCAGCTGCTTTTGATGGGAAGCAGAGGGGGGGGAAATGCATAAGAGCATCTTCAGGATAGTTTTGTGCTAACATCACAGTGAATTAGATGACGACAGGACAACCAATAATGAAAATGTAACATTTGATATTTTATGTAACAATTTCTTCAGACAGGACTGTCGGGGACCGAGAGGTAAGAAGTTATTTAATGATTTGTTTCCTCTAAAAAACACTTTTAGAACATGTTAACCTGTACTGTGTATAAGGGTTCTTTTTCTCTATTTTTAACACAGTTTTAACACAAAGTTCTCGTCATTTTGGTTTGTTTTTAATCACATTTTCCTCCTCCAGTGTAGGATGACAGTAAGTGGATGGATAATATGTAGTCTCTTGAGAAGAACCCACTGCA
Organism: Solea solea; assembly: GCF_958295425.1. Taxonomy (NCBI): domain Eukaryota; kingdom Metazoa; phylum Chordata; class Actinopteri; order Pleuronectiformes; family Soleidae; genus Solea; species Solea solea. Next base: position 1,845,308 of record NC_081138.1, read on the forward strand.
TACATGTGAGCATGTTTCACTTCCCATCTTAATTCCTTCGTTATTTTTGGCCATTTCATGTCTGTGTCTTTGTTTCTTTGAGCAGCATGATTCAAAAAAGTAAAGGACTGATTTTGATGCAATTATCTGGGGATGTAGGTTATGGCCTAAGGAAGAAGTGATTTGATTTTGGTGGTGATACAGCCTGGTCTGGAGCCAGGATTTTCTTTTTTATAGTTGTTAACCTTGTGAAATAGCCCAGTGTATTGACCTTGTGGGAAAAATCAACAGCCTCTGCAGATGTTTGGTGATATCTTTAGTTTGCATGCATGGTTCTCCTCTTTTTGTCTGTATGTCTGTTCTGTGAGATTGTGTAAACACGAGTGAACTGTATTTAATTTAATATCAGGTGATGTAGGAACGTGAAAGTCCAGAGACTCAGGGGAGACGAGCACAATGACGGACAGCAATAATGGTACTTGTTGCAGTTAATTTACCCCTTTTATGAAAGCATAATCCTATAAATAACTGCACTGTATTAACTCGCTCTGCGTGTATTCTTCCCATGTGTGGGAAGTGTGGGAGTCACCTGGTTGTGGGACTACGCTTGAGGACAAAAATGACTCCACTGGATTCTCCGAACATGAGCTTCTCGACATCATGTACGACACGTGTAACGCCTCAGACTCAGGTACACGAGTTCATGTTGTCTTCCACAGAATTCCCCCGCTGTGGGATTAATAAAGGACTGTCTTATGAAATACTCACGTGAAATGTTTAACTGCTTCCCTCTCATCCTCAGGAGAAGTGTTGGCCTCCAACATCGTGCAGTATCTCAAGACCATGACGGCTCAGAGCACAGGGCAGGACAAACTGGCCGCTCTGCAACAGCTGCTCGACCCAGATGGTCAGGACCCACATGTGAGCAGAGACGCTTTCCACTCCACCATGAGAGAGTGGATCGCCCAGTGCAGCCAGGACAGGTGGGATTAAACGTCACGTCGATATTATTCTGGATGTCTTTGAGTGTTCAATCATCATATTCAAAGCTTTGTTTTGATTGACACTTTTGTAATCCTGATTTTTGCACTTAATTACAATGGGGAAAACAGAGCAAATATTCAAGAAAAGAACAAACTAAACACAAGAAAGAAGATGTTAAAACACAGTACACAGTGTATTCATTCTACTGCTAAAAAAAAACAGTAAAAGCTTCTTGTTTTTAAATTAAATTGCATTTATATTTTATTACTTCGACATCTCGAGACAATGTCAAATAGACAGTGTTATTTTTCCCTAAAAGGAAATTCAAGGCAAGAGGCACGAGATTCTTTGTGCACATTAATTTGCATATTAAATGTTCTGCACTAACAAAGTCTGACCTGCTCCTGTGTTTCAGTGCTGATGTGGATGACGGTGAAGTTTCTTGGCAGGACTCTTCTAAAGAGCCTTTAAATGGTAGGCTGTTAAATCCAGAAGTTCAGAAATGTCTTTGTTTCTTTTTTAAGTATTCACAAAGCGTGTTTTCCTCTCAGGGTTGGATTTCTCATGTTCTCAAAGCAAAGCAGCCTCGTCAGAGAGCCGCCAGTGTTCCTGGTTTGTTCTTTCACTAATTTAACCACAGCATGTGTCTTTACCTCCCGTAATCACGTTACATCACTCCTCACAATGAGCTGTTTGTTTGACCTCAGTGATGGAAAAGACCTGTTTGCCATTGTGGCTGAACTGAAGCACGCTCACCACAAACTGAGCGAGCAGAACGGCAGCCTGATGAGGACGGTGGCTCAGTGTGAGGACGTCAACCTGCAGCTCACGCTGGAGATGACTGAGCTGCGAGCAAAGCTGGCCAGGTGGGATTATCAATCTCAATCTCATGTAACCGTGTGCCGTGTGTCTCATGTGCCGGGGTTTAGAGAACAAACATTTTAGCAGCTTAAATTAAAATAGTTCACATTTGTTCTTCCAGTTCTTCTGCGTAAATGTCCTTGAGCACATCTCAAGGACATTTTCACCACCCGATCAAATCAATAATTGTCTTACAACATCCCTTCATGAATGGTTGGAGGACTGATTCACGTGTGAGATTAAAATAATGCTTACTAGTCAATATAGAGATGGTTTTCTCTCTTTCTCTTAGTCATTCAATCATAGCCACTTTAAATAATAACAATCCTTCCTCGCTCATTTCTTGCTACACCAATGCTGCCTCACGCGGCTTCCACTGGCAAAGCGAGTAATGTTTTTCTTCGGCTTTCCTGCCTTGTGTTCCTCGACCGACTAGTCTGTATATGTATATAAGGTGTTCTTGTAGTTTTTATTCTAGAAGAAAACAGTGCAGGAATCAAGGATTTTTAATTGTCATGTGTACAGAGGTAAAACACGGGCTAAAGATAAGCAGGTTGTGCACTCTTGATATCGTGCAAACAGAATAAAATATAAAACAAACAAGTCTTTATGACGGAGTGTGTGTGTGTGCAGTTCCCAGCGCTCAACAGTGAGAGTCCGATCCCTGACAGAGGAACTGGAGGAGACTCGTCGTGCGTTTAAAGAGGCCCAGGAGAGAGCCACTCGTACCCAGAGCAGCTGCACCAAACTGGTACATTAAACAATGAATCATCTCCTAATAAAGCTTTATATTCAGTTTGATTTATATCCCTACAGAGACCATGTACGATTACATTACACAGTATATGTTTTGCATTTTCAGAGCAAAGAGGTTGAATGCCTCAAAGTCCACATCAGGAGGCTGGAGGACAAGGTACCGCAGATCTTGCGTGTTATTGTAAATGTGTGCACCGTCCTTTATCACTCACATGAAAGCATATTTTTACGTCCACACAGAATGAAAAACTCACCTTTGAAAGGACGTGTTGTGAAGAGAGCCTCAACAAACTGAGGAAAGTGAACACTGAGTTAAGGGTGAGAGCAGATCAGTTAAAGCTGGTGTGTTTGATTCTCCGCCAAACAAGTTTGCGCGGATGATTAAACGTCTTAACATTCACAGGGAGAACTCGAGGAAACCCTGGTTATGTTGAAGCAAAGAGACAGAGAACTCACAAAGGTACTCGCACACTAACGAAGAAAGATGAACACGTCACATTTTATTTTGTCTTTAACTTTGCTTTCAAATCTGTGTAGAAAGACGTTCTTATGGATAAAATGAAGAACTCTCACATGGAGAATCACAACATGATCATGGTAGGAAACACAAACTTAATACTTGAAGGTACCTTATATTTATGTGTGTGTGTATATATATATGTGTATATGTGTGTGTGTGTATGTATATATATATATATATTTATATGTGTATATATATATTTATTTATATATATATATATATATATATGTGCATTTAATCATGTTAACAATGCATTTAAATGCAGTTTGACACCATTAAAATCATAAATTCAAACCATGCAACATTAAATGTGAAACATTTTTATTGACTTATAGGTTTATATGCATTTTGAATGTACAGTATTTGACGTTTGACGTTAACATAGCTACTCTGTTTTGCAGGATCTGCAGTCAGAGCTAACGAGATTACAGGAGCATTCACACCAAGTTCTCCTGAGGTATGTTTAATAAATGCCACAACCTTTTTTTTTGAGTGTGTGTGTTAGTGGTTGGGAGGCACTTTATACACTTGTGTTACAAAACTGTTTGTTTTTGTTAAATATGTCCTAGTTTGAGGTGCTCAGGGCAAATAAACTGAAGTTCACATGTAAAACAGGTGGATCATCTTTCATATTATTGTAGGAATTAAACATATTTTGGATAAATTAGCCATAATTGCACAGATAATTGAAACTGTTGAATTTTCTGTGTGGCGTGACACTAAAACTCTGGACTCTGGACTCAGGTACGATCGACACCCTGTCAGCTCTCAGAGTCTCTATGGTCGGGAGCCTCCAAACCGCCGCTCTCTACAGAGTGAGATGCAGGAGATGCAGCAAGTAGGAATTTCTCACCTCTCTCGGCGTATCTTAATATTGCACTTTGTTTCGCTGTCGCTGACGGCGTTAAATCCCTTTAACCTTCGTTACCTGCGACAGCATCACCGAGGTCTGGACGACATCGGCCTCCCGTCCCTCCACACACACGGCGATGACATTCAGAGCATCATCCACAAGATCAAGAGCACAGAGATGGCTCATCTTTGGCAGAATAAGTATCCCGAGAGGGTGAGGAGAGACCAGAGCGTCGCCACGGGACGGACATTATTACATGCGATAATATGTCTTCTTATCTGTTGTGTTTCATCTCTCACACACAGGACTCTGCTCCTGTAGAAACACAGGGCAGGCCTTTTCCCCAGCGCCAGCAGCAACAGGCAAGCATCAAGCAGCGGCTCGTCAATGTGTATGTGAGATTTTTTTACCTCCTTTTCTCCTGTTATGGTAACAGTCTGGGTTTGTTTGATGTGAGCCTCTGTTCTTAGATGCTTCCACTTGCCAATAAAACTGGGGTATCTGGTTTGACATTTGAGTTTTTATAGGCATCTCTGTTATGCAACAGAGATGAGGTTCCTGTCTCATGTGCACGAGCCTGTAACGGGCATAAGTGCAGTTTTAGTGCCCCACGGTAAACACAGACATGACAGTGTGTAAAAGACGTGTTTATAAAGCTGAGGTGGTGGTTTCAGGCTGCAGGAGCTGGAGCTGCAGAAGTGTGTGTGGGAGGAGAGCGGGGACAAAGCAGAGGAGCGCTGGAGACCCTGGGACAAGGAGCAGAAGCAAAGCCACACCGGGTTCAAGCCTCCGGTCCAGGACTGTAAGAAGGAGGCCGTGGTGAACTGGTGGAAAGCTCTCAGCAGCGTGCAGGTGAAGTCCCAGGTAAAACCAGCGCAGTCAGTTCAGGAGCACTCGGAGACTCAAGAGAAGCTCCAGCAAGCAGAGAAGACGATCAGTGATATGCGGGAGCAGGTCTCCCACCTGCAAGTCTCTCTAAGATCTGCACTGGAGCGTGGCACTGAGCAGAAAAACACTTCTGTCTGTCATACTGACAAAGAGACCAACACAGAGAGACACGAGGTGGACAGAGCCGTGGGGACGGAGGTGAAGGGTCAGAGGGATGCTGCGGTGATCACCGAGATCACAGGTGGAGTCGCTTCACAGCAGGAGCAAACTCGGCTTCAGGTGACGGCGAACGGAGTCCTGTCAGCCCTGAAGAGGATGGAGGCGATGGTCACCAACGCTCTGGAGACGGCCAAGTTGGTACGAGAGAGCGAGCAGAGGATGAGTCAGGTGAGAGCGAGGGTGGAGAGCATCACGCACCGGGTGGAGGAGGCTCTGGGACGAGCAAGCAACACCGAAGTACAGCTGAACATCCTGGAGGCCAGGTCCACCGAAGACGCTCCAGATCAGGTCTGTTGTTCGTTTGCTTTATATCACAGTGAAAGTCAAACTTTACAGAAACTTAGAATGATCTTAATTTTGAGTTTTGAAAAGGTCACTGTCCTTTGAGTCATACGAGGTCATTTCATTCACAGAACACAACAGAAGTGACAACTGCAATCCACATTAAACAGTGTGGGGAAAATCATGCAATGGTAATTATGGCCTTTGTGAAACATGAAACACCAAATATCATTTAATAAAATAATATATAGAGCCTCATTCCTCTCGGAACCAAGTGATGTGCTCTTGTTTTGTGAGTCTGCATATTTTTTAAAAGATAATATATTTTTTAAATCGGTTGAATTCTTATCGTTTTGTGTAGACCTTTAGAAGGAAAGCAAAAAAAAAAAGAGTTACAGGGAGAAGAGGCCCGCTGTACGCTGGTGAACACATGATTGTGTGTATTTTGTGCTCAAATGTTTTTGCAGAAATATTTCAAGCAGTTTTTAAAATAATTAGGAAAATAATCATTTAGTGACTGGACTGTTTTAGAAAAGCAAACGTATAGATGATTATAGATTTGTAATACTAATCCAGTTGTTTACTCATTTTTACATAATATTCTAATGTAGTTTACAGGAAGTTGCCGTTTTCTCACTGTACTTCATTTTTTCTTATTTTGGGGGAAGAATCCATGTATCAGTGTACCATCAGTGCTGCCAGCTGAGCCTGTACCAGAGTCCACATGTGTCACGGCTGAGTCCAGTGCGGAGTCTGAGAACACAGCGGAGACGCCTCCTCCTCCTCCTCCTCCTCCTCCTCCTCCTCCTCCTCCTCCTCCACAGTCTCCCGTAATCCCAGAAGTCAGCGAGTCTCCACAGCTCCCCATCAATGGTATGATGGCTGCATTACACAAACAGGGCTTCAGTGCAGTCGTAGTTGCCCCGGTACACTGTAGGACACAAATAAATAAAATCGACTTCCTTTTCGGAAGGGCAGTCCCCGAGGACGTCTGAAAATAGACTGTGCAGATATTTATATTGAACCCAACAGCTGGTACAGTTAGAAGACGCAGAGATGAATCTCTGAGGGAGTGTGTTATTCATCAGAGGGGGCAGAGAGGAAATTAATGGCAGTCAGAAAGGGTCAAATATGTTTTAACTCCATTTTATTTCTAATTGGCAGCACATTCATACCTGGAAACCACTGTTTTGTGAATCAGTTCCCTGTTGTTTGGTTGCTTTGTATAAAGAATAATTCAAGCTTATACAACATTGACTACAGCTGCCAGTGAAGGGAATGAATTCAGAAATCAAATGAAAAGCTCAAACCCAGCAGAGTCTTAGATTTAATTGTTGCTAAAGATGTGAGTTAGGAGTATGGCAGAGTTTGCTGAGAACCAGTGAGTGGAAACATTCTGTTTGTAAAGGACAGGCAGTAGTCGTATGCATGCATGTCCACATGTACGTTTATTTATAGCCTCACATTCAAGCCACCCAAGTTGCTTTGTACACTGCTAGTTTGCGTCTGAAGCGATGTTGACCTAGTTTAGCATCAAAATCACAGGTGCTACTCATTCTGTTCAGTTTATAGAAGTCAGGACAGAGTGACCATGGACCTGCATGCACCCTGAAAGTGATTACGCTAAATGGAACTCAGCCATCTTGATCTTTGATTGTATTTGCAACTGTGGTTTTATTGTGCACTGTAAAAACAGCGCGGTGAGCTCTGAGTCGTTAGAAAAACCATACCTGTCGCTGTCTTTGTGACTCCCTCGAATCCCACTCTAAAACTATTTATCTTCCATATTTAAAAAGCAACGTTTGATGACTTCTGATTCTTTTTATCTGACCCACAGTTCGGCATGACTCTTGAACTCAGGATGTTTGCGTGACAATAGAAAAACTTAAAAATCAGACTTTAAAAATACATGTAAAAATGTTACTAAATCAAATTTCTTAAATCTGAGTAACACATCCAGATAATGCCACCTTCAGTCTATGTGCCCCGTTCACATCCATCCATCCATTTAATACCAGAAAATAAATAAAAGAAGCCAGTACACAAAAGAATCAACAACAGTGACAAAAACACGGCAAAATTTAGGACTGTCATCATCAACGTTTTTTTTAAGGTTAAAAATGCTCTAATGTAAGAAAGATTTGATTGTATTTGGAACCGTCCCCACAATTTATGTTTATAGATGTTGACACTGGCCAGAAAAACGGTTTTATTTTGTATTTTCTGGAAGTGTGTATTGATAAACACAGATCTGATGTCACTAATGAACTGTCTGGTTTCCGTGCAATCACTGGTCATGTTAATATTAATCATTACAAGAAGGGAACAAGCAAAACAAGAGACAGATACATATTACATAGAAAGTAGATATTTTAGGATACAAGTTTGAGTATAATAATCCAGGACTATTGGGTAGAGTGGAGTTCTCCGCCTCCATTACGGCTTTTAAAACAAATTCATTTTCCTCCGTCTACTTTACGCTAAGAAATTTACATTAACGTGGGACATTAAATCAGCGTCAGGCAGATGGAGGTAAGATTACAAAGGAATAAAAGCATGTGTGATGAGAGTGGAAGTAAATCATTTATAAAAGCAGTGGGTCTCTAAAGCCCTGAGTGCGTGCCGGGTATAAACAATATGCTCTTTGATGACCAATCTGTAAATGAAAGGAGGGTGGAAATACCAAACTCTCTGTCGCTGGATGATGTGAATGGATTTGTGGTGAAGCTGAACCCGTGCAGAATGACACACGTGCTGCAGACTGCTGGAAGAAATGAGTCTTTGAAGGGAAATGATGGTCCAATTAGAAGAATATATTAGTGGGAGTTAATGTAGCATCGACGACGTCACCTGCATCTCGTCATACGCTATTTTTGAATCTACTGTATGCACTAAACATGATATTTGTGAGATCCATGTTGACGTTCAGCTCAGCTGGTGATTCACAGTAAGTTGCTGGTATCATGATATAACCAGCCTTTTCCTGAGGGCTCCCAAAGCAAGACAACACAATTACCTTCACTTCACTCTGGCCAAGAGCTTTTGAACCATCAGATCAAGTGCTCCAGACGGTTGCCGGGTTATTGTTGCTCATAGTTATGGGGGGTGAGGGTGGGTAGGAGGGGGGAGGGAGGGGGGATTAAACACTTCCTGAAACAAGAGTTACAGTAGTTGGTTCCATCTTTACAATTCCTGTCTTCCCTGTTTGTTTTCTCTTTCAGTTTCTCCTCCGCGCACGCCCTCTCGCTTTGTTTACCTAATGGCATCATGACATTTGCATTGCACACAGTTGCTGTCACATGCAAATCAACTCTTCTCACTGTGTGTTTGTGCTCTGGCTCCAACAGGCAGCACAGGACGAGGCAGCTGCGACAAGGTGAGACCGTGCTGCTTTATTCCTCTAGAATAGCATGTTGTTCCTCTTTGTAGTCAATGACCTCAGTGTGTGTTTTGTGGGGTTTTTTCTGTGCGTTATAGCATTTAATAGACTTTTTGGTAATGTTTCATTCATTAGAGGATGCTGTGCTAATAGCACTGTAGCACTTTCTCTCAAGTGCAAAGATAAAGTGGAACTGATTGTTCTAACGTTGTGCTTTTAACTGTCTATTCTACTGTATATATATTATCTATTTTATATTACTTTTTAATCACCATTTAATTCATGATAGCTAAGACAACATAGTAACACTTTATAATACAGTACAGTGACAACATTGTAAAGGTTTGTAAAAGGCGAAGAAGAAGATAATATTACAGTGAGAACTGCTATAGCCTACTGTCAGTGTAAGTCCTTCATATAGAAATGTATGCGAGTCAAAATTGTTATTTACCATAATGTAAAGTTGAAATTCATACTTAACTGGTATTACCATTATATTATTTACCTAATGCATCATTTTAATATATTAGTTATCAGTAATAAATGATGCATTTGTTTACTGCTAACTGTATGTACTGTATGTACATTGTTGTTTTTGCTACTTTAAATGAGATAAAAGGAACATTTGACTCTTCTGCACAAATGAGTCTCTTGATAAACGATTTCTTCCACGTTATCTCAAAATGTGAGGCTGTAATTCACCGTGAACATCAGCTGTGTGACTCTGAAACAACGTGACTGCTGTGCTCCTGTTTCCCCTCACTAATTACGAGAAGATTGCAGTCCCTTTAAAAACCTTTCACCGCTAAACAAGAACGGTTGGAACTGTGCGGCTCGCCCGAGCAGAGGGGGAGCCTCGAGAGCTCGGGAGTGGATGTGTGGATTCCTCTAGACTGAAGAGTAAACACAGATCTGACAGATGCAATCTATCTATTTGTCCATCAGCGTCGCACAAACATGCCCTTCCATACAACAACACACAAAATAGTCTCCTGCAGCTCCAAGGCCATGATTGCAGGAACCAAAACAAGCAGGGAACACATGCCATATTTCTCTAAAACTTCCATGGAGATGAGGGATGATCAGTGGAGAGCACACACACACACACACACTCCACAGCAGCTCGAAGAGGCACACAGAGCCCTTCTCCTTAAATGGTCAAAGCTCCCAGGAGTGAAAGAAAGGCTGTTGCTGAAAAAAGACCAGAGAACAGAGTGGACGAGGGGAAGGAAGGAGAAGCCCTGAGGCTGGAGGAGTTTTCTGAGGGTGACAGTTGGACTGTGGGAAGTCGGTCTCAGTTGGAGGGGACCGGCAGCAGTGAGTCTGTCTCTCTACAGCTGTGGACTCAGGTAATGTGCATGCTGACTGACTGTGGACAGGTTTGGATGCGTGGAGCTGTGGCGTCTTTTTAGTTTGTCGTGGTTTCAGGTGAACCCATGTCGCTTTAGGAGGTCTAGAGTGTCTGGGGCATTTTTAACAGCGTTGTCGGTGGAGTTTACGTGACCTGGTGTCTGATCAAACATTTTAAACCTACCTGACTGTGCATCTCTCTGTCCATTCAATTCTTTCTTCTTTCTCTCACTCCCTCTGCCATGTTATCTCAGATTGCAGCTCCGTAGCAACCACTTCCCCTGCTGCTTCACACAACTAAATTTTAAACAAATCTGGCATGAGGGAGCGAGCTTATGTAACAGAGGAGAGGAGGAGGAGGAGGAGGAGGGTTCCGGTCCCCTCATCTCCCTCTCAGGAAAGAGGCTGCAAGGCCTTGCTCCAGTGAGGAGAATCCTAACTTTGATGGACAAAGACGTTTTTATCTGTTACTGTAAGAAGAGCACATTCATGTCCTCGTAGCGTCGTGGTGCAGCGTCTCCCTGCGCTCAGACGTGTACGTATGTCCCGTCCCTGCTCCCCCCCACAGGAAATAATCTGAGTGATTCAATTACTTGCCAGTATTTATCTCTGTGGGCTCGTGGTCTGTCGGGGAAACACTCTGCTCTGTCACTGCTCTCGCTGTGTGCATGCAGACGTCTCTGTTTGGGTTTTTATCATTTTCCACTTTCTCTGCAGAGGAAACACTGTCAGGTTCGACGTTTGAAGTGACTGCGAGCTGGACTCTGTCCTCAGAAGAGTAGTTTTTGTGAAGGATTGATATATTATCATTTCTGACAGCACCAGGCACGCCACTGTTTCCATGAACCAGCCGAGGACCTGCACACTCACTCTGACTGATTTAAGACCGATTTAAGCCGTTTAACAAAGAACTCACGTGATCAAATCTACAATATCTTAAACCTAAAGCCCTCTTTCCAGGTTTAAGTGACATAAATGAACCAAACGAGGCAGCAGAAATCAGACATTTTCTCCATTGACTTTGGCACAGAAGAGTGAGCGGTTTAGTAACTTTAGCATTCAACAGGATAAGGTTGTCTTATGTGCAAAGATGGTTAAAGTGGTTAAAATAGTTGCTCCCTGCTGGCAGCAGACGATGTGACATGGATGATACAGATATGAGAGGCTGAAAGACTCTGATCTGTTCTTTTTTCTCATGTTGCAAACACATGTTGCAGCTGTGAAAAGGCTCGAATGTAAATGAATGAATAAAACATGTTTCTTGAAACAAATTACGGAACACGCAGGTGGTTGTTGTTCCTGAACCCCTTTTTGAACGTCATATAATCACGTTGTTAAATATCCAACGTGACTCACTCTCGTTTTTAGATTTGTAGTCATGTAATCCGATTTCTCTGTCCATTTAAATTGATAATTAACAGTTTGAGAACTTTCACAGTGCTAAGTGCTGCTGCAGGCTAAAGGGAGGGAGAAAAAAAAGTGAATTTATTCTGGTGTGACAGTTTGCCTGTAATCAGGAAACATCAGCAGCTCTCTGGAAGACAGTTAAACAACCCACTTCCTCCCCAGAGACTCACAGCCTCTCTTGTCCTATATGTTCCCAAGGACCAGCTATGACACTGAACAGTTACCGCTTTGTCTTGTGTCACAGTTCCTACTGATAATGAAGCACGACCTTTCCCTCGCCGCGTTCATCAGCCGCCGAGTGTGACGACAAACGCACCTGTGCCGCTCGTGGATATGTAAATCTTTCTATTTTTGTCCAGACAAAGAGATAGTGTGGTTACATTAGCATGCGATATACTGCCTCTCACCCTGCACTGTGCAGAGTCTGACTGTGCAGAGTCTGACTGTGCAACCCAGGATAAATATGAAGTTACTGAGTTTCTCAATATTCTGTTTTTAAAAAACACAACAGAAACGGCACAAGTACAAATCAGCTCCGGTGACCTTTAGCTAAACCAGTCAATTTATTTATTTTGGTTTGGATGATTATGGGTTAATGAGGACAAGATTTCTGCTATTTATACAGCAAACTATAGTGCAGTCATTGTGTTTGATTTCAGCATGTCATCAATTATTATTACTCCTAACATACTGCACTGGTTTTCTGCTGCTGATGCTCCACAAACTCTGATCACTAGAGTAGATACAGCATATATTCACCATCATGGCAGATGTCAGCTTTCAGCATTGAAACCCCATTATACAATATATAGAGCAATAACGTTAACATCTATCCCTCAAAATGCCCATTTTCCCAGAATAACTTCCAATATCTGGCACTTACTTACAATTTGCTGCACGTTAAAATACTGTTATAACAATTAAAAATGAAGTTTTATTTATAAAAACACTGCAGTTGTACACGAACAACAGATTTTGCGTGTTAAATTTTAAATTTGAATGGTAAAGAACATATTTACGATAACATTTTTGAGTCTCTCAAAAATATTGTGTATCTACAGTAATGCAAAGTGCGCTTGTGCAAATGTGTCGTCGGCGATACGCTTGGTTTTAAAGGGTCAATTATTGGTAACATTATTGGTATAATCCATCATCTTTCTTCCATAATTGAGTGCATATTTGTTGTCGTTTAATTTTTTTATCTACAAACCCCTGTGTTTGTTTGACTCGTTGTGAGAACATGTTTCCCCTGAATTGAGCAGAGTCTGATAACGGCTCAGTGCATCCCGGTCACTGTGAGAGTCTGTGGTCCAAACAGTCAGTGACCGACGAATGTGACCGTGTGGGAACAAGAACACGTGTTACATTAGCTCTGCCGTCTTAGTCATCATGAAGTATTTATTTGTGTTTTTGTACAGTTTTTGTTTTTTTAGTTTGTTAAACCCAACATAAACATTTCATCCTCTTCCAAAGAAAAGCTCTTAGACTTTCAAGTTATTTTTTAACTAAAAATGTTCTTTGTGTTACCAATTAAATGTTTACACTTAAAGATGCTAAGGTGCATTTTCTTGTAAACAACCCTGATAATATTCAATATTTCCTACCAGAATACACACAGTCTGCATCGTTGTGGTGGAAACATTTGTAGAGCAAACTGCTGCACAGCTGCGTCTGTGTGTGGTTTTACCAACTGCAGATCACATCGGTACAGCGTGAAACTATCCAGAGTCTTTTCACGACTGTCGCACCATGAAAAACGGCCAATTACATAAGCACCATATAGCGAGTCACAGCTAATGCCCATGACATCATGTTTATGTTCCAGTAACTAAGTCTTAAAGAGGCTGTTGTGTATAATTTGTGAAGCATTTGCTGTAAACCCTGGATCCTAGTCCTGTGTGTTGATCGTTTTGGTGGTGCACAGAACATTTTCAGAATTTAAACTGGACCGCTGATCGTTTCCCATCCAGTCCTTGACCACAATAGAAATGATTCACTGTGCGTTTAGTGCTGTAACCATAACAATGAGGATTATTTTCAATCAAAACCACAAACTTTACCTAAAACCATAACCAAATCATGTTTATACCAAACACTGACCAAACCTTTACCATGCAACTGTCAAGGTAAATCGAATGCCTAACATTTGAGGTCATGTCTGGGCATTATGGTTCTTTTAATAGGACCATCAGTGATGTTATACTTTATACTTTTATAGTTAGGCGTTTTGTCTGGATTCAACAACGACCTGTTGCAGCTGCAGGTATTTTGTAGATAGTAAAAGGAATTCCAGATCCAAACAAACTGCAGGGACACAGAGTACGCAGAGATTATCAGTCTGTCAGACCCTCAGAATCAGTGAGATCATCTCAATGTAAATACTTCTCTTCCTCCTCGCTGGTTCCCGTCACCTGCCGACGCCCTTTGGGCAACTGTAATCCACGTTTTGCCCTTTGTGTGTTAACTATTTTTTGCAGATAATATTTGTTGAATGTCATTTGATTACGGCCGAATAACAGTCGACAATAGCAACAGTTGTCAACCACACACATTTAACTTCAACAATCAGATGCAAATGATGAAGCCTTGATCTTGCCAGAGTCATTTGTCTAGCAAAGCTTATTCTGTTTTTGGGACCTGAGACATCGAGAGGTTTTGTGGCTGATGATTTCGTAACAGCGATGTTGGTAACACTTAAAATTACAGCTGTTGCAAGGCACAGGAGGTGGATGCTATTTTGGGGGTTTGTTTACAGTGGGACTTTTTTTATGCATTGCCAGAAAAGGAAATCACCATTCACGTGTATTTCAGACGTAAATGATCAGCAGTGAATGTCGCAGCACCTGCAGTTTGCCTCAGCGGCGACTTCCGGACACTTTTGTAGCCATGTTTCATGACATATATGTGTTGTTATTTCCGTGTGTTTGATTCCTCAGCTCCAGGAAGAAGAGAACCTCTTCACTCAGGAATCTCCTTCAGAGCAAACAGACCATAACTCAGCGTGTGCAGCTGAGAAGCCTTTTATTTTCCCCCACACCCGCTCCCGGCCCTCACAGCTCCCCAGCATGCCCACGCTGCCCGAGGAAGAGGAGGACTCCCCCGAGGAGATGGACAGTTCCTCCAGCTCTCCCACGACAGTGAGTGCCCAAGCTGCAGCCATGTACTCATTGTAAACATGTCGGGAAGTAGAAGTCAACCACTTGGGGGCGACACCGCTGGCTGCAAAAAGAAGTTGGGAAAGGGGTCGAACTCTCACTTGAATTATGAAGTCAGTAAATGTCTCTTCAATACAACATGATGTCATTTGTGAGGGAAACGGATGATAAAGCACGGCACATTATGTGTAAACAAATCTTGAGGCTTCATAATAACATAATAATAGATTACATACACGGCCACTGCTTTTAAAGCTCTCGATTTACCAGTGCAAGCGTTTGATTAAACCTTCAGAGATGAGAGCAGAAGAATTCTCCTCTTCACTGATATTAAATTGTACTTGGCTCATATCGTAGATAATCAGGCTCCTCTGAGGTCTTATAAAAACTGGAGTGGAGTGGAGTTCATCGTCTTAATACACGTGGGTCATTCTCTGTTGTCTGGTATTCTTTTTTTTTTTTTTTCTTTTTTTTCTTCTAATGCAAAAAAAGACAATTTTGAAGACTTTACCAAAGTATTTTAAGAGATTTTTTTGCATATGTTGTTAAACTATCTTCACTTTTCTTTTTAAATGTACTGTATACCTAAGCAACTCCTCAGTGCTTTTGTCTTTGCTCCTTACAGCAACTCTTCTACACAGAATAATTCCCAAGTAGTACTTGAAGTAATAGTCAAAGGTGACATGACGTATAGTTCCAGTAAAAAACAGTTATTTATTTAACTTTATTTAACATGTTTAACTAAAAGCTGACATTTGCCATTTTGGAGCCTGTCCTGTAAATAATTTTGCATTTAAACAATGACTTTCAACAACATTTGAGATACAGTTTCATTGTAGAGCTGCAACTAACGATTATTTTCAGAATCAATTCATCTGTTGATTATTTTCACGGTTAATCGAGTCATCGTTTGCTCCATAAAATATCAGAAAACGTAAAAAAAAAAGTCGATCCTGGAAATGATGACGTTCTCAAATGTCTTGTATTGTCCACACACCAAAATTATTCACTTTTAATGATTTCTTTGTTATATGGAGCAAAGAAATGAAGAAAATATTCACACTTAAGAAGCTAAAACAATCAGAAATGAAATGTCAAAGGTCAGATTGAGAATCTTGTTTTCACTCTACATTACAACAAAGTGTTAAACAGTCCGACGTCATTACCTTCCGCTGCAGACGTTCATAAACACACAGCAGAGATAAGACATCGCTGCAGAAGGCAATGGAGCTGTATAATCAAATCCTCAGGGCATATGCCAACACAATAAAAGCATCCACCATTATTAGAGCGCAGTATTTCTGCTCTGGTTCCATCAGAGGGATTCCTTTTATCAGGATTCTGAGAGTATAGCATTAAGGTTCTTTTTATAGCTGGACAGGAATGTTATACCATAAAACTGCCTCCTTTCAGGTTTTTAAACAGGATGACGTTCATATTCAGCATCATAGTTTCATTTTCTTTGAGATCTCATTGTATTTTAGAGCTTTAATTATACAACAGATAGGTTGATGGATGTCAGGAAATAAGGAGTGTTTATGACCAGCGAGGTCAACATGAATAAATGTCAGCGCTCGTCAAACTAACTGCCGTCATCATAGTGTGTCATGATGAGATTAAAAGCTAACTGCACAGCATGATGGAATTAAAAGGGCGACACTATCCACGTTTAAGTCTTGCTTTCATTTAGTTATTCTCTTAATCAGTAACTTACTACTGTTACATGTGTGCGATACAGAAGAAACAGGAAGTGCTAGTGACATGACATCTTTAAATTCAGCTTTACGAGACTTTACGACACAATTAAATTAACGACTACTTCAGCGCACCACAATAATGCCTCATGTTTTGTCGTGTGTGTGTGTGTGTTTTATTGCACAGTCTACACCCTGTGAAAGCCGAGCCGTGGTCTTGAGCGCTCCCACCATCGTCTACCCACAGCAGGCCACATTTGTCCAACAAGATGGAGGACGTCCTCTGGACCAGACCAGGTTTCTCTCACATCACCATCAGTTGTTTTTTTTGTTTTTTTCAGCTGAAAACAATGTGTCTGAAACATGATGGTTTCCTCTCTCAGGCCGCACAGTCCCAGAGCTCGTCTGACCAGAAATTCCTCTGGAGGACCCATCACCACAGTCGGTGGGATAACCCTTTTCTCACACACACACACACACGCATGCATGCACACACCCATTACAGACGCAATTACCTAAAAATAAACACATTTCCCTGAGAACTATTTTGATGTTATCACGAGCAACAGTTGCTCTAGTCCTGAATGTCTGTTTTAAAGTAGATGTTTTAACACTGAGAAAGGACTTTAAGACATCTGAACTATTCCTCTCTCCAAAACAAAACAACAAACACTTGAAATGCTTTGTGGTTTTGTTTACTTTTGATGTTTAGATTGATTGTCTGTTCAGGGGAGAGGAAGAGATGGAGCACATCACAGCCAGTCGATGTTTTAGCTCTCCTCCATGCTGTGAATTGTTCCTTGCCTTTAAACTGAGGAATCACACTTAAATGATCCCTAAAGTCCAATCCAGCAGCATCCACAGAATCTATTTCAAATTGATTCATTTTGATGTTTTCTCAGTTTATTTAGTTGGGTAGTTTGGAGCAGACCTCGAACACCTCTGAAGTCGTCGTGGTGTTTGTGTTTTCCGTCTCCAGACAGCTCAGGGAACATCATCGACCTGGTGAAAGATCCGCTGCCGGAGATGCAGCTCTCTGAGGAGGATCGTCTGAAGAACCTGGAGCTGCTCGAACAGGCCAAAAAGGTCAGCGACCGCTTCCTGACGCGCCGCGGACGCCGCTCCACCAGCAGCCTCACGGACTCACCCCCAGGTGGAGCGCACACACATCACTCTGAACACAGCATACAACACACATTTTTTCAATTTAAAATACTTTAAAAAGTTCTCATTGAAATAAATCAGCACTGTTGTTAATATCATGTTTTCTGTCTGTAGGTCTTTCTCCAGCTCCGACTCCCTCCGCCTCACCCTGTTCTTCTAGAAGCAGCTCACTAACTGTTGCACCACAAACTGGTATGAAGCTTTTTACCCTCAGTTTTCCACAATGACTCTGTGTTCTAAAGCTCCAGTGTTTAGGATTTATTGGAAAACAAGATTCACCTAAAATGCTTACAATCCACCTCCCATATCTCCTGGTTCTCTAAGGTCACCCTCATATATCCTAGTATTCGTTTGGTTGTAGAGCTCATCCTTTTCATTAAATGATTATAAGACTATTTTCAGAGGAGCCATTGTCTTTTCTTGCCTTGTACAAAGACAGTTAAAGTTTTTTTATCTACACACTGTTCCTTTTAATTATTGATCTGTTGAGTTTTGTGTGAACGCTGCTCTCTGCTTTCTGCAGGACTCTCAGATTCAGCCCATGTCGGCTCACAGTCTGTCGGTCAGGTAAAGAAACAACTGTTGATTTTTGTTTTAATAAATATGTGATTATTCAACTCAATAAAGTCATTTCATCTTCATCTCATTTGTAGCATCTAGAGGTTTTTTCAACGCGAGAGCAGGCTGAAGTAACGACCCAGGATCATGAGGTCAGATTTACAGATTGACTGTTGACATTATTGCGTACTGAGGTGTCAGACATACAACTCAGTATAATCTGCTGATTTGGCACCACCACTTATCTCAATAATCCACCATATAATCTGTAAAATAATACACTATAATTGGATGGATGATGGATGGATACTTCATTGCATGATTAACTAACATAACTGACATTCATAGTTTCCTGAGGAAGAATCCCCTTTTGGCTTCTTTAGTTAATCACCATGGCGACTCGTTGACCTTTCAGCTAACATCATTATAACGTTACAAAGTATTTCAACAATCCCATCAGCCAAACATTAGCTGTCAGTGTCTTACCAAGTTTACTCTGTGTCGTTGTAAAGGCAAATGTTTCATCTACAGTGTATTAACACTGCTCATCCTCTCGCTGACTTCAGGGCAGGCTGCTGGTGGACTGGAAGCCCACAGAGAAAAGGAAAGTGTCCTCGGGGACTCTGACGCCACGTTTCGCTCTTCAGAAGGAGAACTGTGATGCTGCTGTACCGAAGAGTCCTCCAGTGGTGAATAAAGCAGATGAGGGCGCTGGTTCTAGCCCAAACAGTACCCAGGCCCCGGCCACTGGTGTGGCCAAGCCCGTCCCACGTCCCCCGACTCAGCAGGCTCCGTGTACAGCGGAAATCAAGACGATTGGGGCCTTTCCTCCACTAATGAGGGCGGTTTCTTGGGATGCGGTGGGCAGCCTTAATTCTAGAAACGGAGCCCCGAGTTTTCCGTCTATAGATGAGGATACGTTCTCAGAAATTCCCAGAGATGTCTTCAAGTCATCGGGGTACAAAGACCTCCCGACCCAGGCAGGAGGTGTGCAGAAGCTGTCCAAACTCAGAGAGGTAAAGCACTGGTTCAACAGAACTCTAATCATTCACTGTCTTTAAAGGTCCAGTGAGTGACATCTAGTGTTGAGAATGCAACAAACGGAGGACTCTGCTCATCCCTGGCTTTTCCAAGCATGTCAGAGAACTGTGGTGGCGCTTTCTAATTTGTATTTTAAACAAACTTATGTGTAGTGTGTTTGATTAATGTCAATAAACCCACCTACATTTTTACACCCTAAACACCCCTTAAAGCTGGGGTGTCAAACGTACAGCCCACGGCCCAGAATTGGCCCACCAGAGGGTCCAATCCGGCCCACAGAATGAATTTGTCAATATTTCCCATTATTTATATATATATATATATATATATATATATATATATATATATATATATATATATATATATATATATACACATATATATATATATATATATTTATATATATATATATATATATATATATGTGTGTTTATGTATATAGGTATATGTGTATATATACATATACATACATACATATACAATTATAATAATATGATTAAAATGCACATGTGTAAATGGTAAATTTAGGCATAATTTTAATTGAATTGAAATTGTAATTATTTTTTTCAAAAAATGTGTTTTGTAAAAACATTGAATGTAGAACAAAGTAAAACAAATTCAGAGTTCTTCTTGTTTATAGGTTATTATGCTGTTATTTTACTGGTCCGGCCCAGTCGATATCAAATTGTGCTGTATTTCGGCCCTGAGCTAAAAATGAGTTAGACACCCCTGCTTTAAAGCCATGCAGTCATTGTAGTTAACTGTTGTCATTTCTTCGTACAGGAGCACAAGCTGCTGCGTAACCAAAGCATAGTGGGATCCAAGTTGCCAGAGTTGAATGAATCTGCTGAACAGGAAAAAGGTAACGGTCCTCACTCGACCTCTTGTCCGTGTAAGATAGGAAGAATTTTCAACAGCACATTCAGCAGTATCACCAAGGGTGTGCACTTCCTCCATTTCAGGGAAAATATTTGTTCTACTCAGAAGAACAGATCATCATCATCATCATATCTTCATCTTCTGTTTTTTCCCCCCTCTGCACCACACAACAGAAAATGCTGTGTTTAGTTTCCATCAGCAGGTGGCATGGTTTGTACAGAATGTGAGCCAAAGACATGCTGATGAATGGGTTATGAACTTATTTATTCCATATTTCCCCTTTTAAACATGAATATCATTGCTACTTTTGTAAATGCAGTCAAAAAAGTGATGTACAACAAGTTTTTTTTTGGAACTGGATCCACTTTAACAACAAAGAAATCCTGATCTATGCATTATTTTGCATAGTATTTGTGATATTATTACTGCTTTGTATATTGTAATCCCTGAAACCACTTGTTACTGGGTATTATAATAATATAAACGTAATAATGTGGTGTTCATGTGTGTGCAGGTCCTCCACTCTCTCCACACTCGGCCTCTACCGTGGAGGGGAAGGAGAAGTCTGAATCGATGCCCAACATTTCCGATGTGATGCTTCGGAAACTGAAATTACACCGGGGTCTGCCGGGCTGGTGCGTAACAAACCAACTGCTGTTGAATTCACCTTTTACTTTTAGTCCAATAAGTTCGAACACAGTCCAACAGACTTGGTACACAGAGATAGTAGCTGACAAAAATCAACTTCTGTTGCCCTTGTTTTGGGGTTAGTCAGGTTTCCCTTTCACACTTTCACTTTAGTCCAAAATGCTGATTCCACACTGTTTGGCTTTTTACTGGAACACACAACCAAAAAACAAATTCTGGCTTCCCTCTTATCGCTCCCTTTGGAGTACATTCAGGTTAAATCTTCTTTCTTTGCCTTTAATCTCTCACTGCTTCAGCCTCCTGTTCCTCTGTGGGTGCTCAGGTCAGCCAATCAGCTGCTCCTGGTTGCCACAGAAACAAGGTCGATGCTCAGAGAGTATTCGGGAGGGAATGAGTTACTCATGCCCTCTTCACTGACTGTTTTTAAATCTCTTCTTTCCTCCTCTTTAATGTTTAACGTTTATAAATGAAATGAAATTGGATTGTACTGGATACTGGTGACTTCTGTGGCTGAGCGCTAACCTCTGATGTCGTTCACAGCGCTCCCCCACTGACTGAAAAAGAGGTTGAGGTCAGTATCAGATTCCGTTCCCTTTGTTAAACATGAAAACATGTGCTCTGATGCCTTTGTCATGATCCCACAAGTTCAAATTCTCAACTTCACACACGGAACGTCCAGTACTTTGTCTAATTAACCCTGACGCAGATGTTTAGAGTTTGGTTTTTCCAGTGGTGCTTTTGTTATGCTTCCCAAGCATAATACATGTGATATAATAATCTCATTTGCACTTTCACTATGATTCACGGTGAACAGTAAACCTCTGGTGTCATAACAGTAATCTGTTTGCTCTGAGCAGCAAACAATTGAAACATTTGTTCAAACACTGGGGACACACAGGTATTGTTCCACTCAGTGCTGAACGGCTGCCACATGTCGCCCTGTGTTTATAAAAACCTGTTTTGTTACCAAAGCAGTTAATTACACAGTCGTAAAAAAACAAAAAAAAACAACAGGAAAGTGTTTTTCTGTTCCTGATCAGACCGAAGAGACTCGGGAGTGATTTCCTGTAGAGAAAATGCAAACGTTAGTGACGCTCGTCGGGCTCGGGCTGCGGCCCCTCTCGCCACTCCCCCGGGGACGTGTCTGAGTGAGGACAGTCAGAGGTCGTGTATTTCCTCTCAGCTGTGGCTCACGTATGATGGAAAGCTCTGCAGCTTTGATCAACACAGCAAAAACACCAAAAGGTCACATGTCACAATCACAGCCCTGTTCCCCAGGTTCGACGCCGGGCTGCTCGACTCAAATCAAATCAGATGAAACAGTCGTTCTCAGAGACTGACGCGGGGGCCGCAGAAGGTTTGGGGTCCCAGTCTTATTTCTTTCTTTTTTTTTGTGATCCAATTTTTATTTTATTTTCAGACTTAGAAAAAAAGGCAGTACATTTTAATAAAAAATATAAAACATGAAGACAAACATAAGCATGAAAAGATGACAATATATAGAAACCACAACAGTAAAAATTCAATAAAAATAAAATATATATTAATAACTAAAATAAAATAAATAATAACAAATAAAATAAATAAATATACATATATGTATATATAAATATATATATGTGTATATATATATATGTATATATATATATGTATTTATATATATATATATATATATAAATAACTAAAATTAAAAAATAATAACAAATAAAATAAATATATATATATATATATATATATATATATTAATAACTAAAATTAAAATAAATAATAACAAATAAAATAAAAAAATAATAATAAAAAAAACCACACACACAAAATACACAAAATACACCCCCACCTCCCTCCCACCACCCCTGGGCCCCCAGAACCATAAGCTACTGGCAAATTAGGTGGCTAGATCCGCTCCTTTGGGTCCCAGCCTTTTATGTAAAATGGTAGTTTAAATATAAACAATTACATTCAGACCACTCGGCTCCACACAACTCTCTCTGTGTTGCTCAGTTATACGAGCGTTTAGCCACACTGCACACAGGAAGTGGTTAGAATTAGTCATTTTCAGATTTTATAGTCTCACACACACACACCAATTTGTGATAGTGAATTTGTTATTACACATCAGTAGTGAAAACACACACAAGCCAGGAGCAGTGGGCAGCACTTATCTGCGCCTGGGGAGCAACGGGGGAGGTCCAGTGACCAGTGACCTTCCGGTTACAAGCCCACTTCCTTTCCTCTTGGCCATGGACTGTGAGGCTGAGGCTGACGGCTAGTGAAGCGAGGCGGCTGCAAAACACAACAAGGAAAAGTTGTAAATGCTTCTCTGCGTCCCCACCCATCTCTGCGCTGCCAGTGCATGCACACAAGCGCTCCCTAAGTCTGATAGTATTGCTTGACAGTGCCGATTTCTAGATCAAGAGCGCGTCGTACAAATTATTCAAAAATGAAGACCAAACAGAGGCAGAAAAACAGAACGATGTGCTGCAGCTTTAAGATTTATGTGTGTATGTGTTTTAAATGACGTACATAAGATTAAGTTGTGATTCATTTATCAAACCTACAGTAAATCTTTGGGAAATTGCTTGTTCATTTGCGTGCAGTGGTGTGGGAGAGTTCCATGTATATTCCTCTGGTTTATTCCACTGTGTTTGTGCAAATCAGCATTGTTTAATGTGCTGTTTAATGTGTTCTATTGCTCTCACTTCCTCCCCAACAGAACGCGTTTGTCCAGCTCTCGCTGGCCTTTCGTAACGACAACTACACCCTGGAGACGCGGATGAAACAGGCGGAGAGGGAGAGGAACCTGACAGAGGAAGACACGGAGAAAGAACTAGAGGAGTTTAAAAGAGCAATGAAGGTCGGTCCTTTTAAAAAAACAGCAGCTGATATTAGCTCAACGCTCAATGAAATCCCTCTGGCTCTTAAGTGTTCCGTCATCTAATGTTTCCTGGAAGTGTAACCGCAGTAAATATTTATCTAGTGTGAGAAAGTCAGAGAGGAGATCAGAGATGCACGCTGTAACACAACATTGTCTTTCCTGCAGATGACTGCACCACAGTGGCAGAACCTTGAACAGCGCGAGGCCTACCAGCGCCTCCTGGAGACTGTAGCCGTGCTGCACCGCCTGGCCACGCGGCTGTCGAGCCGAGCGGAGATAGTGGGAGCAGTTCGACAGGTGCAGTGGCACAGACACGTGCAGATGACGGGGAGCAGTCTTTGAAATACACTTCATCATCATCTGTAGAAGACTTTCAACCAAACATTGCAAATTCCCAGTTTGTCCATGACAAAGCCTCTTTGTTATTTGTGCACCTAAACTCGTTATGTCTACTTCTACATTACTGCTACGTAAATAAGAACTTCTTATTTATAATTGCGCTAGTGTTGAGGCAATTCTGATGCAGCAGTGACATGATTTAGCGTTTAAGCGTCTTCTTGTCGTCCACCGCTGCACACAATTTGATTTTCCTTCTTCTTTGTAGATACGAGATTATTCCCTGACTGAGATTTAATCCCAAACCGACAGCATATTCATCTCCACGCGTTGACCATTTCCTGGATCCTGGATCCTTGAGTTATTTAAGATTGAGTCACTTAAAACTGTGTAATCTTAAATGTAGAAATATGACAAAACAAAGTATATTTTATGACCTTAATCAAATGATTGCTTTTGTTTTTAATACTGTGCGTTATTGCATACATCTAATAAGATGAAGATCTTAACGTTGCTGTAACTTATTATTGTGACTTTAAGTGTACCCTAGTAAGCCTAACCTTGGTTTTGGTTGTGTGGAAACTCTTATTTTTCTGCTTTTTCTCCTCCTGCAACAGGAGAAACGGATGAACAAGGCCACTGAGGTCATGATGCAATACGTGGAAAATCTGAAGAGGACCTACGAGAAGGATCACGCTGAGCTGATGGAGTTTAAGAAGCTGGCCAACCAGAACTCTAACCGCTGTTATGGAAGCTCTGCAGACACTGGAGGTAAAACTGTGCCGCTGAAAAAAGGTCTGATGCTAAATGAACAGTCAGTGCTCTTTATGCATTTACTGCAGTTTTTCTGTCTTTCTGTCTGTGTTTGCACAGATGACGGCGTCGCACGGTCTTCCAGATCAATGTCTGTCACCCTTGGAAAGGTAATTCTGTCCACAACCATGATGCATGAAGCATTTATTAATAATGGAAGAATTCAAAGAAATAGCCTGGTGGTTAAGCATGCTATTGGCTTAACCACCAGCAAAAACATTTATGTATCTGAAGTTAATCGTATTATAGTAGTAGTTTTTTGAGCAGTGTAAATATTTTAATGTTGATCCAGATACAGACTTTTCAAAACAAGTGTTAGATGTAATTTTGTTCCCTGATATTCTCTGTTTCTGTTCTCTCTTTGCCGACCCTCCGCAGGCTCTGCCCAGACGCAGGGTGAGCGTCGCCGTGGTGCCGAAGTTCAACTTGCTGAACATCCCAGGTCAGACTCCAGCCATAGCGGGACCAGGTCCCAGTCCGCTCTCGGGTCTCAGCACACCCTCAGGTCCCAACCTGGCCCCTGGCTCCAACGCGGGACCGGCCGCCGGTACTGCTCTTCCTGTTCTGGTACGTCTTCCTGTTCTGTTGGGAAATTATGGGAAATGACACGATAGTCACCCTCTCATCGACTGCTGGAATACGTAATACAGGATGAGTTTCTGACTTTATCCGAGGTTGTTTTGTGGAATATAAACCTGATGTCATTTACCGGCTATGAACAATAAATTATTCCCAATGGTAAAAACCAGTATTATTGATAAGTATGTGTATTTTAGTACTTCATTTGTATATTTTAGAGGCAAATACTGTCATTTTTATACAGTTTTTATTTCATTTTTCTATTGTAAACACAGGATTTTAACTTGTAAAGAAGTGTTTTTACTTTATGGTACTGGTACCTTTTAATTTAGTTTTATTATTATTCCAAAAATAACATTCTAAAATGATCTCCTCTGTAGTGTGAGGCGAACGATGTGAAAGTCAGTCCTTCCACAGAGGCGTCGCAACCAGCCGCAGAATGGTATGTTTTCTGCACACACACACATACGATTCCTTGATTCTCAAGGTCACTCTCAAGGTGGTTCTTGAAACAATGGGCCAAGAAAAGCCCAGAACCCTCTAATCGTTCTTATCAAAAAAGCATTTTCTGCTGCAGTGTGACCTTTGACCTCCAGGATGTGCTCTGCAGCGCCGGGTGAGGTGAAACATAACCCTGAGAGCATAAAAATAATCAAACCCCTGCTGCGGCTGATGGATGTGCTATCCCGGATCGGAATCTAAACATTTGTGCAGGAGTTTGACAGAACCCAGACACCGGCTCCAATCATATCTGGCTTATAAAGGGGGACTGAGTAAAGCTCTGGAGTGTGTGAGCGTGATGCACACAGAGAGTGGACAATACTTAAAAGTTCTGTTTGCACTTGCCCTGCCCGCGATAGTGTCTGTAACGTAGCGCAGCCCTCGACGCTGACGCTGCAGTTTGTCGTTCGCAAGACGGAGCCAAGTAGTTGTCATGGAAACCAAAGGGTACAGTCATCTCAGTGTCATAATGCCCGCTGTGATCTGACTTGTTCTTTCCTATCTGAAACAATGCAGTGGAAAGAGCGTGCTGGAGCAGGAAAGTGAGCCGGCCAAGCCTTCGGTCAACTTAGAGGAGATCAGAGCCGAGATCAGGGCTGAGCTCAAGGCAAAGATCGAGGAGGAGGCTTACAATAAGGGGTGAGGCCTTCTCTGCTGTCCATAAGTGTGAGGATGCACTTTAAATGTCTTGTAACAGCGTCTGGGAAAGATGCTATTAAATCACAAGTTACTTTTGCTGTGTGGTGCACAAAGAACGTCTGAAACAGACAGATAAATGACACGTGAATAAACGAACGCAGACGACACAGAGCAGAGTGACTGTGACGGTAACTAACTATGGACGTTATTATTATTATTATTATTCAAACGCAGCTTCCAAGAGGGACTGCAGCAGAGCAAGGCTCAGCAAGAGGAGAAGCGTGAAGAGGAAAACATGGCGGAGAAACTTCTGGAATCAAATAATAAAGACGAGGAGAGTGGAAGGAAAATGAAGACGAGCAGGTAAAGAAAGTCTGATTGAAAGCTCTCTGAGGTTTACTAATCCACCTTATTTCATTTCATTAACTAGGGATCGTCTGCTGTTATTAAGGGCATCGATGAAGAACAATGTGTAATCCAATCCAACTTTATTTATAAAGCACTTTAAAAAACAAAGTGCTGTACAACAGAGATAAATAAGATAAATAAAACATAAGAAATGACATCATAGGCCTAGACAACAAACAATAAAACATACAATAGAACAATAAAATACTGTAGAAAGAATTAATGAAAAAGTCATAAAAAGATAAAGATTTCTCCGGGTTTTCTCCGGGTTTTCTCCGGGTTTTCCGGTTTCCTCCCACAGTCCAGAAACATGCAGGTTTAGGGATTAGGCAAATTTGAGACTCAGGATGTGACCCCGCCTTTCACGCCATGCCAGCTGGGATTGGCGACCCTCATGTGGAGGATGAATGAATGGATGGCTGAATAAACGACATGATCCAAACATGAACCCGTG
Organism: Solea solea; assembly: GCF_958295425.1. Taxonomy (NCBI): domain Eukaryota; kingdom Metazoa; phylum Chordata; class Actinopteri; order Pleuronectiformes; family Soleidae; genus Solea; species Solea solea. The sequence continues at coordinate 1,872,530 of NC_081138.1, forward strand.
ATAATGTTGTTCTCGTGTCCACAGGAGGATGGAGGAAGTCCTGGTCCGTCTAAGTCGTTATTGTCCCAAGATTTCCTTGAGCAGGCGACTTCTGTGGTTCGCCCTGACCGTGTTTGTCGTGATGTGTCTGGTGATCAGCATTTTTTCCTTCTTCAGTGACCGTTACAACCGACGCGAGGACACGTAAGGGAAGAAGGGACTGTTCAATAAAGTCCTGTGAACTTGGTGCAATGTCACAACCAAAGAGCCCGACCGCTGAATATAGGAGACCGCAGTCCTTCTTTGTCTCTGTCCATTTACCATATCATCACACCCGGACTCACTTGAAGCCAGGACCCTGGTTCTGGACGGTCAGGGACGATCTGGGAATCTTAACAAAGAGTGTGTTTGGATTCAAAAGTCGATGTATTTTTTTATTGAAATAAGAAAAACAAGATTTATAGTTCTTTGAGTGTTTTTATAATTCGTTTCGTACTGAACTAGAGAAAATGCTCAGAGTACAAACGTCTGCAAAAGCCACATTATCATAATAGCACATTTAAAATCTAATCATTTCTCACGTGGGCCTTAACTTATATCCCCCCCCCCATTAAAATTAGGGATGAGCCAATATGATATTTAACATTGATATCAGTCCAGCTCAAAATAATTGGATCAGATATCAGAAAATAGAAGAAAATCCCAAAAAAGCCTCAATATTGCATAATTATTACGACCTCAGTGCAACACGACTGCTTTACAAATGCTTTACATGTGAACATGTGATATATTTTCAGTTGTTTATTGGTACTGTATACGGTTCATGTACAAATATATGAACCCAAAATAGAAGCTTATAATTCAATTTTGACCTTAATTGAAACATTTAGTTGTTTTAAAAGCTTTAATCAACTCAAAGATAAGCAAAATAATATTTATTAATATAAGCTCAAATTAGATTTGTATTTAAAAATTGAAATGGTTATTTTTGGCTGATTTAAAATTGAAAGTCGTGTATGGTCTTACCTTTATATTTATATATTGTAAGTCCGTGCGATGGGCATGTGTCACAGAGAGGAGGCGGAGCTCGTCGCTGCCTCACCTCACCGCTCTCCCGTGTTTTTGACATACTACTTTTGTTTCCCCCCAGTGGTCAAGAGAGAAATAGCCAATAATTAATTCTACAGGAAGAATAAATGCAAGAAATACGGAAACTCTGCACCACATCTTTGTCATTTGTATTTATTTAGACTGAAGTGTCCTTTCTGATGCAGAGTTGATCAGAAACCTGGTTCTTGGTTCCTTCATGTTGACTCTGCCATGCTCACTTAGCACGTAACTTACTCCATATTCACTTCACTTCAGCTGCTAGAACTCTTGTGCTCTGGAAAGGTTCCAGTGTGCTGTGCGAGAGTTTCGCCTAAGACGTTATCCTGCAAAAGAAATGGGGTCGATCGACGCAGTGAACACTGTTTGCTATTTGAATGTGACATTGACTGTACATTTTTAAGTCCCCGAATCCAGCTTCAAAGTATGATATTTAGTTTTTAGCCTGAGAAATTCTAAATTCATATTTATAGATAAATTAAAGTTGTTTTATATGGGTTTTTATATGTGTATTTAAAGCTTTAAATATAAGCACATTCCAGAGTAGTTCGTTGAGTGCAATAATTAACAACTGATTGTTGTCGTTTGTTATATTATGCTGGATTATATTGTGTGAGGTTTTCTCCTTGTGTGAGAGCACTGTGTAGACGACACAAGACTTTGTTTTTTTCAATCTTTTCTGCACATGTGCCTGCCTTTGTTTGTTTGTTTGTTTGTCTGTTTGTTCTTTATGGATTTCATGCTCTGCCACTCCACCTTTTAAATAAAAAGGTGCCTATATTCCGTAGTCTGTAATCCCTCTTTTTAGGTAATTTGCCGTGGGAATAATACACAACTCCTTATATGGACATCCTGGGGTGTGTCTGTTTAGAGGTCTCATATTCAGTCTTCTTATGTGTTGTTGAGTCAAAGTTATGATCCATGTTATATCGCATTTTTAGTCGTGATATAAAGTAGCAATAATTGTGCAGAAGTCACAAAATTAGACTGTTTTTCTTTTTTTTTGTTCATAAAAACGAGCAAACAAACAAGTGAACTTTGAACTGTGACGTATTTCACAAATTCAATTGGATTTTAAACATTTTGAGCACTTTTTTTGCTCAGGTGTGTTTAAATAGTTGGTGAAAATTAAATAAATGTTTCATCAGATTGCCTCGGTCCATTTTGTGAGGTCAATAATATAATACACTCTACCTGATAATTAGAAGTCAGTATCTCCCAAATAAAAACTATCATTTCAATGATATTTATTTAAGCTATTTATCACCAACACACTTTTTTTTATCTATATACACTGTAAGAATAGGAAGAAAAACCTACTACTGCTGTTTATTTTTGCATATGAACCTTTTACTTTATTTTTTTTTGCGTTTTTTTTTTGGGTGGGGGGAACAACATGTTTAAACCTAGTAATGGAGAAAAGCAGCCAAAATGCTCTGTGTTCTAAGGGTTAAGGCGCAACACAGATTTTTATTTTAGATTTCATTTCCAGAATGCAGATTTGGCATGTTGTCATTAATCTGAGAATCCAAACTCCCACGTGTCGGCATTAGGAGCGGAAATGAAACAAGAGAATTAATATGTAATGCTAAAAACAAAGTAGTGTTTAGCTATAATAACATGACTACAGTGTGTTGTAGCCTATCATGTCAACATGTCAAAAAAAAGACATGTTGACACGTGTTTTTGAGGCTATTATATGTGAATGCTGTGTGTTCTTACTTCCAAAATCATCACATATTTAATCATAATCTGTCTGGAGTATAGGAAACAATGTAGTGTAATGTCATAAGGTCTTATTGTGACCCCTAAGACACGCAGTCCTCACCCTGCAGAGAAAAGTCTGTCCTTGTCCATAAATCCTCGGTGTTTTATCTCCTCACACCTCATTCACACTTTTTGGGTTGTTGTGTGTGTTTTTTTTTTTTAAATGGCTGCGTGTTCGTCAGCATGCTCTGCGTCATTTCCTGCCATCAGGGTTTTTCTGAGGAGATTTTGTTTTTGTGGAAGTGGGATGTCGTCTCATCGGAGGACACCAGAGATCATATGTGTGTGTGTCCATGACTGACGAACGCCCTCGCGGGAGGAAATCATCTGCACACGGCGCCAACCGTCACGTGTCGGTGCAAATGACATTCCCTGTGAGTTCAGGCTCAGTGTTTGAGGTTTTTTATTTTCATAAGAATAATGCAAGACTTGAAATATCAGGCTTTAAATGGTCGCATGTGTCTGTTTATCCCTGGAACATTCATTCACTGTAAGATGTGTTTAAATTGTCCTTCAGTCAAAGCAAAGATTACAGCAAATCATAATTTCCTGTGTTGAACTTTACAATAAGTTAATCAAGGATTAAAAGTCCCTCTAATCACGTTCCTTGCACAGATTCTTGAGTTGCTTTATCTCTTGTTGACATATTACTTTTATCTATTCCTCTCTTGGGCCCTGCTCTTAGGACAAATGATGGCTCCTAATCTGACTTGTGTGCAGTACTTTCCTCTTCCTTTTCCTTTACTTTCTGGCAATGAGAGAGCGCAGACCCCAGAGAGCACAATCCACTCTATTTAACCCTGTCATGTTGGCTCACAGACACACAGTCTGTGCTACACTTGTCTCTGCACTGACCACTGATGAAGATGATCTGGCTTTGCGTCGCATCCGTGCTGTCGATGGCTTCAGTCGTCTCTGGTCACGACATCAGAGGTAAGTTTCATCTCGTCGGAGTTTCAGCAAATACACATATTGTCAGTGTGTCTGAATTTGCTGTGTTTGCCTTTTTCCCAGTGTTTCCAGCAGCGAACCGAAGCGTCGCCGGAGTTTTCCAGGTCAGCTCCTTGAATGACCTCAGCCATCCTGAGTATGCCTTCAACGCCTCTGAGGCCCGGACGCTGTGTTTGTCCCTCGGAGTGAGCATTGCCACAAAAGCACAAGTGCAGGAGGCGCTGAGGAGAGGTTTAGAAACATGCAGGTAAGACCAGAGGAGACTGCCTTTAAAGGAATCCGCTCAGTGGTTGTCAGTACGAAATGTGCCCTCATGTTTTGTTTTCTTCTGCTCAGGTTTGGATGGATTGATGAACATTTAGCCGTCATCCCCCGAGTCAAGGCACTTTCTAATTGTGGCAAGAGCCAGACCGGCTTGGTGAGCTGGCGAGCTAGTGTGACAAAAAGGTTTGATGTCTTCTGCTTCAATGAGACAGGTAGGATGTTTTTATATGAATTTCTGATTCACCTCTCTCAAACCAGTTATTTCTTATCATTTATGTTATTTTTATTTGGTTTTGCTCTCAAAACAAAAATGCCGCTATTTATAAGGTAATAATTCGGATGAAAGAATTGTCTTGTCATAAACTCTACTTAGAAGAACTTTAATGAATGTCTCTGCATCATAGTTATTAATGAATGTTTCCTATTGTGTTATTTACCACTTTGATTAACCCTCAGGCTTCATTGGGCACATGTTTCGTCTTGATCTGTCCATCATTTTTGGCTGCGTTAGAGCATATGGCTCAAAGACTGTGAAACAAATTGACCATACTCTTGAGTCATTAGAGGACAAAAATGTCCACTTCCTCTACAGATTTCTTTCATGGTTTTTTTACCCTTAAATTCAGCCCGGCTCAAAACTGCCAAACATTCAATCAGAGGACCGGGACATTTGTTATATAAAAAATAATTGTGTTTTGTTTGTTTTCATAAATTACATCAAACTGGCATTTAAAGGGTTAAAAATCCTGAAAATGAGTGAATGTTTGTTAGTTTTGAGCAGGGCTGAAGTTTCTTAAGAGATTCATGCAGAAAAAAGCCATTGTTTGGAAGTGGACATTTTTGTCCTTACTGACTCAAGAGTATGGTAAATTTGTTTCACAGTTATAATATATATATATATATATATGTGTATATATATATATGTATATATATATATATGTATATATATATATATATATACATATATATGTATATATATATATATGTATATATATATATGTATGTATGTATGTATATATATATATGTATGTATGTATGTATATATATATATATATATATATATGTATATATGTGTATATATATATATGTATATATATATATATATATGTATATATATATATATATATATACACATATATGTATATATGTATATATATGTATATATGTATATATATATATATATATTATAATAATAATAATAGTAATTATTATTCATAATACCATTAAAGTTTAATGGTATGAATAATAATAACCATTATGCATCATTTGTGTTGTTACTGGAGTTTGTCATGAGTTGCACAAACGTACATTTATCAAATGCAGTTCTGACCTTCACGTCCACACACACACACACACACAGACGCAGAGACACAACTGAAGGATACGACGACTAACAGCCCTGTGAGCAGCAGAGATTACACAGAGCAAACGGCCTCCACCCATGCAGCAGCAGCAGAAAGACACTCCCCATCATCTTCCTCCCTTCAGCCTTCCTCCTCCTCCTCCTCATCATCTACTAAACCCATAGACACTGAGGCCGAGGCAGCTCGCCACACTGGCAGCACAAAAAGCTCCTCTGGAGGTACAAGAACTTCCCTCACAACATAATTAATGCTGTTTTTTTTTATCTTGTTTAACATTTTTTATTGTTTTAGGAAAGGCTGTTCTCATCACGTCCACCTGTGCCCTTCTCCTCACTACAATCATCATCATTGTCTACTTTAAGTTGTAAGTGGTTTTCTTGCCCATATTACACTGATAAAATAACTGTGTTGAATTATGACAACATAAAGAAGTCATACAACTGCAGGCACTTCATGTTTCTGCGTTTATTGAAAGGAAAAGGATCAACACTGAAGGCTTTGACGTGGAAGGGCAGCAGGAGTCCATCGAGACGGAGGACTGGACGTGTGAGAAAAGTGTCAATAAAAACCCGGAGGACGACGAGAAGACACAAGTGGACGACAGTGAAAGTGACGACACGGAATGACTGTAAAAGGCTTTTATTTATGCACACGTTGCACTGTTCGTTCCATGTTATTTACTGACCACTGGGTGGCGATGTTTGCTGTACAATAATATTAAAGAATGAAGACCATTGTGTGACACTGTGGTTACTGCTCCAGTCAACGTGCGTGTACAAGAAACCACAGCTTTGGTTACGATGTAACGTTTATTCATCTTTAAAAGAGGCAGAGACAGAGGACATGGTCCAGACATCGTCCGTCTTTCTTATCACAGTTGTATACAGTACCTTAAAAACTTCAACTTTCAAACAGTCTCTTCCGTCCCTCCATAACAGAATGGAGTGTAAAGGTCACTTGTGTATACACATGGTGTGTTTGTGTAGTGTAAATGTGACTCTGTAGCCTCAGAATAAGGCTTTTAGATTTACTTAAAGTCAGGGCCGCTATGTTTCTACAGCAGCCTTAAAGGGCCATTTCACCCATTTCTTTTTCCTAAATGAAGGATAAACGTAAAATCATTATGATGCTGCTGTGTTTGTTTATTTAATTTGAACAAATTTGTATTATTTATATGATATATAATAAAACTTGACAGCATCTTGACAGTAAAGAGCAGCATAGGGCTTTTATTTTCTTTTGAGGAAGTGACTTTTTTATTCACAGTTTTATTCAGGATATTCAATCCCAACTTCCTGTTATCTCTGGAAATTAATAATAAAAAAAACAAATTTTTTTTGGGTGAAGTGGTCCTTTAATGGATGGGAGCTTACTATGCAGATGATGGTTAACCAGTGTGTCCACGAGGGGGCGCTGACTTCCCCTGCTCCAAGGTGGCTCAAACTGACTGCAGGTCATTCTAAAATCTGCAGCGAGCGTCTGAATATGTTTGAACTTTTATTTCCTGGCAGTAAAAAGAACCTTTTAACAGTCGAGTCCGTGTGAGATGTTGTCAGCAGCGAGAAAGAGGGAAAAAGCTGATCTACATCAGAAGGTTCCAGCACAGATGTGACTTTACAAAAGCCACCGTGGTTCCCTGACATGCTTGGGATAGAGAGGTAAAGGAGTCCTTTTGTTGTAATGTGCATTCTAACCACTAGATGTCACTCATTCTTTTGACCATCTCAACATTTCAATTCTCACTGTTTAATCATCATTTACTCAATGGCACTTTTTCCAAATAAAGATAAACCGTGGTCGTGCAGCATGCTTAATCTCTTTTTCTTTCCATTTCAGTCGTTCTGTGAGTTGAGGAGTTCAGACTTCACTGCGTCGGCGATAAAGCTCAGCTCGTTGCACAGGGTCTCGTGTCTGTAGGCCATGCGGATCTGGGCCACGTTGGTGCGGTGGATGTCGTTTCCTTCGGGTCCGTCTTTCAGATAGTTCACACCCAAGAAATGCTTCTTCTCCTGGAGATGAGCAGTGCATCAAAGTCAGTGTTGACAGATAAATACATGTAATAAGAAGGAGTGGTGGACGAAACGCGTCACTGTACCTGGTGAGAAAGTCCACTCTGCAGAACACTGTTCCTGGCTATCTCACAAACATCACACGTGCTGAGCTTCCACAGCTGAGCTGCTATGGCGTATTCCTCCATCAGTGGCTCCTAAACTCCGGCCAAACACACACAATCAACACCAAAATACTCACAATACTGAACAGCAGTGTGTGTCTGTATCTGTGTGTGTTTCACCTTGGTGTAGTGGAACTGCATGGGGTCGTCTGTGGACAGCGACACACACAGGCCTTTGTGCAGGAACTCTCTCAGAGGATTTTTGGAGTATTCCAGGAAGAGGCTGTTGTTGCTCAGTGGAGACATTGCAATCGGCACCTGGGCCAGGTAGTACAGGTACTGCAGCACAGGACTCTGAGGGAACACCGGGGCAAACAATTATGGCGACTGTTGCCGAGGAGCTTGTATTTTCTCCCCCCCTGAGACAAAAAGTAAAGAAAGGATTGTGATGTTTTCTGCAGATGTCGGTGATGGCGCGAGGAGCTGAAACATCGTCTCAGGTATGTGCTCTCTGAGTGCTTTCTCTGGTTTTACTGTCGTAGATGTGTTCTTTGCTGCTTTCACTTCATCACAATCCTCAACTCAACCGTTTATGACCACCATGATCATCAGGCCACCTGGATTTATTTATTATTAAAAATGTTCAGTGAGTGAGTTCTTCTGCCCCTTTTTCCACAATAACTTTCACTTTCCTTATCTGGCACTTATTTAACCGCTTAGGAATAATCTGGTCTGTGATTGGACGGTCGTTCCGCTACAGTAATCTCTGCTTTCCGCTAGTTTTTGAAGTTACTAAATATCACAAACATAGTAAGCATGTTATCCTGATACCTTGCCATAAATTGTATTTGTTTTTAAGCATCTTCTTCTTTTGTACAGTACATTGTATTAACTTTCCATTCACCTCGTCTTGCCGGGAAAGTCATATTATTGGTATCATGGAAAAATGAACTGATGTAAAATAAGTTGGGTTAGTTAGAATTACAGAGATGATGCGAAGTGCAGTGTTCTTGTCAGTTTTTTGGCATTCACTGGTGCCGTCTGAATTTCAAACTTGAATCACTCCGTGTCAGCACATCTGAAGTTACCTTCTTCAAGTTGAGTCCGTGCGAGATGTTGTCAGCAGCGAGGAAGGCGGAGACCAAATGAGTGATCGACCCGGCTTCTCCGCAATGCGGACGGAACTGGAACGTGCTCAGGCCCAGCTCTCTGCGGAGGAGAAAACACGGACCAAAATAAACAGGTCCATCGATACACAAGCTATTCTTAGCAGAGTGAATCTCACATGTCGAACCTTGGATCTCATTTAGAGATGGTGTACATCACTTGTAATGCACTTTAAGATACTCAGTGTCTCCCATGAGCTGGGAAAAAGGTCTCAAGTTCTTACTTCCGGAGGTTGTTGAGGACCATGATGTTTGCGTACATGTGGAATATGTAGTAGCTGTACGGAGGGTTTTCATCCGAAGTCCACAGCTCTGGCTTCGGGCTTTTGAACGAGAACATGTGGTCGCTGTGTTTGGACTCGTCGTCGACGCTGTCGAACCCCGACACCTGCACGCAAACACAAAACCAAACGATAGATTGTTTCTGCACTGAAATGAATGAACATAAACACATTGAGTATTTAGAAGTAGAGAATCAAAGTACAAACACGCTAATGATTTAAAGGCACGAGTCACAAAGTCTGTATTCGACGATAAACGGTCGTCATCTTACATATTTGAGGAAAACGTGAAGGTCTTTGTGCTTCTGTGGGTTCACAGTGGCCTCAAACAGTGGCAGGAATATGTTCTCCAGCATTTTGGCAAAATTAGGCACCAGCTTCTTCGCCTTGAAAATGTCACTGAAAAGAAAACGTGACAAACGCGAAATAATTCTTTCTTTTTTTTCCACTTTTAAATGAGAAGCTTGACTATGACACGAGGCTGCGGCACTCACTAGATCCTGGGCACCTGGATCATCCACCTCATGTTTGGAGAGTGGACTTTGTGACGGATGAACCACTTGGACAGACTGTCCCACTCCTCTAGGCCTCGTCCGTAGATGGACAGCCGCGGCTCGGCGTGTTGGTACTTACTCTCCTCCAGGTCGTGAGACACTTCCTGTTGAAGACGAGTAGGAGAAGATTCTTTAACTGTCTCCGCATCCGTTTCCCTGACCTAAAACGTAAGGATGACGAGATACGACACCTTTACGAGACGAGCGAAATACTGTCCGTCAATGACGTTGTCCGTCTTCAGGAAGATCTCCCGAAGTTCGCTGGCTCCCACCGGGTTATACTTTGAATTGAACTTATCGAATCGGTGGAACGTTTGTCTTCCCTGTGAATGAAGTGCATTCATAAATGAGAAGATGTTGGCAGTGAAATGAGGCGACACATTAGAAGCAAAACACAGCGGAGCATCTTACCGCGTGGACGTCTAACGAGTCCACCGTGAGGTCGTACGGATCTTTATTGAGGCTGTGAAAAACCTGCCTGAGAGTCAACTTCTGTCCGGCCTTGTCCAGCACCACGCGGTCCGCCTCGGTCTTATACGTCTCCTTGATGAAGGTCAGGAGGTGTTTCTGAGACATGCAGGCGGCGGCGTGAATGTGCGTGTCCACCTGAGGACATCAAACGGTATCATGACGTTTATACTGGACAAATAAAAAAACCAAGAATAATTATTAGAAATAGCCTTTCTCTTTGTATTGGACGCACTTTAATTACACTCTTTATTTAAACAGGAAGAATATAAAACTCACCTCTTTTTATTGGCCTTTGACAATATTTAAGTAGTTATTTCCATTTAATTCTGTTTTTGGTTTAATGTATTTTATTAGATCTGTTTTTATTGTGGTTTTTATCCACGTTTTTATTTATTTTCGTCCTTTCAGATCTTATCGCCTCTTGTGAGCTATTATGCCTCTTATTTATTGTGTGTTTTATTTATTCTTCTGTACAGCACTTTGGTTCACTGCCGTTGTTTTAAAGTTTGCTCTACAAATACAGTTATTTGGATTGGATTCGTTAGATATTACAGATTAGATCCGGTACAAGCTGCAGGGCCACAAATCAGATCTCATAGTCACTTCAGCCTGGGAATCTGAACACTGCCTTTTTTTGAGAGAGACCTGGTTATCGCAAGGGTTAGGGTTAGACATTAAATATACAAATTAATTATTATTAATAATAATAATAATAATAATAATAATAATAATAAATATGTAAAATACTTAGGTCGACTTACCTTCCTAACATTGTAGAAATCTCTGTGAGGCACACTTTTCAACTCCTTCAGTTCCGCGGTTTCATTGAGCATCTCATGGAGGTGGAACTTTGAACTGAGGAAATTAAGTCGCCTGTGACAGTAGGTCTTCCTGAAAATAAGGGGTGTGGTTAAATGCCACACACACACACACAGAAGCGACCCGTTCTGTTTTTCTTATTTTGTCAACTTACGTGGGTCCGTCTGCGATCATCGCCAGCACGTGGCGCAGGTCTATTGCAAAGGTTTCCAAGTCCGGATACGGAAGGTCATGAGGCTCGTTTCGTCTCAGAGACTCGTCGTTGTCGTACACGTGCACGATTCCGTCCTTCATCTTCAGACGATAGTTCCGGTTCTCAGGGATCTTTTCCAGGCTGTAGGGATCGTCCCCATGAAGTGGACACGGGCACATATCTGTGGAGGACACAACAACGTTGTTCCGTCAACCACAACACGACTTCTGTTCATCCAAACGCTCCACGAACCTGGTAGAACCTCATCTTCCTCGCTCCATGTGGTGCTCTCAGCGCTGCAGAGGAACTGGGCCGTCGTTCTGCAGAATCTGTGATAAGCCAGCTTTGAGTATTTCTCTCGTATGAGCAGGGCCTTATACAGACTCTTGGCAGCCTGTTCGTAGTCCTCCACTGTGATCTGTCAAATGAATGAAGGCAGATAAAAGGCAACAACGTTACCGAATGTAATGACGTTGATGTTTAATTCCAGAAAATCTCTTTTGGTTCCGGTAGTTTGAGTGAAACAGAAGCAGCACTCACTCCGGCACAGTAATCCCCACTGATGGTGACCCTCTGGTACTCAGGACAGTTCTCCTGCACGGATGAGCAGGTGGAGCTGGGGGACAGGTACGGCGTGAGTGACGGCGTCGTCGCGGGACACTGCAGGGACATCGACCGCGAGCGAATTATCATCAAGCTTTTCCTCCTGGAAGTGAACGAGTGAAATTATTTTACCGAGCAGAAATAATAATAACAGCTAAGAAGTGCAGCGAAAGGTGAAGAATAAGGCAGTGATCCAACATTACGGAGGTAAAACAACAAAGAAACCTTTAGAATTAAAAGTAAATTCAAATTACAGTGAGTATATACACAATTTAAAAAAGGCTTGTGGTTTTCGTAGCTTTAGAATAAGCCTTTGATGTGTACTATAGTCAAAGGACTTGCTTTATAGAGGCGTGGACGTAGACCTTTGGGTTGTCCTGGAACTCGTGATTGAGACCATTACCTCCTCATGAAAATGATTTACTGACATTATAAATCCACTGAGAAGTAAGCTCATTTTCCTATAGACTTCTATTCAAGGTGCCCCTGCTTCCTAGGCCTCACTTCAAAGTGGAAGGGTCTATGGTGGTTCCCTGTTCCCTGGAAAGGGAGGGGTGAGTGGTAGAGTTCCAATCTGCAGATGTCACTCGTTCTTACACACAGGAAGCTGAAGGTTGTCTTTATTGGCCTTAGGGTCAGATTGAGGACTGATCGAGCAGGACCTACCTCTTGGCCGTCTCCTCTGACTGCTGCTCCGCTAACTCTTTGAGCAGCTCGTGCTCCATCGCTTGCTTGAGTCCGATCGGACAGTCCTCGGCGACGGTGAACATGGTGAAGGCATTTGTGTCTTCTTCCTTCAACACACTTGCGTACTTCTTCTCGGCGAGCAGCTGCGTCTCCTCCTCGGCCTCGCTCAGCGTCACCTTCGGGAATTGGCGAGGCATATCTGCAAAGATTCAGGAGACGGAGTGAAAGGACTGGCGACAGTGAGACATGCACTCCAAGGACACAAAGACAAAGACATCATCTCACTGGCTGGGACTAGTTTGTAGTGTTTTGTCAACACACGGCTGAGCTGAGTAAGGGTTTGGGTGCAACACACTCACACACAGTATCACCACCTGGAGAGCTTGGTAGGAATTGGTAATGTTGGATCAAGTGACATTAAACTGCTGCAGGAGAACTTTTAAAACACTTCAAATCATTTCTTTTACACCAACCACACATGGAAAAAGGAAAAAAAAAATCCTTTTGTTGTAGGATTATCATCATCTTTCATGCAAACATTTACACAAGCCGTTAAACAGATCCTCAAAAGTATGTGAATGGAGAATAAAATCTCTGTTCTCAAGATTATTTCTGTTTAACGTTAGATTAATTTCATTCCTCCTCGTCTAATGGTAAAGAAGCAGATGCAAGTTTTCCCACTGACAATTTTAAAAACCCATCAAGTTCCACATTTCACTTTTTGTCATTTCTTAACTTTATGCCTTTTTTTGATCTGATATCCTCGACACAGAACTTTTCAAAATCCACATTCATATACTTCTGCATATCCCTTCACTGTAGGAACAGAAACACATCAAGGTTGTCCAAACTAGGCCGCGATCAAAACCTCCAAAAGAAGAATAAAAGAAAGACGAGAATAGCAATGAACAGAACGTTGTTATTCTATATATTGCTGGAGTTCCTGAGGTGGATTTTCAACAAACACCACATCCTTAGGCACTTTGCACTCTGCAGCACCTGAAGGCAGAATGTCCTCCACACCCAAAAGGGCAGAAACAAAGCAATACACTTCAATGAGGATTGTCCTTTAAAGACTGACTGTGCTACGCTGCCCTCCACAGGAAAAGAAAAGTGTTGCTCTGTTCTTCTTCTTCTTCCTCCAATCAATTTCCAGCATGATGTGTTCACGGTTTAAAATGTATCTCAGTTCAAAATCAACTCAACTAAAAACAACTATTGCATAAAAGTATGACACAGCTCATTCAGCCAGAACTCCGATGCCTGAAGGACACTCTTTTGAAGATGAGCAGACTGTCATTCACACCTTGAATCTAGGTCAGACCTGCATTGTTAACAAGTATCCAGCCTACAGAGGCTAAATACCTGGAGTTTCCCATTGGTGAGTTAGAAGTGAAGAAGCCTCTCGACTGAGAGGCGAAACGTCCTCAACCAACTCAAGCACGCCCAGTGTCCTATATTTGCACTCCTGAAGATACAATGACCTGGACGGCTGAGAACCTTCACAGATCTGTCCAGCTTTGGTTTTTTTACCTAACTTCCTTTTCGTGTTCATTGTGAGTATTTGAGCTGTGTACCGCCGGTTACACAGATACTCAGAACAGGCTACAGTGGAATAACTGGATCCCCTTCATACATACACATGTTTTAAAGTAATCAAGGGTTCAAAGGACTCAAAGGTCATCGGTTGGTTGTTGGTCATTTAGAAAAGCACTGACTTCTGCGCCTCAGTGTTTAGCATGGCGGAACTTATCGGCAGTTGGCTTCTGCGATGATTCCCACCGCGAGAAAACAACAGTGTGACGATTACAAGGAGAATTCAACTTGGAACAGTAAAGAAAAACATCAACTATGAGTATAGACGACCGACTCTGGCAAAGAAAGAACGAGACAGGACTTTGGATTGTGTTGAAGAGCTTTGAGCTGCGACATACGGCCTGTATTGGTCCGGCGGCGATACCTTTGCGATCTTGCTGGAGCCTCGACGGTGCTGATTCACAAGGCGGGGAGTGAACGGGAAGTGACTCTTTGTCTTCAAAGGAAGGAGACAAAATAAGGAAAAAGTGGTCAAGGACGTGGACGAGCAGAGGATCATGTTCAAGATGAAAGACGTAAGCTACGGCGGGGTTTAAAGCAGTAAATCCCTTGGAAGTGGCTGAATCATTGTTTGTGAGGGGATTTAAATATATCAACAAAGACACACTACGCTGCTTTAAATGCCAAAGGTGATGTCCTCTAGGGTTCTTGTCTTAAAGAGTGAAGCATCACCTCATAATTGCGGTAACTGTGGAGGTAATCCACAGTTCTTTAAGAGAATGCTGCCATCAGTTCAAGATCTTTCAAGAGTTTCTGGAATGCTCGAGTGGTTGGAAGTGTGTGAGTTGGCAGCGACCAGGATGTTCAGAGTCCTCCTCCATACGAGTGAGAGATGGAAGCAACACGGAAGTGATGGTGTCGACAGAAGAATGGTTCCTCCTATATGCACATCGATGATTTTTATCTTCTCCATTAGCAGCTTCTCAAGACACTTCATGATTGTAGAGGTCTAATGGCAAACACAAGTTGTTAATCTATCGCTGCCTGCACTATTAAGTTCAGTTAATGTTATCTTGTGACATTTTATTTGAAATCCTTTGTTTAGGATTTACATAAGTGACACACATTTACCAAATGAGGAAGGAATAGGTCAGCAGCTCAAGCCAAACATGCTCATGTTCTCCATGGACTTTGGTGCAGGAGAGTAACAAGTATACAAACCTCAGTTTCTAGCCAGAAAAGGCTTTCTAACAGCAAGGAAAAAGCATCGCGATATTCCTTAATGTCTTAAGACTTAAGCAGGTGCAGGTTTTACTTGGTGAGCCTTTAGTAAAGAGGCTAAAATCTGTATTTGTGGAGCAGAAGCTCCACATAACGACATATTGTAACAGAGTAGCGTCTATTTGTGCAGGAGATAACCTGCGTCTCACTGACATCCTGATGGAGCATGCGTCGTGTTAGCCAACGTTCCACTCTGCTGGGTGCTTCCAGGAAGCTCATCATTCCAGATACACAACACTGGTCAGACAACAGCTGTTCACGTCATTGTTGCTATTCAGAGCTTCAGAGCACCACACACACACACACACACACACACTGACTGTGAAAGGGGATCGGCTCATATACTGGCATCGATCCGGCCATTGATGGCCTCATGAATTATTAACTGCCCACTCCTCAAGCTCCCTGAAAGGATTTTTGCAAAAAAAAACAAACAAACAGGGAAATGATCAATTCTTTCCCAAACTGTTCATTAGTTTTAGAAAAAAATTGGTTTTTGCATTTATAATATAAACATTTGTAAAGTGACCTAACCACACCCTTTGCTGGTTAGTTGGCTCTGTAGCTCTTTGGATGCTGGATGAAGCTACAACATCACGAAAGTGGTTCATTTCAAAACCTGCGTCAGCTGCTGGAGTTTAAAATATTATTATTATTATTATTAATTAAAATATTATATATATATATATATATATATATATATATATATATATATATATATATATATATATATATATATATATATATATATATATATATACATAAAAATAAATAAATATTAGTATATATTATTGAAATAAGTATATAAATATATTAAATAAGTATAAAATATTGATTGAACAAAGACAGAGGCCTTCCTTCCTTCCTTCCTTCCTTGCCTTGGCTTGGCTTCCAGCTTGGCCAATGATGTTGATGTTTTCTGTCATGGTTTATTTTGGACGCCTGGTCACACCATATACAGCTGAAGACTTCAGGCTAAACTCTGGTCAGTGCTGGTCATGTTTTACTTTTGACTCAGACTCCTTTCTGTTGACCATGTGCCGTGAAATTACATTAGATGAACCACCACGCACAGAATAGACTAAAGCGAGGAGCAAATTAAGTTGCCCAGTCATCCCGTTTCCGCCCTTACCTTCAGTGCCACTCACTTCCATCTCTTCTCAGCTCAGACTCAGTGATGTGGTGATGAGCCACCTCACTTAGTTTTACTGCTCATCTCTCTCTCTCTCTCTCTCTTTTAGGGACTCTGTGGCATCGTGGTGACAGAGCTAATCCTGAGAAAATGTGTCAGAACTGGCTGTAAACAAAGAGGAGCCCGCCCACCTAACTCTCCACTTACAGACACTCGCCGGATAATCACACTGTATATTACTCTCATGTATTTTATCTGGGCTGTGCTTCCTCATACTCAGATTACCACTCAGCTTTGTCATCAAATTACATCTAATTTTCATACTTTATAGATACTGTAGACCTGGTGATGTTTAATCCATCTGATGATACATGGTTTGTTTTTTATAAAAAAAAAAAAAAAAAAGTACAAAAATAGCAATAAAATGCTAACATGAACGATTAATGAACATAAACAGTGATTAGTATCCATTAAAAGCCAAAGGTTTAATAATAAAGGTCCTTGCACAGCTCAGTCTCCACTCTCATATTTGCTTGTGCTGCACAGATTTCAACAACATTCATTTTTCATTCTCGTACATAAACAACACATTTGTTGGATTTACTTGCAGATATTGAGGAAATCTATAGTCAACGCTATAGTTTTATTGTGAACTGAACTTAAGGTGCAAAGATGCACAGAGTGTTGCCTTTAAAATGAAAGGACATCACAGCACATTATACAATCTGTATAATCCACACAAACCTCGTCCATTAGACTTCACTTCCACACTATAGAATCTTAACAATGCTTAATAAAGACCGAAGTCCACATTCTGGAATAATACACACACAAACTTAGCTCCTCATTCACTTACACTTACAACATAAATCACCAACAGCAGCAAAACATCTTCACGGTGCACGAAACGGTTACTCACGTGTGGATATTGATGCAGAAAGACTGAACTGAGGGATCAGCTGAGACTAAAGTGTCTGACTCTTAATTGACTCTTAATTAGACAGCTGTCCACTGCAAGGCAGCATGCAAGCTGTGTGCAGAGTGGGTGTTGCCTGTTGTCTCTTCCTCAGCCTTTTGCACACCGCCCATACTGTTGCTGTAGCCTTGTACGTGTGCTTTAAGCAGAAGCCACACTCTTGCTGAATGTACAGAGCATTCATTTCATGTTTTAAAGCCAAAGCTGAAGATAAACAACTGCAACTGTAATTCTCCGACACGCTTGGGATTAGGGAGGGCTCCTCCGTTTGTTATAATCTGCAGTCTCACCATCAGATGTCACTAATTCCTACACGCTGCATCACTGGAACATATGATTTCATAATAATCCTGATCTTGAATCATTATGTGATAATCTTTCACGTTTTTGTCTTCTTCTTATAGGTGATGAGTTGATGGTGTAGAAAGGAAACCCCTCGGACACAGAACTTATTTGGTTACAAGTCAGGCATCGGACCGAGCTCTGCAGCAGCTCAGGAGAACGTGTTCCTGCAGAATCTCCCAACAATTCTGCCCCAGAAGAGCAAAACTAACCTTATATAGATTATCTTTCATTATCATTGCAGGCATCACATGCTCCGACACCCGCCCTTTCTCCTGTTTCCATGGTGCAACGCGTCGGGATAAACCAAAGTGTCTCATGATCTGCAACAAGTTTGGACAATATCACCATTTAGTCAAACAAGAGACATCTATACTTGCTTAACACACCATATCTAGGACAGACCCTCCAGCTTCCTGTCCTACAAAGGATACATATTGTAAAGCGTGTGGTCTGACTGTCATGTGTCCAGAATACCCTGTTGTCTCATGTTTACTTACTAATGTCCATCATTAATACATACATGTGTTAATGTGTTCTTCTAAGTTCATATACGTCAAAAAACAAAGAAAACACTCATCCACTCCGTCAATCCCACCAATAACACAGCAGATTAAGTCTGTTATTCGACGCTGTGCCAGCCTTTCTCCTTCGTGATATAAGTGTGTGGTCTATGGGAAACATCAGATGTGACGAGTGAAAGACTGTTTTATGTTGTAACTTTGCAGCAAGACATCGTAGACGCTGATAGTATAGACATCTCCACAGTCACTTTAGAGAGTCAGTATCGTGATTCATGATTTCCCCGTCTAAGTGGCGTATGAAGCTTCCGGAGGCCGTTAATGGACCACTCAGCTGTATCTCCGTCCCGTACCCTTCAGTCGTTATCTTGTCTTTTTGGGCTTTTTCTCAGACACCTCACTGTCAAAGCCGGCGGAGTCCACAAGTTGACTCTTTGTGCAGGTTTTCTTATCTCAGCAGGACGTCAGCGGCACGAGAGAGAGAGTCGTGCACCGCCATTACGGGGAGATAGTGAGAGAATGAGAGAGGGAAAGCAGAGAGACGTGTCTCCTCGTCTCATCTTACTCGGAGGCTGTGTGTCCTGCAGAGGAAGGAAGAAGATCGTCCATGAATGCAGCACGGCCTCTCGTACTCAGATACAGTTCTGTATCACACATGTGGATGCATGAAGACAAAGCAACAACGTTTCACATGCAATGCAAATGAAAAAGATATTTAGCTATCATTCAATAATTAGACATTTAAAAAAAACTTCACTCATCAGTGAATATATAATATATCAATGAAGTCCACTCACCGTATTAGCTCAGCGGTGTCTGACGTGTCTGACGTTTCTCTGAAGTGTCTCTGAAGTCTCTGACGTGTCTCTGATATGTCTCTGAAGTGTCTCTTACGTGTCTGACGGGTCTCTGACGTATCTCTTACATGTTTGACGTGTCTCTGAAGTGTCTCTTACATGTCTGACGTGTCTCTGATGTGTCTCTTACATGTCTGACGTGTCTCTGACGTGTCTCTTACATGTTTGACGTGTCTCTGACATGTCTGACATGTCTCTGATGTGTCTCTGAAGTGTCTCTGAAGTGTCTCTTACATGTCTGACGTGTCTGACGTGTCTCTTGTGTGTCTGACGTTTCTCTGAAGTGTCTCTGTAGTGTCTGACGTGTCTCTGAAGTGTCTGACGTGTTTCTGACATGTCTGACGTTTCTCTGAAGTCTCTGACGTGTCTCTGAAGTGTCTTTTACGTGTCTGACGTGTCTCTGACGTATCTCTTACATGTTTGACGTGTCTCTGAAGTGTCTCTTACATGTCTGACGTGTCTCTGACGTGTCTGTGATGTGTCTCTTACATGTCTGACGTGTCTCTGACGTGTCTCTTACATGTTTGACGTGTCTCTGAAGTGTCTGACGTGTCTCTGATGTGTCTCTGAAGTGTCTCTTACATGTCTGATGTGTCTCTGACGTGTCTCTGAAGTGTCTCTTACATGTCTGCCGTGTCTCTGAAGTGTCTCTGGCGTATCTGACGTGTCTCTTACATGTCTGAAGTGTCTCTTACATGTCTGATGTGTCTCTGACGTGTCTCTGAAGTGTCTCTTACATGTCTGCCGTGTCTCTGAAGTGTCTCTGGCGTATCTGACGTGTCTCTTACATGTCTGAAGTGTCTCTTACATGTCTGATGTGTCTCTGACGTGTCTCTGAAGTGTCTCTTACATGTCTGCCGTGTCTCTGAAGTGTCTCTGGCGTATCTGACGTGTCTCTTACATGTCTGAAGTGTCTCTTACATGTCTGACGTGTCTCTGACGTAAATAAAAAAATAACGTCTGTTGAACCCTTATTTTGATCTAAATCACAGTTTGAAACATCACGATTATTACATTGTGAAGTTTCATGTCGCAGCTGAATATCCGTCACTTCACACTTCTGTTGGAGAAACTACGGAGCCTTCAGTGAGTTTGTCAGTTTAGTTTGTCCTCTGTGGGCTACTGTACAAACATGGCGGACCAGAATGATAAAAATATAAACGGCTCATTCTTGAGTAATTCATACAATCATCAGTTGTTTGTACACTGATTGTTGATTGAATTATTATAGCTTCAATTTCTGCCAACATTTTACACACTGGACCTTTAAATTCTTCCATTTCTAACTGAATTATATTCTTTTCTTAAATTATGAGATGTAACACACACATTTTAGAAACATCTCGTGCAAGTTCACATACATTTATTACAGTATAATATACTGAAGTGAACTTTGACCTGTAGCTGAATTACATATTTTTTTTATGTTTAATTTGCAGAATATGTTGTGATGCCGTAACATGAGCTGACAATGAACACATTCACCCAGACTTACTTTGTCAGTGTACTTTGTCAGTGTCTGTATTTTACACACATTCTGTTGTAAAGAAAGTGAAACTCTAATCTAAGTCTGTGTCCATGGCAGAAATCCACCTCTCAGTCGCCTTAAAGCCAAAATCAAAGCAGCTTTCAGAGCAGAATAAGGACAACGCGTGAACTCCTGACACAGATTTACTCATAAACAGTCCCTGGATTAGCCTGACAGTGTTTGAGATTATGAAGCTAATCCTCTCAACTCTGGTTATCAGGATACTTTTAGAGGTGTCTTTAAAGGACTGACTCTTAGACCTGGGCCTGTATCACTTTGATTGACACCGCGTGTTGTCAACTGAGTGATTATTCCTCTCTTGTTCATGTTTGACTTCCTGGTGGTTCTGTGTCTCTCTACAGCTGTTTACAATGAACAAGCGGGTCCAAAAATAATATTATCAGTGTCTTAAAACAGCCTGGAGTAAACCCTGGAAGGTGGGCATTGTTATTTTTTTAACCAGATGACTGACACTGATCTGTGTCTCCATGCCATCGTCGCTTACTGACGCCGTGACATGTTCACATAGTTAGAGAACACGCTCAGAGAGCCAGATCTAGATCTAGGGAGTCTATTCTTAGAACGCTCCTGGTGTGATGAGAGTACAGAAACCCATTCATAATGTTCACATACATGTGATTTAATCAGCCACTAGATGGCATGTTTGCTTAGTTTTTGTTTCTTCTCAATGTTTTCCAGTGGCCGCATGCCATTCAGTCATTTGTTGTGCAGGTGTTTTTATTATGACCATTATTATGATTCTTCTTATTCTTCTTCTTATTCTTCTTATTATTATTTTTCGTATTATTATTATTATTATTATTATTATTATTATTATTATGTTATTGACATGAAGTTGCTGCTGTACACTGATTTAATGTAGCCATAAGGATTTCATGAGGAATACTGTACATGCATGCAAATACAAACAAGGTTGCAATAGATACAGTTTATTTACAAATAAATATGAATCCCTGCAATAAGAGATTCCATTATGTCCATTCTTCACATAGTTTGTCCTTATTGGGGTTTAAATAAACAAAAAATGACTCATTGTTTATTTTTTAAATTGATTTTTCAGCGAAGTGAAACCAAAACATTTTTGTCATTGGTTTTGCTCTTTCATTTCCCGCATCATGTGATTAAGAATTGTTTATTGAAGTCTGGTGAATAGTTATTAAGTTAGTGCGAGTAGTCATGCTCGTGGTGATGAGTGTTTCACTGTAACTTCATACCGTCCTCTGACTGCGCGAGGAGAAGATGCCACGTTCTGAACATCTGGACTCAGATGTTCAGAGTCTGTGTCTCTGTGTCTCTGTGTCGTGTAATTCCCCTGCTGTGACATTTCCAGACTGGCAAGTGCACACGTTGACCCTTTGTATTCTGGACCGGGTTTGAAGAATGCAGCCTGAGGAGAATCTGTAACTGTGTAGAAGTGATCAAGTGTCAAGAGACGAGTTCTGGCTGAATGTGAAGATCAGAGCTTTTGTTGGAAGCGGTTTCTGCGATGCTCTCTCAGGAATGTTGGACCGGAACCCCCTGCATTGGCCTTCGCATGTCCCAATCATGGAGCATTGAACACAGATGGAACTTAAGCCTCAGCCTCCTCTGATGGCTTCAGGGCTGCTGCATGGTGTGGGGTGAGCCAACAAATATGAGCTTAACCAAGCAGGAATGTGCCTGGCACCCTGTCTGCCCTTCTTTTAAGGGGGGGGGGGGGGCTCTAATGAGACCCTGTAATCACTTAACAGAGACCAGGTGCTTTGTGTCTGTATAGCATTGCACTCCAGACAATAGAATGTCACTTTACACGAGTGAGAAGCAAAGGGTCTGGACCAGGTCGTGACTTTGTATGCAAAAAATCTTTATTGAGTGACATCGTTATTGCTTTGACACAAATAAAATAGAGCACATTTACAAATATATAATATATATACCTATAAAAGAGATTTTCCTATTACCACAGTTTGCATTAAAGAATAATGACACATAGCTACAATGCCCATATATATATTTCTTCCTGTACAAAAATAGTTCTATCTGCAAAAGTACTTTAATGTAACCTCTATATAATATTTAAATAAAGGGATTCATATATACACATACCTGCGATAAAAACAAATATAGATTGCACATGGTTTTTGTACAAACAATAACAATTTTCAAGTATAGTTCAGTCCATCATGGACCGGCACGTGTATCACAGAATCAAAGGCATTTTCCATTTTACAGCGTCCAAATCGTAACATAAACCGAGAGCCTCGCAGCTCTGCGGCCTATCTTCTTGTTTGGCATTGTGATGAAAGACATGTCTTTTCCTGATGATTAATTTGACCCCAAGTCCAAATGGGAAAGTGCACACAAGTACTGACAGTTTGAACACATTAGCATAATCCTTAGAGGATAGCACTTCTATAAGTCCTGGCCGTGAGGAATAAGTGTGTAAAGTCCCGCCATGTTTGGAAGAGAGTTCCCTCTTTGCCAGGTATCAGCACTCCTTCCTTTGCCTCCCTGCCAAGCAGAGAGCAGCACCTGTAGTTTTTCCGCCACGCTGTGCCGTCCAGTGTCTGCACGCTTGCTGCAGTTTTGTTTGCACAATCTACACCGCTGAGCTGCAACAGCTCGGCCTCTGGAGAAACTCAGTGTAACGCAGTCCTGGTCTGACTCTCATGCCTGGAATAAAAAATAAAAAATGTGCTGGAGAGTTCTTGACAAGAGTCTGAGGCATTTTGAAACTCATAAAAACAGAGTAGAGAGGACACTCTCTGCTCCTCGCTTGCTTTCTGGTACAAACTCCTCTTGCAGAGTCCCGATCATGTCCGTTTGAGGAGAGCAGTGAGCTTATGAACCTGTGAGTCACTTATCCTCCACTCAGGCCTCAGCCCGTCTCGCTCTTCCCTCTGTGCGACTCTGTCCTGCGGAAGAGACCGACGTTTCCGGCCGTATCCTATCGGGCTGATCTTGATGGGGGGGGCCACCCCGGTCTTGAGCTTGTTGTTGAGCTGGTGCAGGCGGTGTGCCAGGTCGTGCACGGTGCAGGTGCCTAGTGAGCAACCCTGCCTTCTTGACTGGTTGGATGTGTTTTTTGACCTCTTGGTTCGGATACTGTTGTCACTGCTGGAGGAGAGAAGGAGAGACGAGAGGACATTAATGGACGCTGTTCATTCCTGAGTGCTTAACAAGCAGAATTCTTTTAAATAGAGATATTTCTAGGGCTGCATGGTTGGTGTCTTACCTGGAATGTGGCAGCAGGTTATCCCTGATGTCTTCTGCTCTGACAAAGCTCTCAGACTCTGCTGTCTTCTCTACTGATACACTGTCAAGGTCCCGTCTCAATCTGCGCTCCAGCCATATGCTTAGCCTGGGAGAGGAGGAAAAAAAAGGTCCATTAGTGTCTGTGGTGCACAGGTAACACAGGTGACATCTCGTGTCACATGAAATCTTCTGTTGATTCAATTTTCTCACCTTTTTTTCAACTGTGGATTCACTTCGACCTCCACACAGTGTGCTACTGTTGCCAGAAGGCAGCAACAGAGGATGGATTGCAGGATCAGTTTCATTTTTGGCTCCTATGGAAAGCAAAAGGAATCATTTTGAGTCAATCATTCGTGCTGTAAATTAATATTTAACTGTATTAAATTCCCTCATACAGTAGTCCCTGGAATGCCACACGGATGCTGACTTACACAAGAGTCCAAAAGCCAAGTTATTTGCACTTATCATTCATTTATTTAAAAAGTTAAGCTAAGGTCACATTTTGCTCGGTTAAGTAAACCTACAACTGTGCTTTGGGCCTCTGGCCAGTAATGTGAAGGACACAGTCTACCCCACGAGGGGCTCAAAATAGGCTGTGCTCAAAAGTTAAACAAAACACACAATGCCTTTCAATTCAGATCAGCGTATTAAACCAAACCTGACACATGACTGCAGCAGGTAACAGTGTATCATGTACTCTGCTCTGCTGGATGCTTTACATGTTAAAGGTACATGATGATCTGATAACCTGCACACTTGTGCCTTGACCTCATAAAAACAAGGATGTGAGCATGGACCAATCTGTCCAAATAAAAAGCTGCCTTTTTAAAAGAAAGGAAGAATAAAGAAAAAGGAGTCGCATACCTGTGATTCTCTGACAACTCAGCTGGAAGGGAAAGTTCCTCCTGGCTGTTTAACTCCACAAGTTTCTTCAAAATTGCCACTGGTTGTGTGAGGCAGCTGTGTCACTCTGCTAATAACTGCTACACACCAGACATGGTGCCTTTATACAGGAGGTGGGAGGGGCTCGCTCACTGACACACACAGTCTCTCATCCTTTACCCCCACCCTACCCACTGCAACGCTGCTGCTGCTGCTGCTGCTGCTGCTGCTGCTGCTGCTGCTGCTCCCCGTGGGGTACGACGCAATACAGGGAGGGAAAAAAAGAAGAAGCATTTAGAGTCAAAATACAAATTTAAAATGACAAATGTGGCAACAGCCAGGTTTGAAATGCTTATAAGATTTATTTCAGGGTGTGTGTGTATGTGTGTGTGTGTGTGTGTGTGTGTGTGTGTGTGTGTGTGTGTGTTCTTTATAGAAATCAATCAAAGGTTATCAGATGTACACACACGTATATATATATGTATATATATATATATATATATATATATATATATATACATGTATATGTATATATATATACATATATTTATACATGTATATGTATATATATGTATATATATATATACATATATGTATATGTATATATGTATATATATATACATATATGTATATATATATACATATATGTATATATATATTCATATATATATATATATATGTATATATATATACATGTATATATATATAAATCATCCATTCATTATTCGACTGCTTTCTATAGGGGGAGTTAGGAATCTAACTAATCCCAGAGGAAAATATTTAAACATTCATCTTGTTTATATTTGAACTTAAAGGTCATAGTTATAGCTTTTTGTTTCCTTTCCTTTCAGTCCGACCGTTCAATTGTATACAGTAAAAATTGAAGGAATGTTTCTACAGTCGGCGTTCGGGGCACTCCCTGACTCAGTGAACTTCCATGTCAGCCTGAAAAGCACACGGCAGTGATGAATTTGAGATCTGGAAAGAAACAAGCGTTGTGTAACTGATTAAATATAGTAATGAAGTATGTCCAAGTGTAAACGCAATGTACTCTGTGTGTGTTTGTTTGTACGAGGCAAATATTTGACTCTGGTCTTAATATACTTTATTTGGATATTTGGATAAACGTGAAGTGGAATTTCACAATCATCTCAGAAAATAATCAGAATTCACCGGTAATTTAAATAAAAATGATTTGTTGTTGTAAAGGATTATCGGTAATATCACTTAACTTTTACCCTTTGGAATTCAGAGAGAGAGAGAGCAAGTCTGCTCGTAGACTCACAGATTTGACTTTGCGAGATGGTTGGCATCGGGAATCGGTGAATCACTCTAAACTTGCATGAAACATGTTTTACAAATTCATCTGTGTCCATCTGTGACATCTATGAAGACAGTGAGATGAAAACTGCAGCTTTGTTCATGGGGCACATGTGGATAAAAAGCTCCTGGGGGTAAAAGTACAAAGAAGAGGCCGCCAGACTTTACACATTACAGCTTCTGTTTATCACAGGTTTTATGAAAAACTCATATAGCCTCGTGTTGAGTACATGTAATGCTGTAAATACCAGAAAAAATCCGTATAATTTAATCACCGAAGAAAGTCCGATGTAGAAACCTGCGCGGCATATTGTGTAAGTTTGTGGTAAAAGAGTTCCTCTATGCGACGCTTTCATCTTCTATTTTTGTGTCAGTCTTCGTGAAATACAGTGCTGAAGTTTCATCATGCTCAACACTTGATATGCCCCTCCTAACCAATCAGCATCCTATACTTCATAAAGGACTTATTTATATCTCTTTCCGCTCTTGGTGTCATATTTTAAACCCCAAAAAAAACCCCTGTAAATGTCAAACACATGTGCTGTAAACCAGCAAATGTTTTGTACGCACTTTATAATGATGATTGCCTCCAGCAGACAAATAATTCCCTTAGCAGAGTTTACAACAAGGGGGTTGTGCAATCGTGACAACAAATCTCTGCTGTTGCTTATCATCCATCTCCTTATATAGCAATATTTTGTTTGTCCTTCGCGAAGGTGCCATCGTTTCACCGACCTTGATGATCTTTTGCGTGAGTGTCAGGAAACCTGAGCGACTCAACGCCGCCGAGTGCCAGGACGAGGAGGGAGGGAACACCGAAGGTGCATATTTGACAGATGAATCATATTTTGTTATAATGTTGTGATGAGTTTATAAATATTTGTCACGTAGAGATGTGTCTCATGACTTTCTCATCAGCGGCGTGTTGACAATGAGCGCCGCATGCAGACGTCCGGTCTGTTGTTTGTCTTGTTTTGATTTGTTTTAACCGTCTGACCCCCGCTTCCATCCTTTTCCTTTTAGTTGCAAGCAAACGAAATGAGAAGAATGGCGAGAGACACCGTAAATAAAACAGCAAAGGGGCAGAGGCAGAGGCGGTGAGAGAACATGCTGTGTTCCTGTTATTGTTGACAGTGACATATATTAGCTGAAGCACTGGTTTCCATAAATATTATGGTAGTCTTCTGTCGTGACCACATGCGTTTGCCCCGTTTCTCCCAACAACAACAACAACATCCACTGTCATAGAGCGACTTTAAGGAAAACGTCTGGGACAGAAACAAGAATGTTTTGTCCTGATCCAAAGAATAATCCCCCCCCCCACCCCCACACCCCCCGCATCAGTTTAAATTGGACAGCTTTTTCATATTAAGTGGCGAAAACAATCCCAGCTCTTTTTGGTTTGGGTAATCGGAGCTAACTATCATTCCTCTGCACTGGCGGCACAATTGACCGGTGGTTTCCCCTTCAATTAAAGCCGCGCGCAGCCCACAGATCAACAAATATTTAGCCCAGCAAACATATTTCCGATAAATGGACACTCATCCAGCATCATCAGCTAATCAAAGCCTGAGTTCATACTGATTTCATACAGCACCGGTGAGTGGCAGCTGTGGGGAGAAAAACACAATCCTGATCCTGAGCGACTAATTGAAGCTGACAGAAAAGCTACAGTAACTTGGAAATCTATTCTTTTTCTACTGTGGTGAGCAACAATGAACAAGACAAGATCAGGTTCCTCTCCTGTCAGCCAAGACCAGAAACCTGAGGCTGCCGTGGGCACAGACTCACCCACGCTGGACTCATGTGATGACCTGGGTTTCTGCTGAGGCTGCACATACACTGGCAAAACTCTAACGGACCCCGAACCTGCCTCATGTTAGCGGCCCCGGCTGCAGCTGGTGGTGGAAGCGGTGAGGTGACCGTGGGGGTTATGGTTTCTTGGAGCACTTTGTGTCTACATAAATGTCAATATCAGTCAATCATGGTTCGAGTATCGCGGCCAATCTGAGTATCATGTGCTTTGGTTTATGGTCACAATCATGGCTCCTTGCACCGTGAGCGTGCACCGAGTCGCTTCCAGCTGGTTTCACGGACGCGACGTCGAGGACACTGATCGTGTCTTCAGGGGAATGAATTAGAGCTGTGGTCAAACTGGCAGCAGAAATGATGGGATGAATTCATGCCAACATGCAAACTGTTCTGAAAGCCCAGGAACAAAGTATCCAGTATTAGTCTGGTGGTCTTAATAATAATAGAGTGTATGTAACTGAATGCACAGGCTGTATGTAGTCTATGATGTTTTAAGTGTTCACCGCTTTATTTCAAGGTTAAACTCTTACAACTGGAAACCTATGTAGCTCACTCTCCTGCATCAAAGTCCATGGAGAAATTCTGTGTTTTTAGCTCGGTCTTGCAATGGACCGTTGACGTGTCCAGGGTGTACTCCGCCTTTCTCTCTATGTCAGCTCGGTATGGACTTCGGTGTCGTGAGAGCGGTGTTTACAAACCTGTTTCCAGCTGGAAAAGACGGCTGTTTAACAAGAAAAAATGTTAAACAGCAAGAAAATAAAGAGAACATATTCCTCCGATATAGCAGGTGTATACTTTTCAGGTGTGTCTTTTGTTAAATGGCTAAAGTACATATGTCCCTGCAGCCAAGGCGGTTGTGTCGGGTCGAGAGAGAGCGAGTGTCAACATCTTGTGCAATCGCACTTCAAAAAAACCCTGAACTATCCCTTTACACACATAAACCAACAGTTTATTCTACACTGAAGTGTCCACTAAATCCTTTGTGACTGCAGGTTTGGCATAGTTGTACATCCCATAATGAACATTAATATTAGTGTGTGTTTGGTGTCTCTGTTATAAAAAAAAAAAATTTAAAAATGGAGGGGGCCCGCGCTGCGGGGCCAACAAGAGCCTCTGTTGGGACACAGTGGTGTATTTGTAAAGTCCACGGCCCACGCCCATGGATGTCTCCTGCTCGTGCGCGCATGCGCAGTGACACTCCTTCTGTCAAACATGGCTGTGCCTTGGAAGGAGGAAAAATGCTGAATTGTGTTGGTATTTCTCGGGAAAAGCAGCAGACATGGCGAGATTGGCTGACTATTTTATTGTCGTGGGATACGATCAGGACAAAGCCGGTAAGTGTGGCGGCGCGGCGGCGCGCGGATTGACCTGCGAGACTGTGGATTGTTGTCTAGGCCACTCACTGTGTATGTGTATGTGTGTGTGTGCGTGTGCTGGTGTTGATGCGTTTAGCTCTGCGTTAGCCACACAGCTACCACAGCCTGGGAACTTTAATGTTTCCGTCCTCGCCGGCTGTGGTCAGACGCTGGACGCGATCCGGCGGCTTTGTGTTTATGGAGGAAGCGCGCTCCTGACGCCGGATCGCCAGTGGACGTTTCCACGCGGCGACGCGCGCTGTGAAAATTAATCGAAACTTTTTTTTTTTTCTTTTTTTTTTCCTCATGGATTCAAAATGTGTCACATCCTGTCCCCGTTGATCGCGCTGCTGCTGCTTCTCAGGAACACAGACCAAAACATCAAAACATCAAAACATCAACCTGCACTTTTGTTTATCACACACACACACACACACACAGACAGAGGAGAGCAGTGTTCACGTGCATGCTTTGTGCTTGTTTAAACGTTGTTTGGCTTGGTGCGTCCTGCACGCGCTCTCTTGGCTCTACTTTTACTCCTCGCACTTCAGAGCGAGTTGTTGTTGTTGTTGTTGTTGTAACATTTGTGTTTTTGCAGGAAAACTGTGTTGGATTCTCTGTTTTATAACGATGGGGCGTAACGTTGCACAGCTGCTGCTGCTGCTGCTGCAGAGAGTGGAGAGTGGAGGGCAGAGCTTGTTCTCACTCAGATCCTCACACAGTGCAGGAAGACAGGAAGCTCCTCATGCTTCTTTGTGCCTCAGCTCCTGCAGCCTCACTTTCTCCTCATCCAAAAACAGAATAAGCTCCTTTGGCACCAGGATGAAGTGAGAGGGAGAGAAAAAGAGAGAGGGAGAAAATGAATTGAGTCACCATTGAATAGCTCCAGAAAGGCTGAATAACAACATTTTACTTTTACGTTTATTGTTTTTATTTGAAAAATCTCTCACACATTGCTTTAATTTTAAAAAGAGACCGACCTAAGGTGTTGATCAATACAATACAATACATGTCACTTTTGTTATAATAAACTGTTTTTAAGGGATTTTAAAGGATGGAGGGAATAAAAGGAAACTGGCCAAAGGAAAAAGGCGACCTCTATTGATTTCCTACGATCTGCATTGACCATACAAACAGCTAATATCAATCTGACCCCTATTGATTACACCTTAATTTGAGCACTTAAAAAAAAGACCATAAAAGTAGAATAAGCTAAATATCATTTACATTCAAGGATCAGCAGGTGGAGGCTCACAGCTGTTTGTGGCACGCATCTCTTTCTCTCTCGCACTTCACTTCCCCGGGGTCAAAACTGGAATCAGGGCCACGAAAATTGAGCATACGCTTTATTTCTCTAAATATCCATTCAGCTCAAACAAATACAACTAAAGTATGAGTTGATTGTGTGTCTGATGGTAGAGAAAGAGGACCAGCTGCCTCGATCGTCGCGTGTCCGCTGCATTGTCTACAGATGATGAGCAGCGAGTGTGTGTGTTCTGCACTTGCGTGATAGGAAGTGACTTTCCTCAACAGCAGGTGGCGTTAGTCTGTCTTTTATTTTGTCACTTGTTCTTCCCACAGACGACTCGGTCGATGTTGCGTTTGCATCCGTCCGAGTCTCCGTCACTTCTGTGTCCACGATTGTCACCACGGTGCCTTGTGCAGTTTAGTTTACGCTGCTGATTTGCAATTGAATGCATAATATTCATCATTTAAATGGTAAATTGCATACCATCCGTATTATCTCAGGTCTCGCTGGCCTAAGCCCCCTGGAGCCCACTTGTGGTGCTGCGTCCTCGTCTGTTTTTGGAGTCAGCCTCACTTTACTCTTCCAAAACAAGGAAATGCTCTTCACCCTTTTCTAAACACTGATAAATTGACGAAACCTTGGCCTTGCGCAGACCTTGAATCCTCGCATTTTTGAATTTCCCAGAATGACAAATGATAGTTCGAATTGAAGTCTTCATGTGATCCAGGAAGAGAGCTGTTGCTCAGCGAGCAGCCTGGAAAATGTGAAATATTCAGACAGTCTGCCATGAGGGAACAAATTGAAGTCCCTCGCCTCTCGCATCCAGCACCATGTGTGTCGGAAGAGGCCAGAGCAGCTGAATCCTCTTAGTCACCATAGCTTCCCCGCACGCATAATAGGTAAACAGAGTTTTCGTCCCCGCTGCCAATTGACAAATTAATTTTTTTGGTGCTCCAGGAAGAAAATGTTCCTGGCGTCACAGGACGAGTCTGAATCGATTCACAGTCAAACGGTCTCACTAAAAGAAGACACAGCGACCACGACTTCTGCCCATCAGTTGTTGACGGTGATGAAGACGAAGGTGTGGAGCCAACAGACATCTTCCAACTCAGATTGTGTCTGATTATATAACACTAGACAGTCTGACTCGTTCGCATTAAAACATCTCTGAAGGACAAAAAAAAAGATCCTTATTAAATTGTATTTGTCTGCTTTCATTATGTTTTTGCAGTGTAATGAAGCGCATCATGCGCTGGTTCTGCAGAGATGCTCTTGTTTGTAGGAGAATTAAAAAAAAGTGACTTCTTTGATTTGAAAATCCTGCGGAAAATAAAGAGACGACTGATTATTTTTCCAACCATTCCGAGGAGTGACTTCACAGCTCAGAGAAACTCCTGTGGTTGTGTGAATTGTGTTGTCTAGACAACAGCTCTTTCCACAAACACCTTGCTTGTTAAGACAAACCCTACATGGGTCATCACCAAGCCTCCTGCTCCAGTGGCGTAACCCAAGTCTCATTGTTAGACTACTGTGGCTGGATGTGTTGGAAATAACACCGGGCATGCAGTCCACTTTCAACTTAGTCATAATTGCACTGTAAAGTCTGAAGTGACCGACTCTATAGCCTTAAAAAAACGCTAGATTAAGTGTTAACACAAAGAGGAGCGTTGTTTACACACAGCGGTGAAGTCTGTATAAACCAGAAGACTTTGGTCCAAAGTGGGACACAAACCTCATGTGCAGCTGCAGTCAGAATTAGCAGCGCCGGTGGTGACGGAGCCTCTCTTTGGGTGATGTGGCGGCAGAGACTGTGCAGACAGTTGGACGTCGATTGAAGCCCTGCAACACTGAACATAGGCGCTCAGCTGCCGTTGTTGCGGACGAGTGCGCCTGCAGTTATGAAACAAATCAACGATTATTGGACTAAAACATTGAAATATGCCAATTCTGATATGTTCTTGTACTCAAAACGGACGGAGCGACCTAACACAGACAAATTAGCTCTTTTTAAACTAAACTTTTTTTCCTGCCATCTATTTTTGTCGATGTCTTTGACATGGATGTTGGAGGACTGACTGACTGTAGCCTCAAATGAAAACGCTCAAAATTAAATAAAACCACTGGACGTTCTTTAATCCATCTGTCTGTAGTGGGTTGGGCTAATCCAAAATACTGAAAACAAGGCGGGTGTTCTCTGAAGACACACTGTTATCTAAGAAATAGGGGTGCTCTGAAAACACCCCCATTAGCACTTGGTACTTCCCTCCTGATGAAATTAACCATAGACTGCATCAAATGAACCCAGCAAAAAATCAACCAATCAGAATTTTAGGAGTTTACAGGCCTGGTAAAGTCACGATAAATGATCGTTTCCCTGCTAGGATTTCTACATTTTCAACTGCAGGTTTACTGACTTTGACTTTATTGTTCTTTTTGTCCCACGGGCATGAAAATAAATCCGGGGTATATGTTTCCAGCGTCAGTGTGAGACAGGTGACCTATTTAAAAATATCTACTTGAGTTGATAAAAAACACAGCGGGACGACGCAGTGCTTTGCTGTCGGCCTTGAGAACCTATCACAGGTGCCGTGTTTGTCATTTGACGTTCTCCAAATATGTGAGAAAATCAATAATAAGCGCGGGCGAGTGAGATAAAAGGCGGCGTGACCTCTGAGGCAGATTCCCTCATCAGAAATGTGAGCACGCTCCATTTCCCTGGGGAACGATGTTATGAGTCACAAACCTTGGAGATATTTTTCGTGGATAATGCTGGAATGTGAAGATCCTGGTCTGGATGCAGGCGGAGTGAGTGAGTCGGACTGTATTCGACCCGCTCTGCAGCCTGTGTTATCGTTTGCAGCGTGGAACAACTTCTCTTTATTGGCGGGGGAACAGTTTGAAGCGCTGTTCACCATAAATTCTTATTTGCCAAATAAAAAAGGAGGAATTTTCCCTGCTTCTTTTCTCAAACCCTTTATTGGATGGATGAGCCTCTTTATTGAATCAAGCAGTTTTTTGGTACCTTCCACTGTCGCTGTGCCCAATCTTTACTCTGTTGTGTGACTTTTAGGTCTGGATCTTATGGTCTGGACTCGCGGTGATTTATGTAACGCAGCGCAATCCTGAAAAATAACAAAACTACTTCCAAATGATCGAGAGCAAAAACAGTCCCATCTGCTGACATCGTTTGACCCTGCGTTGTGTTTCATAAGATGTGGACTTGTCTTTATCAGCCCGCTCTGTGACGCTGTGCGACGCTGTTTTATTTCCCTAAACGTCCATGATTTACTTTGAGTTTCAGCCTTTGGTTTTACACTGGCTCTCTTAGGACACCCATGCGGAATGTGCTTTGGATAAATTTCGCCGGGCCTATTTTTGCTTAATTATTTCATCTCGTAGAAAATACTATGGAATTAGCGAGCGCTGGTGTGTCTGTGGGCTGTCTTGATGGTTTTCTCTCTAAACTCGTATACGCGTAACTCTGTTATTAGAACGTTTCTAGCCTCTCCTGCTCGGCTCTGAAGTGGTTTTGGAGTTTGTGTTGGTCGGCGTCACTCAGAGGCTCCGGGTTTTATTCTCTCTTTTTGATTAGCCTACACGTCTGTTGGATCCCTGCAGTTGAGAAGAAACACTCTCGTGCGTTCTCCTGCTGCTGTTTTGACTGAAATAAAATCCAGATATTTGTTCAGTTGTTTCAGCTCAGTGATAAATGTTGAATAGCTATACTTAGATTCTCATTTCACACGAGTAAAAGTAAAAAAAACAACAACAAAACTGTTAATTATGGTGATAAACTTACAAAGTTGTGACATTTATTGAACTTTTTCTTTTTTATAATGATGAACATTAACAACAGTATCATCGTGGTAGAAACATTGCAACATCAAAGCTCCACACGGCATTAAGATCATGTTTGGCGGGTGATTATTTATGCTGAAGAACATGTTAACTTGCAGCACTACAGTGAGATAAATAAAGTAAACATTGTTTGGACACGTTGACTTTAGAGACGGCTTTTATGGGACAGCTGGGCTTGTTGATTGCATAGATACCACATCTTGAAGTGCTGCCATGTGTTGTGGTTGATTTTCTAAATCATTGTTCAAGTCGTGTCAGGTTGTGTAAAGTGTTTTTTTTTGTTTTTTTTAATCCGTGTGCTTAGGAAATGTCTGTTTGGGTTGTTATAACCACTGAAGTTCTGACGAACAGTCATTTATGTCTGAATAATAGATTTTGTGTTATCTTACACATGGTTGCCTGTGATCAGTTATGTATGATATGAAAATACAGACGTTGTCTGAAAGTACTCAAATATTATTCGCAGTCATTATCTCGATGCTAATCAGGTCAACACAGCAATAATATCAACCCTTATTTCCTCTTATTACTGATTTATTTCTTGTCTGCAATTCTTTTGTTGTTGTTGAAAAATTCAACTTGTTCACATCTGTGCTGTGACGCAGACATGGCTTTAGAGATTTATGAGAATTATTAGGTTCTCGTGCATCGTTCAGACAGCTGCGGATGGCAAATATCAGCAGACTGCATGTGGTCAGAGATGCTTGTGCATTCTCACTCGCAGTCGATCAGCATTATTTTACATCTTGGATCTGCTGCCTCCATTGATTGTATTCTGTTTAATGCCTGGCTCTTAGATTCAGACTTGGTGTTGAGAGGCATCCTGACCACAATGGAGAAGTTCCTTCCTCTCTGTTGAGTTTAAAACTCATATGTGGGGGAAGTCCACGCTGGCCACTGCTGCTCTAAACTCACTTTGTTTATGAGGTGTGATAAAGTCAGAGCGTTGTGATTGCGGTGGGGATACAAATGATGCCAAAGTTCATGCCAGGAAATGTTATAGAGGTGACATTTTAAGAGTAAATCAAGTGACAGGTGAAATAATCCTACAGGGTGTTTCCTTATCTCTTTCTTCCAACCATGTCATTGATGTTATGACATGTAATTACTGTATGCTGTACTGTTTTTCCACGGGGAAAAAAATCAGTTCATTGCAATAGTGGACAATACATAGTGCACAATATCTGCAAATCCATCCCTACAATGCAACAACTGAAATAATGACTTGAAAACCTGTCTTTTGTCCACGGCTTGCTCACGACTCTTCCTGTGACTGCACTCTGACCAATCTCAGGTTGCAGTAAAGTAGTTCTTTAAGGCAATTCAATATAAATAATGAATAAACTGGTTAAATATCACACAGTGTAAATGCACTCGTAAACTTTAGCACATAAGGCTGAGTGGGAGCTATTGCTAAAGTGTCAAATCTGACCAGCACAATCTGGATTAATCTGGACATTCATACTCCGATGACATCCGGGGAAGAAGCAAACTAGACAAAAGCCTCGCGATAAATGCTGCGTCAAACCAAATGAAAACATTAACGCAACAGCATGTCACATTGCCGACTGGATAAAGGGAAAAACTAACGGTTCCTGTTGTTGCTGACCAGCAAAAAAAATGATGTGGAAAAAATGATGATGAATCTTCCATGAAACTGAAAAACATGAACATCATCACAAAGGATTTTTGTTTCATTCCTCGATTTCCACTGAAATATGTTGTGCAATTTTGTGCTTAATGACAATGGAAGTAAATTTAGTTTTTAATTTTTAGCTATGTGCAAATACAAAATAATAAGTATAAATAGCAGGATAAAAAATATTGTCCATCGCCCGACAGTATGGCCCAGTCTTGACCTTAAGGACTCATTGTCTGCGTTGCATATATTTCCTGCTGTGCAGCTGTCTGTGGAGGACGGGACTCTTTGTGAATTAGATATTTATGACCACATGAATTTGCTAATCTCCGATACCGTTTTGCCATGCAAAGAATGCCATGGTCTGTTAGTTTGCATTTCATAATTCCACATGGGATATTCCATTTCCCTGTCATGGTCAACCTCTGGTATTTCCTACATCACCAATCATGTAAATGTAAAAACTCTCGTCCAGATAAGAGTAATGGAGCCGCAGCTTGAATCAACAGTGAGGAAAATTCTGATTATAATGCATTATTGTTTTTGAACACAACACAATTAAATCACACAAACATCTTTGATTATAGGTTTTATTGCATTTTCCCCTCGAGTGGATAAAATGACATGTTGGACATCATTAGTTAAAACCGCCCCAGCTCTTATCTCACTGCTAGTACAGTGACTGTAAGTGACACGTTTATGTTTGATTAAATATCTCTGTGTTTTCATGAAGCACATTGCCAGTAATTATTCTTGTCCTTAGTCATTAGTTGTCTTCACTTGATCGTGTGCAGCTGGATGTGATCGTAAAGATCTTGCAATAAATAAATAAGTGTTGGATTTTTCATATCCAAGTTTATGGGTTTATGCTGCGTCCCCTGGCCATTGTTTAGCTAATGCAGTTAATGGTGTAGTTTCAGAGCTACATACCTACTGCCTACTAGAGAGTGGACCATAGTTCCACATAAAAGATCCTGTTGCTGCACGGCACTTTAAGATGGCACTCCAGTTAGTTGCACCTGCAGTAACTTGTCATTTATTGGATTTTACTCACTGTGCTATTGTATGGAATTAGATTTGTGTCAATATTTTCAAGCAACACTTTTTAAAAATGATTTAATCATTTAAAAAATAGAATACACTTGTTCTTTGCGCCCCCGTGGTTTTTGGTTTGCGATTCTGACCATTAGGAAGCTGCCTGTTGATTGGCTACTGAGTTTTGGAGGTGATGGTGGTTTGCATTGTAGCCACATGTTTTCATGCAAATCCTCAAAGTTCTTAACCACCTAAACTCATTTGCATATTATATGCACAGCAAAACAAATGCAATATCTTAATCCCTGAAAATGATGAAGGGTTAATTGTGTTTTTTGGGTGGATTTTCCCTTTAGACACAATTCTGGATATTGTTGTGGAGAAAAGTGAATAAGCACCATGTGTGACTTGGTTCAGGATGACTGGAACAGAATCAGGTTATAGACTGACGTTAGTCCTACGTAAACCGGCAGAGTCTACTAGTGGCCTGTCCATACATGGTAAAATAAGCATTTGGCTGATTTAATCAACAGTAACAGCGCTAAGATAAATCAGGAAGATGAATGGAGCCTTTTTCCCCCCAAGAAGAGAAACATCTGTTCCAATCACGAAATACGAACAGCTTTAAATCACACAACTTGGTAGTAATTTACAAAGTTCATTCAATCCTTCAGAGTTGCATGAGTGCTTCTCCTCGTGGGGACTGAATGTGGAGTGACTTGTGTCACTGTAAGAGACAAAGTTGAGCTTTCTGTTATTAGACTTGGTTTTAGGGATCAGGTTGGGTCAGCTGTGGATCAGTTGGTTGGGCTAAATAGTGTCAGATTAATGTGGGGCTATAGGGTAGACATTATGTCTGTGAATTCCAATTTATTTGTTAAGCACATTTAAAAACAACATTGTTGACCAAAAACATGGAAAATACACAGCACACTTGGACTGAGTTGAATGGCAAAGAGAAAATAAGTATTTTTAAGACAGGAAGTGATAAGGCCAGCAGTCCACTCCACTCCCTGAGCTTCCGTCTCGATTTTGGGACAGCCAAAGAAGCCGATGAGCTGATCGGCACGGCACGGTGAAGTTGTGTGTCCACTAACATAGTAACCTGGTACCTGCTCTGCTCAGGTTCCAAGTGAGCTGAGGCGATGCTATGCGTGACGTTGCCAGACTGCCAGCCACTGATTGGTCAGAGTGCCGTCACAGGAAGAGACGTCCGACACAAGAAACAAGCCGAACGATGCCGAACTGTACATCAGTTAAAAAGACTTAACAATCCAAAAAACGCAGGTTAATCCCCAAAAATTACCAGGGAAATGTATAAAATCTCAATATTTAACAGTGGAGTCTGGTGTGCTGATTGCGAGTCTGTGTGATAGAGGAAGTCTTTTTAATGAACTGATTCTAATGATTCAGTTACACTGAAAACAACTGCTTAACAAGTCACTAGTCACTCGTTTGTGTGTCACGGCAGTTTCATGCAGCTGTGCAGTGATGACTCCACCCACATTCGTAGTGGAAAACCAACCTAAACCCGTGCCGTGCCGAGGCGAGCTGGGACCATCGGTGGAAAGGGAGCTTTCGTGTACCGCTGACATAAGTCGGCGAGGTACAGTGGACCGAGGCCATTCAGACACTTTTAAACAAAAACTAATAACTTAAAATAGATCCCGTTGTGTACTGGAAGCCAGATGTTCATGCCTGTGAGTTCTTATTAAAATGCGGGCAGCAGCATTTTGAACAAGCTGAAGGCGAGCGATGGAAGCCTGGCTAACCCCGACACAAAGAGCGTTGCAGTAATCCAGTGGAGTTGTAATAAAAGCATGCATGAGGAGTTTTTCAAGGTCATGCCTCGGCAGAAGGGATTGTACCATGGCTGTTTGCCTTAATTGAAAAAAGCTGTTTTTTTATTACACAGCTAATCTGTTTTTCAAACCTAAATCATAGTTTATTATTATTATTCCCCCGAGGCAATTGTCTCACCATATATGTGTGAGTGTTTGTAAGGCTCTTATCAAACGGCTAATAGTGCCGCTAAGAAACCGGATGAAAAGTCCTCAGAACTACTCATGCTGTTGGAATATTTTGTATCCGATTGAAATTTCCAAAAGGGTTGTGTTTTATGAGCTGTTTTACGACCTTGAACTTGGCTCAGAATGTTTGGATCTCATGGCATCACTTTGTAAATGTTGCCTTTATTCTTTTGCTATAAAGGAAATGCTGTGTATCCGACAACAGTTTAAAATGAAGGGTGTGTTCACACCTAACAGTCTGCTGGTGGAAATTTGATGTGTTTCATTCTTCACCTGGTCAAGGTTCACCTTGAACGCACTATAAAGCAAAAGTCATGTGATCAGAAATGCCACTTAGTTATTGGTCGGACATGTAGGCTGGTAAAATCCCTGGCAGTTTCTCCCTCGTGCAGCCTGCGCAGGTTTAATGATAGTCTGTCCTGCTGCTCTGGTGATGAGCTGTGCTCTGAAGGCAGAGGACGAGTATGGTAGAGCGGCGACACTCTCATCCATCCTCATCCAACTCTTCAAAAAACCTCCAACTTGTGGCTTTGTGCGACTCTGGGGTGACAACGCTAAATGTTTACCTGCTCAGGAGGAAGAGTCGGTACCTGCCAGACACGGAGGATGGATGTGCCGTTCTCATGTCCGTGTATCACTGGCTCTTTTCCTGGTTTGCCACCACGCCTCCCCTCACTGGCAGTTGTGGATCACTGAAGTACTACAGGATAGAGTTAAAGGCGTATTCACACCTAAAAGACTCCTCTAGACTCGGTACGATATGATACTTGGGGGTCTCAACATTCAGCCGGTCCGAGTTTGCTTTCACCAGTTGAGACTTTTGAGTAACGTATTCCC
Source organism: Solea solea (assembly GCF_958295425.1). Taxonomy (NCBI): domain Eukaryota; kingdom Metazoa; phylum Chordata; class Actinopteri; order Pleuronectiformes; family Soleidae; genus Solea; species Solea solea. The sequence continues at coordinate 1,912,294 of NC_081138.1, forward strand.
CTCCTCGCCTGTGGTGGCGCTGCATCAGTAATTACTGAAGGAAAAGACAAGATAACAATGAACAAGAGAACATACGACACATATACGCTTGTTTACCCACAATGCCCTGCGTTGTAGTCCGCTTCCTGCATTTGGTTCACTTGAAGCCGAACCGAGGCCTGCGTTTTAGGCGGACCAGAGTTCGCTTCTTTGGTGCGGATCAGAGTTCGGGTTGCGCATTCTCACGTCCCCCAAACAAAGTGGACTTTCCAAGCAAAGGAACTAGGATTGGAATTGAAAGGACTGGTCCAGAGTTCAACACCACCTCTTTCAAGCAGACCAGAGTCTCGTTCCTTTGGTTCACGATCTTAACGCACTGAGATGACATCTGTGCATTAAGACCTCTAATAGAACGGGGCTGGTAAAGGCTGTTTAGCCTGTAATTATTGTTTGTACAGTATATTGTGTTTCACCAGAGAGCGGAAAACCTACTGCAGTGTTGTTTTATAGCTCTGCCACACACAGGCGGTGCCGTACTGAGCTGGAAACGAGCCACACTCTTAAACATGAACACGCGTGCCGCAGCCCTGAGTGGGTTTTGTTCTTGTTGTTTCCGCTCGACTGTGGATTTCATCCCCCCAACGTTTTGCTTGGAGATGTTCAAATTAGCATGTTCCTTTTCAGGCCTGGCTTCTATTATCCCCTCGCTGATGGGGTTCTTTATAGCCGTCGGTGGGGTAACATATGAAAGCGCGGCTTGTTTTAATACACGAGTGCAGCCTCGTGGAATGTGAGGAATTCTGTCATTTATTTTTCATGTGTGCCTGAAAATTAGAACGCGGACGCATGTGATTTCAATTAGACGGCCTGTAAAGACCTGCAGACACGTAACAGTGAGACAGTCTGGTGTTCGACCATCTGCAGTGACATTTCGGTACTTTTTTGATATTGAACAAACTCGTTGGGTTGCCATTCGATGACGGTCGCCTCGGGAATTAGTCTCATCAGCGTCTTTGAGCCAATAAACATGCGACCGTGCTTGTGATTGGCCGTCTCGTGGTGTGCAGGAGGTAACGACCAGATATAGGAGAGTAGAGGAAGACGGGGATTAAGCATTTTAGCATAGCTACATAGAAGTAGTCTTGGAAAGAACTCCAAGTGCTGAGGTGGATCCAAGTGCAGGGGAGGTAGGGTAAGTGCTAGGACAGAAGATGCTCTTGGAAGAGCTGGGTGTTCAAGAGCGTCTTGAAGATAGACACGTACCTGTTCTGGTAGCACTCGGTAGGTCATTCCACCGGCGTGGAACGACACTTGTTAAACTGCGATAAGAGGTTAAAAGTCTAAGTTTGGAACAAGTGGACCAAGGCCACTTGTTGACGTCAGCAAAGTCAAAACCACCTGTGAAAGTGAACGACACAAACATTAGTATTAGAGAGGGAGGACAGGCAGGGAGGACACGGCTCACCGTGCTGCTAAACCACTTTTTATTTACCGCAGGGAGAATTCCTTAACCGCGCCGGCTCCGGTCCAGATATTAATATCAATACAGCATTCAAATATTTTAACCAGTACCCAGCGCTGCTCCAGAGCCTCACTTCTCAGTCCCTTTCTTTGAAAGAGGTCTAGGTGTTGACAGCAGACGCTCGGCAGTCGACCTCTGAGGACTTCACTTTCATCATATTTCATTCTGCTGTTGGCTGAAACTGTTTGCCTTCGTTTTGCTTTAAATCAGGCGCACAGTAGCTTCATAAGACACTTTCCAAGGATCTTTTTTTCACAAGAAAAGGGCAAGAGATAATATAAGTTAGTAAACGCGCGTGATGTTCATAAACGAGAGGTTTATTCCTTTTCTGTGGCAGTAAAATAACACGTGGGTCTGCAGAGAGTCAAAAGTGGCGAGTGTTACCTTAACTTACCTACAATAAACAGCTGCACTGCGAGTTAGACGTGCTGACGCTTTCCAGATACACACAAACCAACCACAACTGGTTTAAAGTGGAAGCATTTGGAAGCGGAAGCAAAATACACACAAATGAAGAAGTTTGTCCTTTATCATATGCAATGACCATCACTCTCTGACACGGGGACTTTCTCCATTTGTTAAAAAATGGAGAAAGTACCCAAATTTCATCTTGACCGATTTGGTCAAATATATCCATTTGAGTGGAATTTCCCTGATGTAACTTTTATAAATGTAAATATTTATTGATTTATTTGCTCTTTCATGACAACAAACTGAATTTCTTTGTACTTTTTTTTGATTATTTTAAGGATCAAACAATTAATCAATTAATTTCGGAAACAATCAACAGATTAAATGATAAGTAAAAGCCGTAGGTGTGTAAAATTTAGCAGCATTTAATGGGACTGTTGCATGTTGCAGCTTAAATTAATATCTCACACCCTTCTTTTCCAAGTGTGTTATTTGTCATCAAAACAATATAAGTATAAACGGCTCATTCTGGGGCAGTGAAAAACACTTAACACAGTCAGCTGATCGTACACTTATAGCTTTAGAAATCAGTGTGTTTCTGTATGAGCAGGTGACTCGCGTCTAAACAGCTGACACAATCTTTAGCGTATTCTGACTTTGCTCTAAAAATATCTGCATGTGTCTTTCTATCCGCGATAGTTAAATGAATTCCAAGGCCACATGTATTTAATTTGTGTCCTGTTCTCTTGATAGGCGGCCATTTTCCCTTGGCTGATAAATAGAAAAGTGTGTCCTAACTGTCAAAGAGTGACTAATAGTGTCAAATAGCGCTGAGGTGAAGTCATGGGTTTTAGACGATGCCGTGTGACAAAGGGGCGATTGTGAAATGCTTTTTTTTTTTGGCATGTTAAATTAGGGATTTTTCCCTTTTAATTAAGACACAAATCTACATTTATTTAACATCTAGGTTTCTAGATTGTTAAATGACAACATCACAGCCATATATCAACTCCTAAATGTACATTATGTTGTGTTTGGGCTCGTGATGACATGAGTTATGGCTTCTAATTAAGCTTTCAATTTACAGCAATACCAGTGAGGTCCTGTGAGCACTTAGCACTTATCGCCATCAAAACATTTAGGTATGTTTGATGAATAATTCTAAGCACATCAATTTAAGGAACTTGTTTACAGATATTAAAAACAAAACAAGAATACACTTGACTTGCAGCAGGACTTCATGGCGCTGCTGCTTTTGCAGACTTGCATCCAACCCCTTTGGCAGACCTTGCAATTCTCATCAATTTTGCCACCGTTTCCGCACTGAGGTGGTTGTTTTGAGGCTGTTTTCTTCCTGTTCTGGAACAAGAATCAAAGCTCTGATGGCATTTCCCATATGTACCCGAGTCAGGATTACCTGAGAATTCCTGAATACCCCCCCCCCCCCCCCCCCCATACGTTTCTGTCATCATCCGCTCTGTGCAACTTGCAGAGCATCCAAACTGCAAGTCATAGGATGTACCGTGCCTGTGTCCTTCGTCTCTGCCGTGCCAAAACATTCTGTGGAAAAAACACCATCATTTGCAGTTATCTAGGCTCCAATTAATCACACGGTCGGCCAGATGTAGACTGAAATAATAACAACGATAATAATGACATACTTCAGAGTGCCACAGCACAATTTCACTCTGGCATTGGCAGGCCTGGTCATTTAATCAGAGCAGCGGAGGAACGTCCATGTCATCCTCTCCCCAAAAGCACAAACGAGGTCATGTGTCATGTCTTGGCAAGTTCAACTTTTCCATTCTGGTTTGTCTCATTTGTCCTTTGAGCTGCAACATCCTCACTCTAGAAGACACTCTTCTCTAGTTGTGCTGGACTTGGCTGCCGTTCTTGAACCTTCACTTTTTCACTATGTATATATATATATATATATATATATATGTATCTATATATATACACAACAACACAAAAACTGGTGTCAGTGTCAAGTGTAGTCACGTGACCACTGACTCAGCAAATCTCTTCTTGTTGCAAAAAAACGAAATGTTTGAGTTATATTTAAAGGACCTTGGTACGCTCCATAACAAAACTAAGACCACATTTCTGCCTGAAACATCTTGACCAAATCGGTTCTACAGGCATAAAGTCTTTGAGATTTGAGATCTTTTGTAAATTTCAGTTTATTTGCAAATAAATAGACATTAGAAGAGGGCAAATCAGCCTCACTAAAGAGGACTAAATACTATTAGGAGCAAAGGATGAGTAACTGAGCGGAACAATTTGTGAACAAACTTTATCTAATTGTGATTTCTTAAACATAAATTGCAATTGCGACTTGATTTTTGATGTCAATCTTCACTTCAGTGTTTGCTGGGATATAAATTGAAAACACGATGGATCGTTACCTCATGAAAATGTATATGAACGGCTATAATGCAACAACGAAAACCGAAAGAATTTAGTTGCTTCTAACATTTTGGAATAGTATTCAAATAGTAACAAATTGCTACTTTAAAATATTGATTTGAAAAGCATCAGTGGTTCAGTCCTGATCAGTAAACCTGTGGCGTACGGTGACTTACTTTGCTGTGTCTACATATTTAAAGACAACCCTTTTCATATTTTCTCTACATTTCATTAATCTGTATTTTCTAAAGCGGTAGAAAATGGATAGATGGATTATTTATTATCTCATAGAAACAGTAGAACAAACTGCATTGTATATTTTGTATTTTCTCACATCCGACACCCTGATGCTGTCCTCTACATCGACTGCACTGACACATCTTCATCTTTTATTTGTCTGCAGCTTCAGGAGAAGGATGTGGGAAGATCATCCAGCGGTTCCCCAAGAAGGACTGGGAGGGAACAGTCTTTCCTCAGGGGGTGGAGATGGTGAGTGATCATTGTAGCCTGAGACTGAGCTAAATTACAGGAGCAGTGTCTGAAGTTGATAATTCATGGTTTTAAAAAAAGAAAACGGCAGAATGTTGAGATGTTCTCTAAATATTCACCATTAAAATTATTTTTAAATAAAAGTAGAGCGATGAAATTAATCAAAACTAATACTCAATAGTCAATGTTTGATTAAGATTAGGACAAACCATTTTATGTACTTGTGTGTTGTTTTTGTGTCTCCCATAACATGTGACTTATTTTACATCAAGACTTATGGAAGAAAGGAGGAAGTGCTCGTCACGCTAGTAAAAACAACCTTTCCCTTATTTTCATTATTAATTTATTTCAAAGTTGATGCAAGAGATAAGAGTGTAAAGTAGTCTTAATTTAAAGGAGTGGGACTCGGCATACAGTAGGGCATTTATTGTTTATTTCTCATTTAGTTTATAATAACTCGATTTACAGTTTGTGGAGTGTTTGTTTTCCAGAATTCAATGAAAACTTAGATTTTTTTGCGTTTCTTTTCTGTGTGTGTGTGTGTGTGTGTGTGTTGAAGTTCCTCCCTGGAGCTTTAAGAAGGAGAACAAATGACCATCAGCGTTCTTCTCCTGTGCTTTTCATGACTAACTGGAATCAGTGATGAAACTCTGAGGATAATTGATGGACTGCTGTCTAAATTGGTTGCATCATTATTGTGACTGAGACCTTTGCCGTCTGAAACACAGACCGTTGGATCATAACAAGAGACAGTTGTATGTTAATCCGTGATGTTCAGAGGTTACTGTGTTTGTCTAGTTAGCGAGTGTCCTCGTTGTTATGAACTTTACCCTCAGCCGGCGTCTCGATGCCACGGTTAAGAATATGTTGCTTTCAGTGTTTGCTGCTCAGTCATTTATGCATAAATTCTGCAAACGAACAACTAGGACAAGGAAACGCATTCATTCTGTAAACCTGAGATGCTATAATAGTGTTTTTATTTACAGTGTACTGTATATGTACAAACGAGGGCCTGCCTGAGGCAGAAAAGGCTGTCACTCAAACACTGGCTCCGCCTTTCAGACAGTTCCTCCAATCGTTATGCAAAAGCTCGATGTAATCAGAGAAGCTGAGCTTCCATGGAAGCGGCGTTCAAGCTTCTGTGCCGTCCCATAGGGAACAGCTGAAGCTGGGCTTCAGGTGGTTTTAACACGGAGGCTTCTACGAGAATACGGAAATCACGTAAGACGATCCGTCAACCGTGATAAAACGGCTAAATCTGAGCGAACTAGTGATTCTCATACATTCTCATCGCACATCATCTGTTTGACGACAGTTTAGAGGAAGCTGAGCTTCTCTGGCTGCTTTAGAACAATCACCACTGGGTGATTTGTGTAAAACTCTTTTGTGTCACAAACCACAGTTTGTTGAATTCACATTAGAGGATGTGTGCATTTTAGTCTTAAAAGCTGTCATCGCTCACTTATTTGGAAACCTCCTTCCTCAGAATCCCTTCTTTTGTCTTACATTTTATCTGCTTCCCCTCCTCCATGTTTCTCTTTATGGAATAAAGTGAATAGCTGCCTCTGGAGGGTTTGTTCCCTCCATTCATGGCTCCCTGACAGGGGGTCGCTCTGTTTTCCTTGCACGGAGAATGCACTGGACAAATATTTGCTTATCAGAAGTGGGATGAAGCTGTAGATCCCAAGGGCAACATTAGCCGTGAACGGTATCAGACTGCACAGGACATCATGCCTGTGTTGTATCTGTTTTTGTTCATTCATATTGGCTTCTGCAGATTAAGTTTTCATGACTGAGCAGAAAAAGGCTCTGGCACTGCGAGAGGAGAGAAAACCACTAAATGATTTAACATCCCGACACTGTGTTTCATCCTATGAATATAAGAGCGGTGCGATGTGGTCAGGAAATCATTTTGTGATTGCTGCGTGATTCATAATTGGCACAAATCGTAATTTTTTTTAAATTTATTTTATGACATTTAAAAACAAAATTGTGATAATTTACCATTTTTTTGCAAATTATAATTTATTATAATTTGACATTCCTTCATAATGTCATTTTGTCACATATTTGACATTTCTTTTTTTTCGTATTTTTAGTACTTTATTTGATGTTTTTCATTATGCAGCAACAGCACAACTTATTCCCACTGGAAACTGTTCTTAAAAGAATAACAACAGTCATTAAATAGACAAAAATCACACATTGTCACTAAGACATCGCAAACATTGTACCTGGACAGAACCACTTCAAAGTTTACAGTGAGTCCACAGCTGATAAAGCTCATGTTTCTGTTGCCAGATCTTTAAAAAGGCTTCGTATCTGTTTCTCATGACAGAGGTGATCTCTCATCATTTCTGATATAGAATCTGTGGGAATCCGACTTCCAGGTTAATGCGATACATTTTCTGCTACAGTATATCAGTACATTTCCTGGAACGGTGACTTAGTTTCAAGTTTGTTGCACATTTGACGTTTCTTTATGAAAACAGTTGCAATGCATTTTGATTTGGATGTTGCACTTTTGTGATTTTGAATATTATGGTGCAGCCCTAATGAAAATTCTATCCAACACAGTGATATTATATTTTTTTTATTCAGTACAGCACATGGACAAAAATGTCAATCACAATAAAAAAAAATTCGCTTAGAATTGAGATCCGACTTTCTTCACATATCGAAATGTTTATTGCACTCATGGACAAAAGATTGGAAACAAAATTGGAGACATTGTTTTACACGGAACTCTTGTTGGTGCAACAGCATTTATGAGGCAGTCGCTGCAAAGTGAGCACAAATAGACAGATTGTAAGTGGGCGGTTTGAATGGCATGCGAGCTTCTTCCTGTGCTGGAGTCTGTTGGTGGCCGTCAACAGTGACTCGTTGTGAGTAAATGCTCTGAGACAAACAGTGGTGTTAAAAGCCAACGCTCCTCACAGCAATCGTGACAAGGTTTCTGTGCAAAGCTCTGCAGAGGCTGCTCAGTTTCCCACAATATCAATATAGATCAAGATAACTACAACTAACATAGAGATAAATCAGGTATTAATACACGATTTATTTCAAAGCAATACTGATATTTTAGAGATTTAAAACGATCTTTTTTGTAATTTCTTTGCTCAAAAAAGAATTGAAATCATTCAAACTGAATCGTTTTTTGTTTGTGGACAAAACGAGACATTTGAGGACATCATTTCAAGGCTTGAGAAACCTCAGTCGTCTTTTTGTGACATTATAGAACAGCTAATCGACTCATTATTACGCTGCACACAATCATACAAACAAAAAATGGCCAAAACTTCACCTGAAATAAACGGGTAAATAATTCAAATACTATTATTATTATTATTATTATTGTTATTATCTACAGTAATGTAGGAAGTCGAGTTCTTGTTGATATGAGACCCTGAACCCTAACTCTGGTATTTAACCTTGTAGTGACTCAGCATGATGAAGCGCTCGTGTCTTGGTTTCATTGCGTTTAAATATAGAAACACTTCCACAAGTTTAGCGGAATCAATTATCTTAGTGTTTCCAGATGTCAGGACCTGCATACCATTTTTCTGTGTGTGTGTGTGTGTGTGTTTTCCTTCTTGCTGAAGTGTTCCCTCCAATGCTTCTTCATTATACGTCAGCCTGCGCTGAAATTGAGACATACAGCGAGTGTGTGGAGAAGAACAAAGAGCGACGTTTCTTTATTGAAGTTGCTCCGTCCAACGATGCCTTCAATGCTCGGGAATTTCTTTAAGTGTTCTTGGAAAATGCCGAGCATATTTGCTGGAATGTACACATGACCTCCTTTTGAGGAACAGGCAGACGCACAGCACATGTGTAGTGTATTATATTATGTGTAGTATAAACTGGAGATCCATCCATATAGTATATATATATATATATATATATATATATATATATATATATATATATATATATATATATATATATATATATATATATATAAATAAAACACACCCAGCAGAGTAAGAAATGACAGGAAAGATGGGGTTTTTCTTTCTTACTATGTGGTGTGTGACGAACTCAAGAGCCAAATAAATGGAATTCCAGCTTTGAAGCTTTTAATGAAGATACACCATAGTGTTTAACAGACTCCACTAAGCAATTTGCATTTTGGCTGTGTTTCGGGCTGGTATGTAAACCCTTATTATTTGCAGATTTCCTCGACTTTGTGAAAAAAAAAAAAGAAAATGAGTCATTTACAGACACTAAGGAGCACATCTGTAGGAGGCAGTGGATGGAGCTGAGCACGAAAAGCCTTTTGCGGTCACAACAGGCCCCCAGCGAACTAAATATCCACAGATGAGGAATGCACCAAGAAAAAGCATTTACAACTTGTGCTTGGAAAAATGTGTTTCTCATCTTTTTTCGGGCAAGTGATGATGATAGGAACCGGCTCGGATCCTCATCTGTTATGGATGAGATACGTCTGTAGATGGAAGTCAGTAGAGTTGTGCACGTAGTAAATTTCCACAGTCTTGCCCTTCAGCAGTCCTCATGGTGTACTGTAAACACACCGAGGTTCCAGGCCCGGCTCGTTCTCTCGTCGACCTGCGTGAGTGAACGTGGATGTGAAAAATGGAACGGCTTTTGTCTCCAAAGAGTCAGAGAGAGTACACTGCACTGTCATTGTGGAATCAGAGGTTTGACAGTATCTGCTCTGCGTGATGTCTCCTCAGATGAGCTTTTGCACGTCAGCTTTTGTCTTAATTATTTGTTTGAAATGACGCATTTACCGTGAACCTCATGCTCTTGTACCTGCTTTGTTCTGCAGTGCAAGCAGCAAACGGAGCTCACATCGTCACTGAATTTAATGAAGAAAAACTGTTTTGTTTTTTGTTTGTTTTTTTTTTAATTGAACATTGAGTTTCTATTTTTGTGGACCATATTTTGTTGTTTACTTTTCCACTCGCGAGTTCAGAGCAGAGATGTGAAATGTGCCGCACAGATGCCTGGAGTTACTGTGGTGTTCACTGTTTATTTTCTGACTTTGCTCGTTTAATTGAAAACACGATCTGTTTAATGTTTGAAAAATTTGAATGTTAATAACATCCTTTGCATGTAGACAACATGTTTTTTTTTTTAATCAAATGTAGGTTTTTTTGCCCTTTTTTATTCCTTCATACCGTGTTTCACTCAGATGTTGTTTTTGAATTAAATTGCCTGTTTTAGTCGTAGCGTCTGCATTTGTGAGACAGGCAGACGACATAATGCACTTTAAGGCTGTCTGATCTCAAACCTTTGCGAGTGTTTGACAGTAAGAAGCACCAAATCTCGTCCAAGACTGTTTCTGCGGTCGAACAGTTTGCCAGAGTTGTAAATTTTTATTGTGAACTTCACCTAAATCAAGTCTTCACACTTTGCACTTGAACACAGTTGGAGCAATAAGCCTGTAGTTTTACGACAGGAAGCCTTTTGTTTACTGCTCTTTGTTGTATATACATGGACCTAACCTCATTTCTTAAAACGGTTTCCTACCAAACCTGAACAAACTGGCTTCACTCGGGGTCTGCGTGTTAATTTTAATGTAGAAAGAGGCTTAAGTCCCATTGTGTTCCATTCAATTTGATATTTGGCTTAATATCAAACCAGTTTAATAATGTTTACACTGAGCATCAGACAGGTACCGACATCCAGCCAAAACTCTTGGCCCCCACGTCTGTTTTCGCTTTCCTTGACCTTCAGCCATCGTGCGCATGTGTGTGTGAGTGTGTTAAGAGAGATGTCTCGACAACAACACCTGAGAGGTCAACCGCAAGCAGCTCAAAGGTCAAACACGAGGGTCACTGCATTACATGTAGCGTGCAGACAAAGTTCTGTCAACAACCGTCTCGTCTGCTTCTATGTTTCCCGGCAGGAAAACAAAGTGTCTCCTGTGATTACGCAGACTCAAAACAGTTAAAGGAAAGAGATCTCAACAGGTCTGACATCAATCACTTTGCATTTTTGTCCTATTAATAATCTTTTAAATTACTTTTTGCATAGGAAAGATAAACATTGGCTTTATTCATTGATATATTATCATATTTTGATGCATAAAACATCCACAAAACACTGATTTGAATTTTCTTTCATGTCTCCCGCAGCTGCAAACTGTTGTAATTTGTGCGTGCGTGGTTAACACATTATGGTTTTATTTTAAATTGCCTTCACCAAGTATTCCGCGTGTGGTGACGTGGGTCAGGCGTTTTTTGGAAAACAACCTTAGTCAGCAGTTTGAGGTTAAACGATCTCAGCGACGCGACGGGGTCGTTGGTTCGAAAACCATGACGTTTGACATTTGTCGCGCGTCGACCTTTTGACTATTTCTTTGTTTGTTTTTGAAATCCGGAGGCGACGCAGCTTCACACTTGTGTGTGTGTGTGTGTTTCAGTCTGATACTCAGCTGCATCTCTGCGTCGTCTCACATGCTGCGGCTGTGGGCGAGACGCTGCACAATAGTCGCGCTGTACTGGTCGAGTCCAACACACGAAATGTGATGTGGGTTTTGTGTTCCACTCAGTCGGCTAAGCAAGCAAAGCGGAGCTGTTTCTTTGACCGCATACCATGCCGGTCATTTGCTTTTCTGTCCCTCTGTTAACGCAGACGTACACTGGTCGCCATAATTACTGTTGAGAGAGAGACATTTTTCACTGTGGCCAGAAGCTGAAGCCAAAATGAAAAGTGTCATTTGATGCAAGTGTACCAGCAGCCGCAAGATTCTAATTCAGCCTTTTCCTTGTAAAATGCTAAAATATCCCTTTTACTCCCTTCTTTTATTTTGTTGTGAGACAAAACATGATGGTGTCAATCAGACTAATATTCAAACTGGTTAAAAAGCTGGATTTATCCAGGGTTTAAACGGGTTATGTGTTAAATCGGTATTCACTCATGGGTCAAATAACCTGGCACGCGTCAGAACACCCACTGGGTTAATCCACCTTTTTCCACCTATGATCCCAGCTCGATTCGGCACGGCACGGTTTAGGTTGGTTTTCCATTACAATATAGTACCTCCTCAACGTGGGCGGAGCCATAACTGCACGGCTGCATGAAACTGCCGCGACTTTGTTTACACGCGACAGTTAGAAATATCTTCATTAATTTTTTTTTGTTACTTAGTCCGAGGCTTGAAAACTGTGCCGCTAATTCCGCACTTTTGTAAACAGTGTCTGCCATCTTTGCTAACAGCTACGCTAGCAGGACAGAGTGTCACTGAATGAAGATATTTCTCAACTCAGGGGAAACTGAGGTTGCGAAGCACAATTTTTCTCAAATACTAGCCCTATTCTAGTAATGCAAAGCTAAATGCTAAGACTTCTCTGCTCTTTGCCCAAATTAGAATTGTTTGACCCAATAAACAATTCAGTATCTGATATGATACGTGTGTTTTTCGCTGGCCTTGTAATAAATAGGTGTTGTAAATGTCATCATCATACATGTGCACGTCTTTGCAAGTGTGTGTTTTTATAATATATAAAAACACACATACACATATAAAAATGTGAATGTCATGTACTGGAGATACAGATAAGTGAGACCATGATAACATTGCCAGAGCTGCTTAATTGGAGAATCGGTTATCAGTGGCGGGCGTACGTCTGTAATCAGTGAGATAATTGCTGCAGGATGTGCTTTTGTACGTTAGCTTTCATTTTGACCGATATACTGACACTAAATGTGTCCTCAAGGTGTTTTTGGGAACGCGGTGACGAAGAAAATTAATCAGCCTTTGTTTTGTTATGTTGTTTTCTTTTAGATTTCTTTCCTTCATGCTTTTTCTAATTGTGTATTTGACGCGACTCTGATTACATTATAACAGAGTTATAATAATGCACATTTCATTCACACTAAAGTGAAATCACATGCCTACAGTAAGCAGGCCTGCCGATAGCAGAAAAACACACATGGATTATTTAGAGTAAGGTCATTGTCCTTCATGTTCTGTAAACAAATATAATTGAATAATCATCATATCATAGACACAGATACTGTACATTTCACTCTTCTTCAGTTATAATTTATGCCAAAGTTAAACTCATGGAATCTCCTCTCGGGGCCCAGATTCTTGTGATGAAGGAATTTGCATGACTTGACCAAACTGTAAACACTGGTGTCATCTCTTCTTGAACTCCTCCCTTCCCCCCCCCCCCCCAAATCCCTGCCGTAATGAGGAACGTGGCTTTCGGTTCCAGGAAGGATGCTTGATTTGTAAAAATGTGAAAACGGCTGGTGTCGTGCGAGAGAGAGAGAGAGAGAGTTGACTGCTGGGGTGGAGAAAAGTTAAGACGTTCCAGCAGAAGAATACTTGTGTCTATTTGATGACCTGAGCCCCTGGGATTAGGTCGGGTTCAGTTCACTTAAGGAAAAGAAGTCCTGTTCTGAGGAGTCATGCGACTGGCCTTGTCCTCTGAGGAGGCTGGATAAGCAAATCATGACAAAGCTCAACTGCATTGCTCATAATCAGCAGCCCTGCTCACTCTCCAGTAGGCTCCGCGCCAAACCACAGGCAGATTAACAATCCAGCACGACTGCATCTCATGATGGATTGACTCAAGTAACCATAAGTTGACATGCCGCGCTGCACGTCGGGGGCTCGTGATGTTTGTAAAGACTATGAGAGAGAAATTAAACAGTGCATTCCACATAGCAGGATGCTGTCGCAGTCAGGGAAGAATGGGATCATGTGTTTGTCAGGAAGATCCACATATGAGTAATCAATGCTCCGTGTGCCAGAGAAGCTAAACACATCAGGAAACAAAGCTGCGGCTGTCAGGCAGCCTGGACTTTCCATGCAGCAGAGTGCCGTTCGCTCACCAGGAAATGGGAATACACAGGATGAAATTAAGGCACAGTATGCCGGAGAGTGCACAGACTCGGATTTTTATGTGAAATACGATAAATGATTTCACTCTTGATGCTACACTGCAGCTACTCCCAAACTTCCCAACCAAATAATGGGAATCCTGCTGCGACACGCCAAAAACTTAAATCACTTATATCCCTGCAGCCATTATCGATAAATTCTCCCAATAATCAATTCACAACTTTTTGAATGAATCATATTAATTGGTTCATTTGTGATGACCTCTCATGGCTCACCTGCAGTCCCTCCGTGGGTTTTCCCCTTTGTTATTCTGTCAGATTGAGAACGCTAACGTCCAAACAAGCAAAACAAAAGGAAACGATGATGCAAAGTTGTGGATTCTGTACCTCCACGAACGTACACGTTCATTTCCTGAAGAGGTGACGACTCCAGTTGGCTGCTGGTGAATGCTGCGGTTGTTAAAATGTGCTGACTGCTGCTGATGCCAGGGCCAGCACCTGGTGACGTAAGTTTTATTTATACAGTCGAGTGCTTATTGGTGCAGAAATCCACGTTTATTGCCACCGTACAGTTTCTCCATCTCTGCCAGAGATTGTTTTATGAGAACGTTTGGGATTGATTGGTTTATTTACTTAAAATAATAATAAAATAAAAAGACCTGGATCCAGGTGTTCTGTTGAGCTTAGCTTCCTTCTTGCTGCAGTCGAGCCTGCTGAGTCCCACTTAAGAAGATGTTTTGGTATTGACTTGGGCTTCGTGTTTGGAATTCCGAGTGAAAAATCTTGGAAAGTCTCTAGGCCACTGGCAGGATCATCACACTGCGCTGTAATACATTAGATTGCTGTTATTCATTGACAGTTTGAGCTCCACTAGTAAAACCCTGGTGCTCAGAGGATGGAGATGTCGGTTGCTTGTGTCTGGAGGCTGGCAGCGGGAATTTAAGCGTGGTATTTAAGCGCTTTGTTTATGTTTACCTTTTTAAAACCGTAGCTATACATTTCACTGTGTCACGCATTGTGTTTATTTAATATTATGCATTTATTGTACATGTCCAGCTGTGACTTGACAGTGCTGACCGTGCTTTTCTTTTCACAAGCTCAATCACAAGCTGCAGAAGCTTTTTTTATTATTTTTTTATTTTAAGTGTTTAATGTGTTTACATTCCACTTTAAAAGTTAACTTTTAACAAGGGTTGGTAACAGAACGTTATAAACCAACAGAATAGTTCTCACGTGGCCAAGTGGATACGGCCTGGCTCGTAGAATAGAGGAGAATAGAATATCTTTAATTGTCATTGCAAAGTACAACGGAATTGAGGCGTTCTTGGGAAACAAGTAACTCTTTTTCAACATTTTCACTTGTCAGCTGTGAGTAAGTTGCTATGTCACAGCAGGATTTAATGGTAATAGCATGATACTGTGACGGCAGCTCTTATCACTTCCTGTTTTTTCCTGTTTCTCTCTGGCATTCTGCCCAGTGTGTGTGTGTGTGTGTTCCGTGTTTTTGTCTCTCACTTGGTCTGTGTGTGTCGTGCTCTGTTTGTGTTTTATGTTTTTAAGCGTTCTTGGGTTAAGTTGGAGACATTTCAACTCTCGTCCAAGACGCTTCTACCCGAAACTGTATACTTAATACCTGGTCAGTCAGAAATGAAAACTTAGTGAGAGCAGAAGTGAGACGGAGGGAATAAACTGCATAGCTGCCCTGCTTCTAAGAAACAGTTACCATGTCACAGGTTTAAACATGTCACAGGCGTTTAGTGGTTTTCGAGTAATATATCACGTATTAACATCACTTTTCTGCACACGTGACGCTCGTGAAAATGTCACAGGAACTCATCCGACGTCCTGCACAGCTACACGTTCACTCTCCACACTACAGTTAACTTACAGTAAGGAACTGAGATTGTTGTGGTTTTATCTGTGAAGGCAGAAGTGAGACTGAAGGGTAAATAATTGAAAACTGTCTTTTTAGAAATAGTTGCCATGATGTGTCCAAATTGTCAATGACTATTTTTATAGTATATAACTGAAACTGGGTAACCTTAAAAACTCTTCAATTTTTAATATACAGCCTAGAATTGTCTCAGACAATTTGAAGTAATTGCCAAGTTGCCCAGCAGGGGGCACTGTGGCTGCAGCTTGGCCTCCATACGGTCTTTGCTCATCAGAAGAAGACAACACACTGGTTACACTACACTGGTATTACACTTCATTTTAGGACTAATGTGTTATTTCTCTGCCATGGTTTTGCACTGACTTGATTATCAAAGACGAGGAACAAAGTGTATTCCCTATCTGTTCAATATATAACACGTCTTTTATCTTTTAAACACAAGACCAACCTGTATTTTATGGAATCGTTGGAAACCTTCACTCTGCCAACAGTGCACAGATTGACTTTTACTCTCCTTGCGACATCAGTATGCAGTCAGTCAGCAGAGAAACGAAAGGTTGTTGTGGTTTGAGCTGCACTCAGTGAGGGCAGAAGTGAAACTGAGGCCAATAGTGAATAAGTTCTGCCGGAGCCCCCACAATGCAGCGGAGGAAGCACCTGTCCACAGCCGGGTCGTTATCCGCCGTTATCTTCCAGCGCTGCAAACACAGGGGCTCAGCAGCGTGACGTAGGGCGGCCATTGTGCTGATCTACAACGTCAGGACAAAGCTGTTTATCCTGCTCTTTCATTCATCACTCCATGAGCTCCACGAGTGTTTTGATCTTACATGTTTACATTTTTACAGATGAAATGAAAAAAACAAAAAGAAACAAGCATGTTTATCCATCCTCAGCTGATACGGGTATGAGAAGCTGCTCTGGCAAAGTGGTCGGTGATCCGAGCTGATAAAAATAATGAAATAACAATAATAACTGTTTTCCAGGGTTTTTGCCCCCTGTCGTTAAAAAAAACTATAGACACAACATACAACTTTGTGTGCTTGATACTTGAGTATAAATAATATTATAGTAATAATAATAATAGTAGGTGAGATCCCTGAAAGTGAAAGGCTGCACCCACACGTCTTCATTTTTAGATCTTAACTTAATTGCATCTACTACATTTACACCTCCAATCATTCACACGTGGACTTTTTCGAGCACCCGCAACAGAGAACTTTGATTATCCCTCATGTTTCAGTGTGAAAACCCCGGTGCTTTCCTGTTTACACTGGTTCCTACACAAGCAACCAACAAAATAAAAGTGTATTATCATATGCACACACATGACTGCACAAATAATAACTCAAAGTTTCCTCCTGTTTTGTCTGGGCCTAATAAAGGACTATCTTATCTTTACTATTCATGCCAGGAAAGTATTCGCCTATATTCACTTTGGCAGGAATATAACCCCCTCGTTTAACTTCCTCCCAAACGTTCAGTTCCTTTTGTGTGCTCATCTTTTCTATGTTTACGCTTCAGAGCAGGTGGAACCTCAGCAGCGCCGTCACAAATGTCACAATAAGAACATATTATTATGGTCTGCCAGTCTGCTGCCTGTCGTGTGGTAGCTGCGAGAGAAATTCAAGACCGTCATTCACTTCCACCGCCGCTGTTTTCTTCACATTTCCACTTCATTCCCCTGGTGTTGGTTGCACTCCAGTCTGCTTATCTATGGGCAGCATAATATTTATTGTACTCAGGCGTCATTGCCACTTATTTATACCTCGGCTAAATTCACAGTGTGCGAGGCCGCACCAGCGCCGTGCATAAATTGTGAAACTCTGGAGTTTTAACACGTCATTTTTTGTCTTGTCTGGACGTTACAGTGTCAGACTCTGATTAACGGAGCAGAACGAGTGGACATGCTCACACTTGACTGGGAGGCTCTTCCCACAGCAGAAGTCTCTGATTGTTTTAGCGAAAGTGCCTCGAGCTTCACACACTTGATTGTACGTTTGACACATGTCATCACGGCACTTGCATTATTTATTGGATTCTGCTCGTGTTATATTAGTCACATGGTTTTAATATGGGTTTTACAAGTAGAGCCGGTGCCGGGAAAAATCTACGGACTTTCTCTGGATTTGCAAAGGGAATTTTTCTACTCTGTATATTTCACAGCAGAATTTTCCCCCTGAACTGTGTTTCAACTTGTTTATGCTCAAAAAAGTGTTGTTTGTTAACCTACTTTAGACTAAACTGACATAACGTAAACTCTGTTTGGGAGGCGCATTCCTGCCGCGATGCATCACACGGATGCTTTAGGTTGAGCTTCATGAGTCAGCTTTATGAGAGCGGGATGATGATCTGAAGCGTAGGAATGTGTAATTCTCCAAAGGGTTCCTTTTTTTTTTTGCATCCCTGTTTTCGAGGCGCATGTGGTGAACTGCTTGTATGTTTTCAATTTGTGTTTTGAAATCACCCTAAGTATTTGCCCCGAGGTGAACAATACTTCCCATGTGATTTTGGCGGCGAAAGGCGGTTTCATCAGAGTTGTCGTTACGAGCTTGTTGCTCCACTTTTTATGGTCGCGCTAAAAATACACGCTGTGGTTTTTCTAGTGTAAGGTTTCCTACACATATGGCATTTATGAAGCTTGAAATTTTGTGTACAGCGCTGGTTCTAATATTTGCAAGCTGACTCCCCCCCCCCCCCCCCCGCCTTCTCTGACTAGACATTTTTTTCTTGCGTTACTGTGGTCCATCATGTTTGTCTAAAAATATCTACATCTAAAAGGAACCATGTGCTCTTAGTGTTGCATAACACAGCTTCAAAGGGAAAGCGGGAGTATTGGTGACAGTAATGGTGGGGGGGGGGGGAAACGTTGAGGAATGGAAATGGATGCCACCTCAGCTGAGCGCTCAGTCAGTCTGTTAACATGATGTTAGAAAACAAAACAAATTACTGTGTCGGTCAGACTAAAACCACACTATTTTAAATACATGTAAACATGTTAGTCGGACTGAAATTGTACTATTAGTTCTTGAAGTGGGACTAACACATTGTTTCAATGTCCCCACTCCTGGGCTTTTACCAGTAAATAATAAAAGAAGCTGCTACATAGAAGAAAAACACAAAGCTTAAAGAAGTCAATGTAATTATCTTATTTATCTCTGATGTACAGCACTTTGTTTCAGCTGTTGTTGTTTTTTAAAGTGCTCTATAAATAAAGTTGCATTGGATTGGAATATTTTGAGTAGGGCTGTGTTAAAAAAGATTGTTTATCAATTCACATATTTCCTGTTACTATTGCAAATACTGCGACACTATGAGTATACAATAAACAGTTTAACATCACTACTGTCTTCTTAATGAGCAAAGACAACATGGATGCTGGTCAAGCTGCGCTCACAGCACCCTCTGTTGGATAAGTTGTTAATTACTTTAAAATGTCTGGTGGGAATTGTAGGCTGGATATTAAGATCTTGATTTAAAGTGTGAATTATCATCGATGACGTGAAAAGTGCATTAATGTAACTACTTTGGGGTAAATGTTTTTAGTGTAAATATTGATGCATCAGGTTATTGAGACTGGAAACTGAATTATCTCTAAATAAAAAAATAGAAAAGTATGTGAATTGGGACCTTGATTGTATGAATCAGCATCAAATCATTTAGGGAAACCGACAGCGATACCCAGCCCTAATTTTGAAGGCAATGGATTTCGCTCCACATGCTAACATGCTAACTAGCATGTTTAGCCTAGCGGCGGTGGACACACTTCAGTCACTCAATCAATTCCTTGCAAGTTCTTGCACGGACAAACCAGTGGAATGAACTGTACTTGGGTAAAGGTTGTGCTGTTATGTTGCTATCCTCTTCTTGTTGACAGCTTTGTTTCTTGTCGTAATCGCACTGACCTTGAGCGGAGGAGACCAGCGTATGTTTGTGTGCCAGAACCACTCTTCTGGAGCGGCCGCCGCTGGTTGTTTTGTCCAGCGCTCATCCTGCAGACGCGATAACGTAGCAGTGCACACGACTGACCTTCTCACCCCCCCCCACCGCTCATTTGCTCTCTGGCCCCTGACAAGTCGCACCTCACTTTCCGTCATTGTGTCGTCTTCCTGGCATGTGTCCCTAAGCTTCCACATGTACGGGGAAAGAATACACGAAAGGAAGACGATAATGGAGCGACACGCCGTGTTGTGCACGTCTGTTGCCAAGTTTTCCAGGCCACATTGTATTGGAAATCACTTTTATATTCCAGATCCATGTATAGTCAGCAGTACTGCCTGGAAGTACGATGCTTGTGGTTGTTTTTGGGTTTTTTTTCCTCACATCCTTCACTTTCCGTTACACCTGCGCTAAGATAGCCTGGCAGCGTGTTTGTGTCCTTGTTTTAGGAGTATTTTTAGGTTTGCAATGATTAGAACTTGATGTGTGTCATTTATTAAGCTTTTGTTCCCCTCATTCAGATTAGGTCATCGTTGCAGAGGAGAGACAGTTTAGTCTATGCACATGTTATTGTTGTGGAGAGCGAAAAAACATGAAGATCCTCGGTGCCTGTTTTCATTTGGGTTCTTGACTCCACCAAATTATGAAATAGGATTTGAGGAATTGAGCTCATCTGTGGTTTACGGGAACTCTGAAGGTTTTATGACCCTTCGAAGATGTTTGTAGTGCGGGCGTCTTCAGTTTCGAGCGTGTGTACTCTAGCTTTCTCTCATTCGCAGTAATGGCTGCCGCTCCAGTTATAAAAACACTGTGTGAAATTCTGCTTTTTACCGGTGCAGCTCCTTGACAAAGGTCAGCAGGTCAGACTGCAGATAGGGAGTGGGAGTTCATCATCACAGGCTGCAGAGGGTTTATCAGCACACCAGCGGTTTACTCTTTGACATCAATACAGCCACTGTGTACCAGAGTTCCTTTGTCACTTGACTCAGGTCTAATTTAGGAGTGGATGTCCTTTTGTGTGTGTGTGTTGCGTAATACAATGAGCCTTGCACCTGTTGCACTGCAGTGGATTTCTGTCATTCTATAGTTGAATGTACAGTACATACGCCGTCAGTCAGAGCTTTCACTGTCACGACCTGCTAATCTGTGCCTCTGCGCCTCTTCCCGATCAATTACACCATCTTTAGAACGTCCGGACGTCACATGACTCAGTTTGTTTACGCGGAGCGTAGCCAGGGCCGGTTTCAAGCTGTCGCAGAGTATGGAGACAGGACACAATAGCAGACCTGCAGTATTCCAACGTTCAACTTTCTGATAAACTTTCCTTCATTGTACTCCAACGAATGTTAGAAAAATCATGTTTAATAAACAGGATATTAAAGTAAATTAGCGTTGGATTGTGTTTGTTTTGTGGCAGTGATCCATCGCTGCTTTCTCTTGGGATCTTTGGTGATCTTCTCCAAAAAGCTGGTGGTACAGTACAGCTACCAGAGCTCTGTGGGTCAGCTTTATTTAGAGTTTAGGCAGCATTTATTTTATATTACCTGATATAAATTCTATTAAAGCAATTTCTTGTTGTGCTTTTGATTTATTTTAATGACTATACAGGCAAATACAAGTATCAGACCAGGACATCCATCCATCGCAGGGCCACATATAGAGACAATCAACCATTCGCTCTCACCTGTGGTCAATTTAGAGCGTCCAATTGACCTAATCCCCATATTGCATGTTTTCTGACTGCGGGAGGAAGCCGGAGAACCCGGAGAGAACCCACGCACACACGGGGAGAACATGCAAACTCCGTGCAGCTTGTTGGGTCTTCTTGCTTTTGTTTTTCTGTCACTCTGATCCTTTTAGATATTAAACTATCAGCTCGCCAACAAGGACTAACCACAGAAATGTGTGTTTATAACCACATTTGATTGAATTATAAAATGACATGATTTGTCACGTTGAATGTTTGATCCAATAAAGTAAGCAATTACCTCTGTTTGCACATGTGGTCGTGCACGGTTTCCGGTGCCAAGGAGGTTATGGATTTGGTCACGTGTGTGTGTGTGTGTGGTTATGAGCCGCAGAACTGAAGTATTAAAAAGATGGGATTTAAGGAAAGAATTTATCTGGGAAGAAATGAGGCGATTTTTTGGTGGTAAACTGGATACAGAGAGAGTTGGCTGAGTTTCGATGATTCATTGTTTGGTTAGACGTCCCTAACTTGTGTGTACAACAATGTTAGCGTTCCGTCTGGATGCAAGAGATCCGTGAATAAAGTACGTAAAAACACTTAAGTGACTTTGAACCTGCTCCAGCACTCAAGTGTCTTTCTGCAGACCCCCAGACGAGATAAGGGCTGTGAGGAAATGCTAATTTCATATTGGGGAAGTTGATCTTCTCACTGTTTTGCTGCAAGTGGCTCTCCTACACACACACACACACACACACACAGGATGTTATATCTCCTGTGATCTTCTGAGTTATGCAGGCCCAAAGGTGTTTATCTCTTTTTGACAACAATGAATGGCATAGTTGGAATATTTTCAGACAGGATCACAGTTCTCCCCACCTGGGTCCTTGGGTCATGTCTGACCTGAGTGGACACACACACACACACACACACACACAGATACACGCAGTAACCTCGTCACAATGCAGGTTTACCAGATTTCCTGTGAGCCATTGTATCTGCTGGAAGGTGATGGCATCCTGGTCCAATCCTCCAGGTCGAACAAGCCAAAACCTTCCTCCCCCATTTCCTCCCTCCTCTCCTCTCTTCTTTCTTCTCTATCTCTACTCCTCCTCTCCCACCGCAGACATGTTCCCTTGCCGCTGTATTTTCCTTTTTCTTTGGCTGCACACAAAAATACATCTGTCCGTCAATCCGTGTGTTTTTGCCCTCTCACACCCCTACTTTTTGTAGCCGTCTTCTCTGGTAATCCCTGGTGTAATCCCTGCGGAGCAGTCTAAACACCGTTTTCAGAGAAAGGCCTCCAGCAAAAACAGAGACGAGACAAAAACACCCAGTTCTTGGCCCAAATGCCTGCCTGCATCCAATATTTAAGCCTTCTACTCTTCTATTTGCGCTACTTCTTTTCATAATTTCTCTATACCTACCAAAACCAGGTCCCAATGAGGCAGAACCTATTGATACATTTAATTATTCTTGTTTATAATCAGAAATAATGAACAAGTTGGCTTAACACCGTTGACAATGATGTCTTTATTAGCAAAGAAATGCTGAAAATGCCATTTCCTGCTCTTTATGTATAGATGTGATTGCTGCACTCAAACAGGACGTCCTGTCCGAGCTCTCTGTGGGGAGCATGAGAATCAGACTAGCCGGGAGCCACTGGAACATGCTGATGCCCACGTCTCTGAAAAAAACAGAATATGTAATCTCTTTTGTATTATAGTGTCATTTAATAGCATTTTATTGCATTTATTTTCAGTTCTGCCAGCCCGGAGGTTGGAGGTTGTCCAGAGACAGGAAAGCACCCACCTTCTTCACTGTCGTGCTGACGGACATCGACTCGGATCGCCACTTCTGCTCCTGCCTCACTTTCTATGAGGCTGAGGTCAACCTGCAGGTAACACTGCAACACACACACACACACACACACATGCTCGAGCTGATGCAGCTGTTTATTCTTTCAAATAACTTAGAGCTGAAACGATTGATCGATGAATCGATTATTAATCGATTACTAAATTGATCGACAACTATTTTGATAATCGGTTTGAAGCTTTTGAAACAAGATTTCTGATTGTTTAAGCTTCTTAAATGTGAATATTTGCTCTGGATAACAAAGAAATCATTAAGGTTCATCATTTTGGTTTGTAGACGAAACAAGACATTTGAGAACATCATCATTTCCAGGTTTGATGAACGCCGATCAACGTTTTTATGGTTTTCTGATATTTTATGGATCAAACGATAAATAGATTAATCGATTATGAAAATAATCGTTAGTTGCAGCTCTAAAATAACTCGATCTTTCCATGGGTAGCTGCATCTTATCCCAGAACCCTGCGGTGTCACAGCCTCCATCAGAAAGACAGGAGCATAGAAAAACACACAGCCCGGAGATTCTTCCCTTCACACATTTTATGTTCTGTATATGTTAGAACATTGGAGCAACTGACCAGAGTCAAAAGAAGCACCTGCTATGAGAACCCTCATCGTGCTTCATCTGTTCTTACTCTCCCACCTTTTCTTTGCTCCCACAAATGCATCTTCCCTGGATGCAAAAAGAGGCTTTGCTTCCTGGTGAGGAAATGAAGTCGAGAAGATGAAGAAGAAAAAGACGAAGAGCAGACTCCAGCTGTGAGGCTGCCGAACAGTAGTAGAACTGGGATTAAAAGAGGGGTTGAAGTGCAGAGTGTCCTGAGTTCTATCTGTCAGACAGAGATGAGTTATTATGTCGTGTGATGGAAAGAGAAAGAGAACGACAGAGAGCAGGACTGTAGTGTTTGGATATAAACTGTGACAGAATGGTGAGCATCTGGTCCTCCGTCTAATCCCCGTATAAGATTATCACAGTGATCGTTCTCAGTTTTGAGGATTCTGCGCCGGAGGGGGCGAAGTCATCGTCACGTGTCACTCTCGTGGCTCTTCTGGGCCATTTTGCATAATCTCAGTTGGCTGATGTGATAAATCTCCGTCTCTGTTTTTGGTTTTAGACTCATTGTTTTTCTTTGTTGGCACTTCTTTGACTTTTAGGAATGCCTGTTGCATGCATGACATCCTCCAGAATGACAGACAATTGGCAAGGTCTGTTGTTATAGAAGAGAGGACGGACCTTTGCTCCACCACCAGCGCCGTTCATTTGACTGAAGCTTGAGGTCGATTGTGTACCGCTGGTCTTGATCTGTTGTGAAATGATGGGTTTTTTTTGTACTTGTGAATGACCTCATTAATATGTCGTGCTGCCAAAAGCCCACAGAATACCAGGCTAATTGTTTCATTGTGTTTGACTTTGTTGGAGGCCTTGCCCCGCTGTGACCTCACATCGCCTCACATGTGGAAGGCAGTCGTCACGTCAGTCACATTCCTTTCAGGACGGCAAAATGTTTTTGTGTTTATTTCAATATCCAGTCATTCTATCAGCACATACTTGTCAGCCTTCAGTCACTGTGAGAGTCACTTTGGTGGAATGTGAAGAATCACCAGTGTAGTGATCAGTGTAGTGATGCATCCTCGACTCTTTCCTTTATCATCAGTGTGAATCAGGCCATAATTATGTGAAGAACCACTTGACATATTTTTTTTTCACTGTGGTTTAAAAGCATTACTGGATGCATGAAGCATTAGGGGAAATTGCAACATCAAAGGGACTAAGTAAACAAAAATAGCCCACTTGTTTGGCCAAGTAAACAATTCTCAAACCTCAGCAACATCAAACGTACACATCTCCCATCATTGGCTCTTAAGAAACTCTGCCCCCCCAATTTCAGGGAGTCACGTTGCCAAGGAAACGGCACAATAGCAGAATCTAGAGCAGGGGTTGTCAAACGGAATCACTTACGAAGGATAAAGGTTTTCCCTCCTAATCCTGACACCAGTGAACTATATGCTTACTGCCATTTGCTCTCCAAGGAGCCAGAAAGGTTTTAATTCTCTCATTAACTTTGATATCTCTCTATCTCCGTTATATAAAAGTCTTTCTGCAGCAGAGCCGTCATACTTGACGTGTTTTTCACCCGTCCTCTGCTAGAAACCAGAACTAGGACCGTTTGCCTCCAGCTTGAATACGCGTGCCGCGGTCAGGGGCACTGACGGGAGCGTTACCCGAAAACATGTTTTGATGGTTGGAGGAAATGGCCACGGTCACGGTGGGCATTTATCTCACTGCAAAGTTGTCCGAAGCGATGTGATTGCAGTGTCCTCCGCTTCACAAAAACGAAAACTGCAGGGAAGACGTGGTTCCATGTCTTTGGATGCGAGGGCCTCGCAATAATCTTGATGGTCTGTCTTTGTGCAGTAACTCTTTATGATTTTTCTCTTTTTGCCAAGAGGTTATTTCTTTGATGTTTGTCTGTAAGAGAGTGTTACCTCCACACACATATGTCATATTTACCTATTCAGCAGAAAAGGAGCAACTTCAGCATCACTTTTGATGTTTACCCGGCTTTTGTCTCATTTGTCGTCTCTTTTTTTTGTGCACATTCCATGTGCCTGGTGTCGAGTTGGGTTCTGTATCTTGAGGCCAGTAATATCTGCACTGTGCACCCCCAGGCAGGCAGATCTGATGAGGACTGACAGGGACACAAGCCAACAATCAAATCCATCCATCCATCGCAGGGGGTGCTGTGTGCCAATCTCAGCTGACACACAGGGCGATGGGTGGGGTCAGTCCATCACAGGGCCACATAAAGTGCAGAGGGTTTATATTATACACTGCACCATCAATACATTGTCGCAGCACTAACATGCAGACAAGATAAACCTCATAAAGTCATATCGTGTAAGAGTTGATGGAATGATCAATCACAGCATCACCAGACCCTTTCATTCTTGTGTGTTCAGCGTGAGTTGAGGCTATATTTGGTCTCACTCGGGCGTCACGTTCCTCCAAAAATAAACACGCCTCCCCGGGTGCAGTTCATGGCAGCGGAGATCCTCCTGAAACGTGAGGGTGTTTTAACAATCTTCACCGTCCAGACAGGCGGCACAGGAATGTATTTTGTCTAATAATTCAACCAAATCCTAAAAATAATGAATGAAATGTGACCTTCATCTGAATGGGATAGTTTGATCCTGTATTTATTGAGATACTGAAGCACGTGTGGCATGTTTTCACTGCCTGTAGAAATATACCAGATTGTGATAAGGGCTTGAGTCAGGAATGAGTGCTGAGAGGCTGGTGTGTCTGATAGAGCTCAGGGATTCAGCCGTAGAGACAATCACAACCAGATTGCTGCTTTTACGAGCTCGTTGATGGGGAGGTGAGTAAAAGATTTCATGTCAAAAATCACTTGTTCACTGTTCGCGACATATGTAGTTAATTCTGTTCCAATTTCTGAACGGAAATCTCAAAAATGAGACAAAGCCTATTGGCATTAGAAGGCTTTGTTTATGTCGGCTCATATTTTATGTCCTCTTCCAGAACATACAGTGGAAAAGTTGATGTTTAAAGTCGAAGACAAGTTGAAGATTGAGGAAAATTCCCAAGTAAATTTCCACTGATGGAGCGCGAAAGCTGTCTGTCTGCAGCCCTGAAAGGAAGTCATGATGGACAGTTTCTAGTAAACCACCGTTCCCCTGGGAGTGAAACCGCTTTCCCTAATGTTGCACAGGATGTGCACGGACACACACACACACACACACACCTCTTACACCAACCACAGCCTCAGAGCCACGGCCATTACAGAAAGTGCCTAATGTAGGGTTTGAGGTGAGGGAGAGAGGGAGGGAGTGAGGGAGGTGAAGTAAACACACACAGAGCGTGAGGATTTATAACAGCCTAAATGAAAAATGGGTCTGATATTGCAGATGTGAAAGCTCATCCAATGAGAGCATGAAATGACATGAATCAAAGCGACCTGCTGTAAAGTGTAAAGTAAACTAACGTGCGGGAGTGTGCTCGCTGTTTGTGCTGCTAGGCAACAATCAAGTCGCTCCAGTTGTGATAATATTGGTTTTGGCGGAGAACAATAACTTAAAAACAAAAAAAAAACAATCATAACCTGTCGTAGCTGGCTGTGAAATCTGCAGCTGTCCCCACAGAACTCCCTCTTTTGTGATATTGCTCAATTAAAACATGTATTATGTTTTAAATCTATTACACGGCCCAATATTGACCTGAAGTTTGTTTTAAAAAATGACAAATCAAACCGCAAGAAATTGCAATTTCAAATGGTTCAGCCCTAGTTTCTGGGGATATTTTATTATGGATTATTGTCATCTTTATCTTGTGCCCTTATATATACAATATTGTTTCAGTGGCCATAATAAAAAGAGACATTGTGCAGTTGATGGCCATCTTTGGTTATGTGAACACTGGAGCGTCTGATGTTTAACATTTTCTGTGACCGTGAGAGGAGAAGGCGATCTGTCCAACTCTTCGCTGAGCAAATGCTCGCGTGTCGTCTTTGTTTCTTCCGAGGGAGACCTTTTATTTGCCGTATTGCGATTTCATTACATCTGTTGTGTGCAGTCAAAGGCTCCAAACTGGGCTGAAATATGACAGATTTAGATAAGAAATAATTAATAGTCCAAACGTTCGTGAATGTGTCTCCTCTCTCTGGAACAAAGGAGGAATTTCTCCGATTTTTGATTAAATCTATGACGTCGTCTCATGCGAGAGTTTAAAGTCGGCACTTTCATGTTAATACGACTGAATTTCAACAACTTCTCCATTCAAGTCTCTTAGATAACTGAATGGTTATCTAAGTTGCCACATGAATCACTCAGTCATACGGTGTATCATCGATTGGATGAGGGATTTTTATTCCTGGAAAATGTACAAATAAACAAATGTTGAACACGTTAAACCTCCACAGGACGCGTGATGGGTATTCAGAAGCTAAACCAGGAGCTCAGGGCTGCTGGCGTTCTCTGTGAGACACCATGAAGGTCTACAGTCCGCGGCTCTTTGATGAACTCTTCAGCTGAAATTGTTTTGTCTTTGTTTTGTGATTATTTCAGGGATCAAAGAGTATCGAGGCTGATGGAGACGAAGATGAGGAGGCAGAGGAGGACGGCCTGATCCAGCCGGCTCAAGTGTTTGCACCCAAAAGTCTCATTCTTGTGTCCAGGCTGGATTATCCCGAAATATTCCGGGTAATAAAAGAAGATCTGATTAAATCTTGATTAAAAATATTATTCTATCTCAGAGGGAACACTGCATGCTTACACAATGTAAGTAATGCATTCCTCTCATCTTTCCATGATATGATCATGTTTTTGTGAGCAAAAGGTGAGATTATTTAACTCCAACTAAGGGCCTCGGTAATATTGTTAGATTGACAGAGTGTGAGTCATTTATTGGTATTATAGCCGTTATAGGGCCCAGGTTAACAATCCCTGCATTCCCCTCAAAGTAAAATGTTTGTGTGCTTACTGAAGTAGATTATTTATTTATATTATTATACCGTATCTTTACTTTTTATTACGTTGCAGTTCTGCAATGCATTACGTTACATGTTGGCCTTGCTTTTATATCAACAGTGAAATTGTTGAATTGTTAGGGTTAGAGTTACCATTTCCATTATAATAACCCTATCCCTAGGTTAACCCTGTTTAATTGTTTCAATAATCCAGTAAGTGCAGGGCGAGTAACATGTGACCCCACCTCCTTCAAGGAGAGCGAGGCATTTACTTGTTTTTAAAGAAATGTTTTCAGTTTTTAATATGTGCCTTGCTGCTGAGGGTGTAACAATTAATTTTAATGACAGTAAAATTTCCTTATGTCCTTATTTAGCCAAATTTCATCCTAACTTTCAAAGATAATCTTTTTTTACATTATTTTATATATTTACTATTCCTTACTTTTACTTTTTAACACCTAATGTTGTGCTTTTGTCTTCATTTGCAAGTTTTTCCTCACAAAAAAATGAAATGAGAGCCGAAACATAAATTGCAACATCAATATCCATAAGTAAGAGTTATCCTCTGTATTTCTCCATGTCCTTCCAGGGTTGCTTGGGTTTGGTCTACACCGTGTACATCGACAGCCTCTGTTACCCTTTGGAGTGTCTGGTGGCCAATCTCTTCACATTCCAGGTTCCCGTTGCTGGTGGATCCCAGGTGAGTTTTACCTGAGATCAAAACATGTCACTGCTCTGCTACCAGCCTGTTCCCCACAGTGGGCTTCAGATCCAGACCAGACCAGACCAGGGCTGACTGAGGCTATGCTGCAGCCACTGAAGTGATTTATAAGGTGTCATGTGGCCAATTTACAAGTGTCAAGTTCAGATGATGCCAGAGATTGTTGTCCAGCCACAGGCAGTCATTTCTAATACATACCTGTCATTTTTCCCATCGTGTTGCTCGGAGCAAAATACCTCACCTGAGAGTGACAGCTCAGCTCTTAAACCTGTGTTTATGGCGGCTTAGAGGGACGCATTCAAAATGTCAGTGCATTCAATTTCCCTCATTACTTCAGAATATAATCTTTGCAGCGTGCAGTTTAGTGGACAAGTGTCAAAGGTACCGCTAGTTATGCAATGAACTGGACAGTGGACACTATAATGTGTCTCCAGAAATATGTGGGAATGTTGCTGTGAGTTTATTGCCGTTACAGGGGAGGAATATTCATCACTGACGTAAAAATCTATTTATTTTAAGTGGGCCAATGTAATGAAGGTGCCAATTAAAATTATCATAAAATTAAATTATCAGATCCTCAAATTGGGCCACACAGGGGAGTAGTGGCTAGCACTGTTGCCATTTAGAGTGTTAATTATTATCACACATTACAATTCAAAGCACAGTTATTGTATTGTATTACTGAAGATAAAGTATGTAGCATTTTCTCCATTTAAATATCTAAAAATGATCACACTAATGTTATATATTCATAAGCAGTGTACTGTTTAATCCTTGTTTCATCCACACATTAACGTTCTAAATCCTCCTCTGTGTTCAATACAACCCTGGAGTGCTTTTACTCTGAAACAGGAACAGGGAATTGCTGTGTTTGTGACACATGTGACAGATTCACCAGCTGTAGTGAGGCGTCGGATCATGCTCTTCACTGAGGGAGGGGAATCTGTCAGTGTCATACTTTAAAACAAAGCTGTCCTGTAGCGTGTGCAACTTTGGTAAAAAAGACAAAGAGGATCAGTAACTTAATCAGGAAGTGAGCCAAAGCTCATGATCAAACAGGTCTTTGTTATTGTTTTGATTGGGACAGAGAGAGACCCCTAGTGGCAGAAAGTACATACTGTGTGTTTAAATGATTAGGATTATTAGTAAAGGCACATTTCAGTCACAGATACTGTGAGGTTTCTGTAGCTGTGGCCTTGTGTTTGTACGTATTTGAGGTTTTGCTCAGTGAGAATCAAACATTCAGCCCTGCAGCTGCAACAGTGTGTGTCTTGTTTAAATGAGACAACCCCAGTACGTTTGGCTATAAATCTGGATGACTGACTGCCGGTGGCAGTTGCTGCTTGACCCTATAGACACGTCGGGCACAAACATTTTTCCTTGACCATTCTCTGAACTTTTCTGCATTTTTTCCCCCCTCCCCACTTTACAGAAGCTGTTTAGCCTGGGAGCAGGAGACCGACAACTCATCCAGACGCCTCTGAACGACACATTGCCTGTCACAGGCAAGAGTGTTGCTCTGCTCTTTCAGCAGCTAGGTGGGTCCATGCGCTCAAATCATGTCTGACTAATAATCACTTTAGGATTTGAGTGACAGTATTTATTAGTAGGTGGATAAATGTATATTTAATGTTTAATACTGTTTAGAGAGTGAATGATTTGTACAGTCAGTATGTGCTTTGTTAGCAATACAACAGCTAATCAGTGATTAATCTGTGACTTATAATTGTACGTTGAGTCATTCAACCATGACTCGGCATCTTAAAATTATAGTTCTGCATGAATTATTACTTTTTATGTTGCTCACATAACAAGCTAATGATCAGATAACAGGCTAATGCTCAGATAGCAGGCTATTATTAATGCTCAGATAACAAGCTAATGGCTTAGATAACAGGCTAATGCTCAGATAGCAGGCTATTATTAATGCTCAGATAACAAGCTAATGCTTAGATAATAGGCTAATGCTTAGATAACAGGCTAATGCTCAGATAACAAGCTAATGCTCACATAACAAGCTAATGCTCAGATAACAGGCTAATGCTCAGATAACAAGCTAATGCTCACATAACAAGCTAATGCCCAGATAACAGGCTAATGCTCAGATAGCAAGCTAATGATCAGATAACAGGCTAATGCTCAGATAGCAGGCTATTATTATAGCTCAGATAACAAGCTAATGCTTAGATAATAGGCAAATGCTCAGATAACAAGCTAATACTCACATAACAAGCTAATACTCACATAACAAGCTAATGCTCAGATAACAGGCTAATGCTCAGATAACAAGTTAATGCTCACATAACAAGCTAATGTATACAAGTATTAACAGTGATACAATTGTCTCCAGAAAATATTATGTACAAAAAAACAAGGGAGGTAAAAGAAGAAAAATATGAATGTTTTTTTTACTTGCTGACAGTCAAGAGTGAGTTTTAATATTCACGTGAAATGAAATGTGATTTGTAATGGAAAGTTGGCGCCCGTTAGACCACATTTGATGAGGAGAATGTGCTTGAAAACAGAGTGTGTTTTTCAAGGTTTCAGTCAGGCAAAATCAATCATTCATAGCCATTCTGGATACATGAAGCATAACAGTCGTGACACACTTCAGAAGCTGGTTTCCATTAACCACTACATGACATTATGAGAGTAGCACTGAATAATGAGTGTAAAGCTCTGAGGTGCTGCTTCAACACCTTAATACAAATCTCAATTTGCAGACACAAATAATGCCTGACTGAATTAGCTGCAGTGAAGTGTCATATCCAAATGACCAGATTAACAGATTGTTTTTGAATGTTGCAGAACAACAGTATCAGACTCTCAAGACATTCAGAGTGAAAATGACTGATACGGGCACACACACACACACACACACACAGAGATAAGGATTTGTCTGAATTCTCCACATCCTGACGAGAAAGTAAATGTCACAAGTCAGCTGATCACGGAGAACACGTGCAGCCTTTCCATGCATTAGGTCATCTTTACATCCATATATGGAGCGAGCAGTCGCTGTGTAGGCAGGCAGGTCGGCACGTCGCTCTGTGTGCAGCAGGTCAGCACAGTCACCTCAGAGGAATGTGTGTTAAACATGTCACACCAGACAGGAAGTACATTCCACGGTTCGAGATAGAACTGGCCATCAACTGCCCCGCTGCTGTTTGTTGTTTGTTGCTTTTGTCTCTTCTGTTGTCAGGAGGCTGGTGGCTTTTATTTAGGGCTTTAGGAAATGCCCTGCTGTTTCCACGAGATAAGTCAACACCTGAACCTGAGGTGTAATTCTGCAACCTGTCACGTGATCAGGTGTCCAAGGCGATCGGATTTTTTTTTTCAAAACTCATCATTTGTTGAGGCTCGTGCTTCCTGTTGATCACACAAATGCTCCACTCAGACAGGCAAACATCCAGACCCAGCGCCCCCAGTGGTGCGGATGCGTCTGCCAGGGTTCCTCTCTGCTTATCACTCCAACGTGTGATGAATTGGTCTGGCGGTTGCTTGATAGGAAACAACAACAGGAACTGTAAACTTAGAATTCCTCCCTTTTGTCACATCAGTATTTGAAATATTATTTATACTCGTATGTGAGTGTGTAATATTTTTGTTTTTCAGGGATGAGTCTGCATGGGTTTATATTCAGTGTTCAGAACATGAACTTTTCACTGTTTTTCTTTATGTGGCTGGAAATATGAACATTGTGCATTTGTCATCTTATTTATATTCGAATGAACCCCTGGCATATTCACCATTAACTGGCACTTACTAACATATATACGTCGTATACTCACCCTTTATTAGTAATTATTAAGCAAGTATTAACACCTTATTCTACATAACCTTATTCTACATCTATTATGACGTGAATTAAGATTTTTCCTAAATAAGGTGTTAATATGTGCTTAATAATTACTTATAAATGGCGAGTATGCTACGTATATATGTTAGTAAGCACCGATGGTGAATAAGTGTTCCCTAATATAAAGTGTTACCATAAGGGTTCCACTCCACTTCAGGTTTAAGAGAGTGAGATTTTGTTATTTTAAATCTGCATACATTATTCCAGTATTCTCCGGATTATGTTACAATAGGTGAAAGGTGAAAAAGGCAGTGTATGTGTATCTGCATTAATTAATAAAAAATCATGTGAGGCTGCAGCTTTGCAGACTGTGTGATGTTCCTTTATGGAATTTAGTGTCCAATTAATTCTAATTGGGAACTTTTCAACAACACCGGTACCAAGAAGTGTCTGTCCAGTCTGAAAGAAGCTCTGCAACCTTTTATATGAAGATTTCTGTGCGGCCGTAATTACAAAAAACCCTACAGGATATATAAATGACTGTAATCAGTCACGAAGCGATTACAAAAAACCCCAAATGGTCATCGTATGTTCTAATCTGTGCTCGAGGTTTGAAAATTCCTCCACAAATAGCTGTGAATGATGAATGACCTGGAACTATGTGGCAGCTGCATTCCAACTCAATTAATTTCATTCTCTTTTTTGTTTTCTCATTCCAGGAATCCAAAATGTCCTCAGCCTTTTTTGTTCAGTGCTGACCGAACACAAGGTTTTGTTTCACTCCACCAGTTACCAGAGGCTCGGGGAGGCGTGCCGCGCCCTCGAAGCCCTCATGTTTCCTCTTAAATACAGGTGAGTGTGTGTGTGTGTGTGTTTCACCTCTGTAGCAAGACACGGCTTCACGTGACTTAAGTCCTCCAAGAATGATCTGACTGATAATTAACTTTGGCAATTACTGTAGGTATATCACAGTTTATTTAACGTAACTTTACGGGAACTTTTCAAAGTCCTGTTCCTTCAGAATTAACTTTTCCTTCAGCGAAAAATATCCGTTTTATTCATCAACTGGTGAATAAATATATACTTTAATAAGAAACCAAAAGAAATGAATGCATTAAACAGCCATTTACAAACTTTCAGGCAAGGTTCTGCTTTACTCAATTTTTAATTTTTACTGTTTGGTCCATGGAGGCTTCAGTAATTCAACCTATGATTTAAGAGCAACCTCCTTTACTTATAAAGAACAATATTTACTATTATGTCGCATTAGTTTCTTTATTTCATTATTAGTCATCGTGTTTGTGTCACACTGGTGTATTTGCTAGAACTTGATGAAGATGACGATGTCAAATGTACAAAACTTGTAAGTGATGTATTACAAAATATAAGAATATTATCTGAGAGCTCCGCGGTTTCTCGCCGTTCTGCTTTCTCTGTTGCTTCATGCGATTTCACTCGTCTTATCTGAGTTTCAATTTCATAATAGAATATTGAAATCCTCCACTTCCCAACAGGGAAGTCCATTTTTAGACTCTGAGTCGCCCACACATTCAGTGATTCTCACTCCTCGGTCTAAACATAATTCTCTGTATCCATTGTCCACTTCCCCCTGTGTTCAGTTACCCGTACATCCCTATTCTACCCTCACGGCTGCTGGAGGTCCTGAGCTCACCCACTCCCTTCATCATTGGAGTTCACTCCATGTTTCAGGATGAGATCCAAGATCTGGTGAGTTTAGATGTGCCACATGCATCCAGCGTCATGTTCAGAACTTAAAGATTTTAAATTTCACTAAACACCAGGGGCGTATCATCAAAATATTGGATTTTTATTTTTGATTGTTTATTTTGAAATGATGAATCATGACATTTTAAGATTTGCCATTTCTGATGATGGGAGAGTTTTAGTCAATAATCAGTTGCTTAGTTTTGACAGTTTTAAACGTGTGAACAGTCCAAAAACACACACTGAGGGGTCAGCACTAAACGACCTTTGGTCAGTCATCTTTTTTTTTTTTTGGAACAGAAATGAAAACACTTACTGACCCGGAAAATGTTTAATGGAAAGGTGAAAAAACTGGCTGAAACAAAATGTGTTAATTTTAACTTGCTCAATGTTAAATATTAAACGTTGCTGCTTCTCCCTCTATAAGTTGGTTTTGGCTGAATCCCTGAATGTTTTTTTTTTTTATGTGTTCACCAGTTGGACGTCATTATCGCCGACTTAGACGGAGGAACAATCAAGATTCCCGAGTGCATCCACTTGTCCCTGCTCCCTGAACCTCTGTTACACCAAACGCAGACGTCCCTTTCCCTGGTAACCACAAACACACACACACACACACACACGTGCACACACGCGCACACACACACATAATGTGAGGACATTTGACGTGAGCGAGGCCCAATGGATTTGATTTCCAGATAGTGTGTCCTTGTTCTGCATTTGTACAATCATTCACTGAGACAAATGCATTATTAAGCACATAAGTGCATGGACGGCTCATAAAAAGGTAATGTTCTGGCTTTACAACTTCATTTTAACACGCTCAATTATCTGATCACTCATCATTCACAAGGAACGTCATCGACTTATGCTGCTGTAGCAGTTCTGTGATGTGGAAGGACATAATAAAATACTGGAATCTTTTTCATTTCTTAAGGTTTTGCACCCTGATCTGGAGATAGCAGATAATGCATTCCCTCCTCCACGCACTGCTCCCTCCAACCTCAAGTTGTTGGTAAGTATCATTACTGTAACGCACCTCCTCTTCCTCATCATCATCCTCCCCACATGAGGAGAACACATTTACCTTCCCCAAAAACCAGCATCTTATCACTAAAAAAGTTGGAGAAAGTCTAAAGGGCATTTAATGATTGTAAGGTATTATTCTCAAGATAAATGGCATTTGTGCAATTGTGGCATAGCATTCTGACGACTCATGTCTGTAATGTGTGTGTGTGTGTGTGTGTATTCCAGGATAAGGAGGTGAGGGCCGTCTTTCTCAGGTTGTTTGCGCAACTCTTCCAGGGCTACAGGTCTTGCCTGCAGCTCATTCGCATCCATTCTGAACCTGTTATTCATTTTCACAAGGTAAGATAAGGACATCATTTAATCCCAAAAAAATTCTCCATTCTCTCCACGACGTGACCGGAGTTTAAACTCTAAGCCGCTCCTCTTCAGCAAACACATTGTCTTCAAGATCTCTTCAGAATGTTTTCGTCGTGCAGTTATTGTGGACTTAGACGCGAGTACCTGACGGATAAACCTGTCAGTTGTGTATAGATTGTGTGTTTGTGTTGTCGCAGTGGCTCCGTGACTGCTGCGTGATGTTATCCCTCTGTTTATCCAAAGCTTCGGACACAGTCCGCTAAGTCCGGCGCAGAGCCATATGAGACATATTAGGTTTACATTTTTTTGTTTTGTGTCGGAATTTTGTGTTTGTTTCATGTCTGCGCTGTCGCCGTGGTAACCCCCCCCCCCCAAACACATCATTCTCAAAGTACCCCACATGGATCACATTATAAACAAACACTCGGCTCGCTCGGCTGGCGTGAGTGGACCGAGTTTTATCTCTTCTACCCGCAAGCACAAATAATTATGTGTAACGTAAATCAAATTCATTTGCATGTAGTCATTTAGAACTAGATTTATTTCCTCTTTTATACGTGCTGCTAAGTCCAACAATAAAATTGGCCAATCGCCCCCCTGCAAAGAAGTTTTTGCAGATTTTATTCTAAAAATGGCTTGAAACGTGATGCTTGTTTTTCCGTGTACAGTATAAACATATATATGTATGTATATATATATATATCTATATATATATATATATATATATATATATTGATATATAGATATGTATGTATATATTTATATAGATATAGATATAGATATCTATATATATGACATTATATGAATGTATATACATTTATATACACATAAATGAATGTATCTGTGTATGTGTACATATGAACTAGATTGTAACTGCTGTAATTGTGACGTTTTGCAGACTGCCTTCCTGGGCCAACGAGGCCTCATCGAGAACGATTTCCTCACCAAGGTTTTGGACGGCATGGCGTTCGCTGGCTTCGTCTCAGAGAGAGGTCCGCCCTACAGAGCCTGTGATCTCTTTGACGAGGTACGGTACAGTGCTGCGTTTCAAACTGAACTTTACCACGTGCAAAATGTGATTCAAGAGATAAAGAAATCATTGTGTGATGCAAAATATCACTGTTCAGCTTATATGTTGGGGTAATCATCCATATTGATGACATTTAAGTTATATTATATACATGTATATGGGCAAACAGACCAAGGTGTGTTGATTCTTAAATGTACTAAATAAATACTTTAATACTGTTTTTGAGCTGAAACAATTACTTGAATCACTAAATTGTCGACTATTTTAATAATCAATGTATCATTTTGAAGCTGATTGTTTCAGCTTCTTAAATGTGAATATTTTATGGATTCTTTGCAAAGAAATCATTCAAACTGAATTATTTTGGTTTGACAAACACATTTTTCAACATTTTCCGACATTTTATGGACCAAGCGAGAAAATAATCGTTAGTTGCGGCTCTAATGTTTCGCTTCCAGGGATCTGTCTTTTTAAAAAATAACAAAATATCTAGTTTGTTGAACACGGGAATTGTTATCCTGTCACAAACCGCAGTGAGTAAGTCGTGATCCACTTGTGACAAATACACAATAAAATGAAAAAGCAAAACACACAACAGACTGACGAACTACAAGTACTGAATGTTCTCTTAGTCACTCTGACGTTTACGTTATAGCAGGAATGGGTAAAGTGCATGACCACAGTGAAACAAGCATAGAAATGTAATGATTTGTCTATTTCAGAGTTATAATTTCATTATTTACACTTAAGGAAGGAAAGAACATATTGTTCACAGTGCACGTCTTGGTTTCAGGATCCTCACACTAAGCGCTGACCGTTTTTTTCCTTTGTTTTGTACATTGTATGTTTTTTAGCTGGTGGCCTTGGACATTGACTACTTTAGGGAAGAAGAGGTCAACCCCACCAAACTGCAGAAGCACATCAGGGAACTCTCTGAGCAGCTCTACAGAAATGTGAGTCCTCATGCACCGTTTTTCCCACATATGGCAGATGTCCGCTTTTCAACATGCTCTCCATGTGTTTTTGCTTCATATACACTACATGTACACCACTGTGTTACATATCATTACACGGTGTTCCTTTGTGCATGTAATGCAGGAGAATCCCAACCCCCATATGGCATTCCAGAAAGTGCCTCGGCCATCAGAGGGATCCCACCTGCGCGTGCACCAGGTCCCGTTCCCTCTGCTGGAGGCTGACAAGGTGGAGAAGATGCTGCAGGACGGCGTGGCCAAACACAGCAGCACGCCGCCTTCTGTGCGACCTGAGAGGAAATGTGTCGTACCTGCCGGGCCTCCTGTCGGTAAGACCAAATTAAAACGTAAATTGTCTCGTACAAAACATACTGCGACATGGAAAAAATAACTTCTGGGAACAGCCTCACTGAAGTAGTTAACACATTATTATTATTAATATTCTAAAAGGTGACTTTAACGTATAAGTATAAAAGATACTTTATATAAGACTGCTGATGCCCATCCACACTAAAAATAGTTTGTGTGTGCAAAGATGAATGGCCTCTAATAATGCTCGATAAATTTTTTAGTTCTCTGATTTAACCTGCAGCAATGCCTTTCTTGTTGTCTTGTATTCCAGTATCTATCATGGGTAAGAGCGGGTCTGTGTTCAACAGCGCTCGCAGGCTCGAGGTCGTGCGAAGCTGCATCTCCTTTATCTTTGACAACAAGACCCTGGAGACCGAAAAGGTAAATACGCAGTGTCTTTCATCAGGGGAACTAATCAAGCCCTAAATGAGCCTGTGAAGTAGAGGCATCTGTTCTTTGTGTGACAGCACTCCAGCAGCGGCTCCCTCCTTACCTTTAACATCCTAATACCTCCCAGATGATCAAACTCCTTATTTTATGTAACCGGCGACTTAATGTAACTGCGGGTTAAAGAAACAGGCGACCTCGTAATATACACATCCATACCATGCATTCTTTGAACGTTGCCCTGGAGCAGTTCAAGCGTCAGTGAACGATGCAGCATGGAGATTATCGATGTAGCAGCTGCTGGGATTGAAGAGATAATAAACAAACAAATTTACATAATGCAGAACATGTTCGTGCAAAATAACATTGTATATAATAAGAGCCAGATTTCTCCAAGAGTTGGGAAATATCAGCAAGCAAAGGTGTTTGTCAAATTGTTGACTGGCTCGAACCGTGTTTGTCGCCCTGCACAGACGCTGCCGGCTGCACTGCGCGCTCTGAAGGGAAAGGCGGCTCGTCACTGTCTGACCGAGGAG
The DNA here is from genome assembly GCF_958295425.1 of Solea solea. Lineage (NCBI taxonomy): Eukaryota > Metazoa > Chordata > Actinopteri > Pleuronectiformes > Soleidae > Solea > Solea solea. The sequence continues at coordinate 1,951,711 of NC_081138.1, forward strand.
CTGAGCCTTCACGTTCAGCAGAACCGCGCCATACTGGACCACCAGCAGTTTGACTACACCATACGTATGATGAACTGCGCCCTTCAGGTAAAAACAGAGAACTGAATGTTGGTCATTTATCAGGCAAATTGTTCACTAGATCGTTTTCCTTAATGTCGTAAATTCCGACATGATATTTAAAATGTATTTTATGTTATTTTAGTTCATTTTTGCCATATAGGAATTTAAAATCCAAACTCATCTATATAGGAATTAAATATAAAAGCTAGAGGAAATATTACTTTTTTTTTTAAACACAAGTTTGAACTCAAAAGTATTTTTATTATCCTTTATTTATTTTGACCAAAACATTAAATTAGAAACGGATGGCCGTGTTGACAGTACAGTTGAGTTCAATATGTTAATATTTTCACCACACATTTTTAGCAGATGCCATTTTTATGAGCTCTAACTGGTTCTGATTAAGTGAAAAACAATATCTTAGTGGGGCAGTTTTACAAATAACCTACGCAGCACAAACACATCCGTCCTATCTATCATTTTCCCTTTATTCCCAAGTTTGTGTTTTTAATGGACGCCTGGCAGCCTCAACAATGTGGCTCATTGTTCATCATCAGATAGTGTTTGTGTCTCTTCATGATGCCCGCGCGCCTCTGCTATACTCACTGTCTCATGTGTTTCTGTGCCGCTCGTAAAGAGTCAGCGAGGCTTCAGTCGGTCAGAGAAGCCAGGTCTTTATTGGCAGTTCCTCAGGTTTTACTGCCTTGAATCAGCCCGTTTCTGTGGATTTGAGTAATTTTTAACAGTCCTCACACAGTGCAGCTTTTATGGAGTGCCTTAAGATTCCACTCATTCCTCTTTTTTTCCGCCCCCCCAAATAATAAAAATCCACTTTAATCCCTCTGTCTGACCACGACGGGGACATGGGAGGTCATCTGACGTGTTTAAAGATTACACAACGGTTCAGAACGAAACCGAGCTCGGGATTTATGACTTTGACCAATATAACGTGCAGATGTATCCACACATGCAGGGTGATGCCTGCTGCATTCATGCAGCGCTCTTATGTGAACGTCTCCACATCCAGGAGCAGATGTAAATGAAGAGTGACGGTAGTTTAAACAATGGTGTGCATCTGTTGAAATTCACGACTTCTGCATTCCAGTTTGAATCGATGTGAAGCCGCAAAACGGTTTGACAGTTGTTGTTGTCGTTGTTGTTGTTGTTGTGTCTCTCTGTTCTGAAATGAGATCCTGATGTGTGAGCGTTTGTCGCAATCGCTTGTTTTTTCCTTTGTTCTAAAGCTGGACATGAGACGATGAATAATATAGCGAGCTCCTCCCTTGAACGTATCAAAGCGCTGATGAATATGAAACGCGCGATTCTTGTCTCTCGCGACAGTTTCTGTGAGAAGAAAACGACAGGTCATTGCTTGCACATCTTGAAAAACGCTGTTAAACCCACAGAGAGGCTAATGCTGACATTGCTATTTGGATATCGATCTGTCTGTAATAAGAGGGGAATGTCTTTTAAAAGGCTAATTTGTCGATTTGCAGGGACACGTGATGAAAGTAGTAATTTCATATATGGAGGACAGGCGTGACGTGGAGTGCACTTTTGTTAACTGCAGCAGCAAATGTCATCTGTCCGCTATTGTTTTATACAATCTTGTTGTTTTTAGATGTTATTGTTCATTGTTTATTTCTTTTTCTTACTTAAAGATGAAAGCTCAGCTCTTGTTTATTGCTTCGATTTCTCGGTTTCATTTGAGTTGTGAGGGATTTGCCTCAGACAAGCTGTGAAAGTAATATAAATAGTAAATTGCTGGGCCAGTAATTGTATTCTGCCCTTTCTTTTTTAATGCCCTGCCACATAACAAAAACCCTAAAATGATATTAACACAGCAAACACACCACAGCCACCAGTTGTGGGTGCGCGCGTGTTTGTAGGAGATCTTTTATTGCACAACAAAATTCCAAAGTGACCTATTCTTTAAAAAATGTCGCTTCTCTTTTTAAACAATGACAGCACGATGTTTTATTAGGATTTCTGGAATAATGTGTTGACGTGACACATTGATGTGCGCTGACATCATCATTACGAGACGAATTACGACATTTTTCTTTGGCCGGTCAACTTCAGGCTCAATGACAGTTTAGTGTTGTCTGGTTGCAATCAGTGTGGAGCCTCACCACAGGAAGTGACACCAAAACAAACAGTAGGTCAAAGGTCGGAACATTACAATCAGGTGGTACAGTGCCAGATATTTCTTTGTGTTTTGTTTTTTTCCCCTTTCTTACATTTTTGTCTCATGATTTAGAAAACAATGTTGATAGATTCTCTGGAATCCAACAGTTGACATTGACACATTTTTTCCCGTTGAAACAACTGCTGTACTTGTACTTATCTGTTCTGTTTGTCTGCCATGAATCATGTACGGTCATTAAGGCATTTGGAGTTAATTGCACATTTATTTGTGTATGCGCGTGTGTGTGTGTGTGTGTGTGTGTGAGTGTGCACGCTCCCCATTGTAGAAGTAAACCTTGTGCAATCCATGTGGGGGAATGAGTCCTGCTGTGGATGTGTCCTGGCATCCCAACCATTTCCTGTCAGATAGGATTATGAGCCCTCTGTGCTCTGCTCTCAGGGCCGAGGGCCTCATCATGGTGCTCTAAAACACGCTCTGAATGGCAGTTCACTGTGAGAGCGGAATGAGGCGGGAGGTCCATAGAAAGTGGCTGCAGCGGCATGGAGTCCATAAGTGCTGCGTGATCCCCAGCTTGACTGTCGGATGTGGAATAGTGGGTCATAAAAAACGTGCACATAATGTATCGCTATACCCTCAAAAAGTAGACCACAGTAGACCATGTTACAAAGAAAGACATATAGGCTTATATAAGCTGATGTATGAAAGAAGTGTATTATATTAAGACATAAAACCACCACAATCTGTCATCAGAGATTAAGGAAATGCCGTAAAATTGAAATACTGGTTTTACTGATAACAAAATAGTAGTTCACTTGCGGGCTGTAAACTCTTAACTGTTAGGGTTTGGTTCGCTGCACCACCCGCCCAATAACTCATAGCTCATAGCAGCTGAACTCCAGCAGAGTAAGAAAAGAGCGATTAGCTGCTCAGCATTAGAAATACTCAGCGATAATGGACCTAAAAAGCCGCGGTGCACCACACACACGCCAGTGCGGTTACTTTTCGAAAGCAGAATGCGGAACTTCAGCCAAGGTTGGCTCAAGTTCTCGCTCTCTCCTCTTTCTCCTGCCTTGAAATTGTCCCTTGGGGGCAAATCTATTATTTTTGAATTGAATTGAAAATGCTGGAAAAGCAGCAGGCTCTTAATCAGACTGTCTGCTGAAGTTAGAGCTGATGGATTAGTAAGACTCCACCAATTTAGCCCGTACCCTCCATCCTCCTTATGGCCTAGAAACCGCCGGCTGCAGTCGTCTCCTTTAATCGTGACATTGTAACATCATTTAGATCATAAATTAGTCTCTTGCTGCTGAGAACGTGGCCTCAGTCGGCCACGATGGCCCTGATCTGATGCATTGCCGTACGTAATATGGTCACTGGGAATCGACGCTGGGTGTCATTCCCATGCTCATACAGGCCTTTTTTTTCCTGGGATGCTCAGCAGTATCGCCAGGTAAACATCTGCATTCATCATATTTCATGTTGTCATGGTGGAAAATCTGTTTGTTGCTTATTTTGACAGCGCAGAGGTCAACTGCGTGTCTTTCTCCTCTTACTGTCAGTGATTCAGGTTGCAATTAACAGTAACAGCCTCCAAAATGTGTGTTTTTTTTCGCATGTAAGCTTCCCTGCAAAGTGCTTTCCTGGAAAGTGCTAACAAGTCCGAAAACCCTCAGGAAGCTGTTGTTTGTTCACATCCTGTGGCGTTTGTGTCACATGCTCGAGCTTCTTGTTTTTGCTGGCCGTGTGTATGTGTGTGTGTGGGGGGGGTCGGTCAGCGCAGCAGCTCCTGCATCTTCAAGACCGAGGGAGAAACGACTCAGACGTACTGTAAATAGAAGGACGACGGCAGGGTGTCGTCACAAACAAACACGGGGCTACACTTTATGTGAAATCTAAATAAGGTATTTTTATACCTGCACCCTGCTGCACCACGTGGATCTGCTCAGCTCTATGACAATGATCCTGATAATGAAACAATAATAATACTCTTAGTTAAGTTCCATTACATGATGGACTCTACTTCTTTCACTTGTGATTCAGGAGAACTGCTGTAGAATCCATTTCTTATCACTTTGCTTTGTCGGGTTTGACCTCCAGAACTTCTGAGCTGTCGCCGAGCCTCTCTGTCTGCTTACAGGAGATTACAAAGGTTCGTTGGTGATAGAAAACGGGGCTTAAGTAAACCGGATAATGTCACTTCACACATGATACGACACAGCGATGCAGCCGCGACCCTAACCCAGCATACGTTTCTGTTCTTATAATCTGATGACACACAAAACTCAATTTAATGTATATCCACTTTTTCTTTTTGCCCGTGCATTTCCACTTGTTGTGTTGTGACTGCGGTTCATGAACTGCTGTGACCTGCAGCATTGTTAAGTGCGCCGGTAAACAATGCTTTGGTGCCGCTCCAGGCTGGAACACTTTACCGCAGCCTAAATAACTGTGAAGAAAAACACTGGCGACGAGAAAAATAAAACAGAAACTATGTTGCTCAGTCCATGGGGGGGCCAGGCTTTCATGTGTGGCTGGGGAACTTGTGTTTTGCATTTTCTCCCTCCTTTTTTTTTTTTTTTTTTCCTCCCGTGGGATGACGGTAATAGAGGCCCACATCGCAGACCCCTATCAGGGAGTGCAGCATTCTTCTCCCTATCGCTCGCTCTCTGATGGTATGTGGCAGACCGGACAGAGATTTGAGTGTTTTTCTTTTCATAACATTAAACATTACATTACATTTTATTTTATGTTTTTCAGTGATGGTAAAATGCACATTTTGTGGCCGCTGAAGGTCATGAGGTGCAGCGACGTGTCAGAGTCAGTTCTGTTGTTTTGGTCTTAAATCAGGTTTCCTCTGGCCATTCTAATTCACCGGGTTCAAAAAATAAATCCCTTAAAAGCTCACGAGAGATAAGTGCCAATTTCCTGTGAATGGAGGACCTCTTGGTCCGACTCACGTTCTTTTCTCTTATTCTTCAGTTTAAATCGCTCTCTGTGATCTCTGCAGGAAAAGTTAAGTTTTCAGCCGCTAAGTCCCCGGCCTTAAGCCTCTTAATGTACTAATAATCTTAATAGTGTTCTCTTGAAAGCATCGGGAAGCACCGCCTCTTCCACCTCAGACTATTGCAAATGCATAGACACTTTTGCTCAGTGTGAAAATATAAGAGAAAAATATTTTGACCTATTCCCTAATGTGTTGCTGTTCCATAGATGGACCCATGCATTTCACGGCTACAGTGGGCAGATCTTATGCAACATCCTATGGTTTCCTTCAATTGTAATCTAAGTCAGGAATGCAAATCATAAAATTACCAGTAAAGTAAAGACTGCAACGCTCTGACAATTATGTCAAGGCCAGGATTATATAAGGCTATTGAAAGCATATGCCTCGAAAGTGAAGAAGAAGAAAACAGTGAGTGGGTTTTTTGTTGTTTTTTTGGGACCTGGACGGTTAACAAGAGACAGTTTATATAACAGGAAGTTATGTTTGCTGAAGAATCTTCACGCCGCAGGCTTTTCCTCACATCACTATGGTACTAATTAACACCACACAAATTGTCTTCTTCTTCTTCATATTTAAATAGATCCATTATATACTAATAACATGACTGTAACTTAGCAAATCTAATCGAAAAGTCTGCAGCTTCTCCTCTTGTTTCAGTGTGTGGTGCTGTGTCTGCCGAGGCTCCGTTAAAAAACGGTGTTCACAGTGTGGTGTAACATGTGTCCTGCTGCGTTCTGCCCTGCTCTCACTGCCCTGTTGTTTGACCCACAGGACTGCTCCAGCTCAGAGGAGTTCACAGTGGCTGCTGCACTGCTGCCCCTCTCCACCGCCTTTTACAGGGTAAGTACATGAGATGCACTGTGTGTGTCTGTGTGTGTGTCTGTGTGTGCATGCACCCTTGAATTATCCATCCATCCAGCCATGTTCTCTCCTACTCTGTAGCTGTTCTATATTAGCAGCCTTGTTCATTACTTATCATAAATAAATCCACTTATACGTGCCATGCTTTATCGATTTAAAAAGAAAACTCAATGCATAACACATTTTAAAGAAGAGAGCAAAAAAGAAATTAGCTTTATGTGAATATAAGTGCTGAAAGAGATTTTAGAATTCTTAAAGTGGTGACATGTAACAATTTTGCATTAAAATATCCAAAAACAAGACATTTCTGCATTAAAAAATTGAAAAAATATGGACTGGCGGTCTGTCAAGGGTGTGACCCCGCCTTTCACCCCATGTCAGCTGAGATTGGCACAGCACACCCGCACGACCCTCATGTGGAGGATAAAGTGTTTCGCACTTTATCCGCAATTCCTAAACGGTTGAATAACTGCCAGATATGGAAAGTGAAAATTTGAAAATTCTACAGCCATAAAATCAAAATAAATCCAGACGGCCTGAATAAAACGATGGTCATAAGAGGGTTAAGCGTGGCAGTGAAAAGGACCTGCCATGACATTGTGTTTCCAAACCTCATCACAACACCATGTACTGTCGCTGCTGTGTTTACCACGACCGTGTCCCTGCAGCTTCCTCGTTGCTACAGAGACAGTCACAACTTTACACATTGGATTTTTGTTGGGTACCCGTGGCACAGCCTGATGGGCTAGACTTCAGACCCGGTCCACTCTCCTCCACCCCCACATGACTCATCCGGTTCACACGCCCCAAACTGATGTCATGCTATCAGATAAGCTGTTGGCCACCAGCACTGGAAATGAAAGTGTGTCCGTGTTTTCTTCGCTGGACGCTTGTTAAAAAGTATAAAAAAAGGATAACTTACTATTTTGAAAGAATTGGCTTATCCTTTATCATAGGTCACAGTTACTACACAATGGAGTGATTTCCTGTTATTTCAGAACAGAACATTATAAATGATTCCTTGTCTGGCACCATCAACTCATTATAAGAAAAAAATAATTTGAAAATTCAGCAGAACGTTCCCCCTCCACCTATAATCATCCAAGTTTGAGCTCTGCTTCATTGAAAGGGTGAAAAGTAAGGTTGAATTAAACAATGGCAGATTCTCAAAACTGCCTTTATGTGTAATCCCTCTGGATTTAGCGGTGCAAAAGTCATGCAACAGAAATGAGAGAAAAACAAAGCTTAGCAATGAAGCATCTGAACATTTGTCATCATAATTGTAGGTTGAGGGGAGGCATGATCCTGACGATTTCACAACTGATCCGTCACATTTGTGTTTGATTTTGTCAAGGACAATCTGTTCCATGAAAGTGCAGCACGTAAAGATAACACGCAGCTCTGCTTTCCAACTTCTAAAATGTCCTAAATGCACCATGTCCCATCTTCGCTCCACTTCCTCACCTTGGATTATAACATGAAACATATGTACCATAGCATTGTTTTATTAGGACAGTGTTGAGCAGGCTGCTCGTAATAACCCAACATTATATTCATGCTTTCCTACACATTTCCTAAACACATATATCATGACGGTGTAAATAGGAACCAGATATTCTCTATATAAAAGTAAGAGCATGCATTTCAGTTAATGACACAACTGGTCGTGACCCATAAGAATCTGCACTCCAGTTTTGAAGCTTTGAGAATGGGCTTTTTGTTCAAGGCCATGTTGAGGTTTCGCAGCCGTGAGTTCACAGTTGTCACCGGCAGCCACTGTTGTCCAATCATACAGTATGTGTCATCACCGGTTTTCCTCTAAATGAGAATATCCGTCCATCTTCTACCGCTTTATCCTCCACAATCTCAGCTGACATAGGGCGAAAGGCGGGGTCACACCCTGGACAGATCGCCAGTCCATCACAGGGACACATATGGCGTGTTTCCACCGGCTCGCCTCGGCACGGCATGGTTAAGTTGCCAGTGATTGGTCAGAGTGCTGTCACAGGGAGACGCAGAAGCAAAAGTCCGTCACAAGAATCAAGCTGAACAATGCCGAAATGGAGATCAGTTAAAAAGACTTGGGTGAATCTCCAACAAGGGAAATGTCTAAAATCCGCCCACGTTGATTAGGTATTATTTTTGTTGTGGGGAACCAACCTGTGCCGTGCGGTGCCATGCGGTGCCGTGCCATACCAAGCCGTGCCGTGGTAAGGCAAGTCGAGGCTAGGTGGGACCATACTGGAAAGAGACAAACAACCATCATGTCCAATTTACCTAATCCCCAAATATAATTTACAAAATTGACATTATGTTCTATTGAGGGAGGCCTGTAACTCATGATTGAGTCCACTTTACTAAGTGTCAAGTGTAAGTAAGTGGAAAGGCAGCTAATTTTCCCCATAGACTTCCATTCAAACTGACTTCTTTTTGCAAGCAGCATTATCGCCCCCTGGTGGCGAATCATTACATAAACACTTCCTATTTGGCTTCAGAAGGAAACCTGGAAAAAAAACTACATGAGGCTGATATCAAGATGAAGAAACTGAAGAAATGTTTAACAGAGCTTTTCATTCACAGCTGATATTTGATTGATTGATTGACTATTTGTGGCTGATAAACACCAATCAGGGTAAAATACTGGGGTAGTGTGGATGGTGTATACAGAGCAGAATTTCTGCATTAACAAACATGTATATGAGATAATTAAGATTACAAATGTGGATGTAGTCTTTGTCTTACTGAACAAACACACTCTTTTATGGACTTTACATCCATTTAATCTAACATAACAGACCCGCTATAGTACATAATATAGAATCTCATGACAACTCTAAGTGTGATCGTGCTCTACCTTAGTCTGCAAGTCAGGCTGTGACTTCCAATCAGAGCAGGGAATGCACGCAGGCCGAGCAGTGAGTTAAAACACTGATGTCTATTTCTTGCACTGACCCATTTATAGTTTTTTTTGTATGTTTTGTTATTTTTCATCCTCTGTGTAAGTGGAGTCACTGCACAATAAAGTCTGCTTGTTCCAGTTTATGAGTCAGACTCTGGTCAAGCCTCTGTTTGGTATTGTTGGTCAGGGCCTTCTTTAAGAGGCACGAGGCCTGTCGTCCTCGTGCCTCTTAAAGAAGGCCCTGAAATTATAAAGTCATCATACTTGTAGTGTAAAAGCATCTGGTTTTATGAATTCTTTTCATGACTTCAGAATGAGCCCTTTATATTTATATCGGGAGCCAGGTCAGCTCTGCAGAGGCGATTGTTTTGGACCACCTTGTTTTTACAATAGCTCACAAACATCGTTTGAGTTCTGACGCTAATTGAATGCTATATAGGTGAAGTGAGGGATATTTAACTAGATATTGAGTTGCTAAATTCGACACATTGTACCTTTTAAGTTTCCAATTTGTGGGACATTTCAAAGGGTTCTGTCTGTCCCAACATCTGCTGGATGGAGACAGTTTTAATTTTTATTACGAGCCATCTGTTGGCATTGAGCAGGTTCTGCTGTTGACCCACATTTTATGTTCAGATGTTTTGTTTCAGTTCGACCCTTCTCCAAACCCGAGGTGTTTATGGGATGGAATTTGAAAAATAACTTTTCAGAGAGTAGGAAGTTATCTCTCGGCTTAGATCGTGCGCGGACGGAGCCGCTTTGTCCTGTCAAAACACGACCTTTGCACAGTGGCTCTTTGTCAGAGGTGAGGTTTTGCATTTTGTTCTCATCTCTAATCTGCAGACATTTCCACTGGCATTCATTATCTAGAGAGGAGTGGATTTTATCACGAGATGAACAGGTGTCACTGATCCACCGTCTTTTGTTATTCTGCCCTTTACAATCCTGCATCCCACAGTAAATGCCCTCGTTGTGGGGAAAACACAGATTGGTCACGTCAGCAAGTGAAAAATTCAAAACCCTATTCTTGATAAACCCTCACAGCACTTGAATGTTAAAAATTTTTCCGCCATAGTTTATGCACGGGGGGGATTTGGCAACGCACTCTGTCAAACCGCTCTTCGCGAGGTAAATGACGTACGCCGTGGCTCGGGTGTTTATATCAGAAACGTTCAGCTCTTTATTTACCATATCCATGTTTACTTTGCTGAGGAACATTTATGTATCTTGTATATCAGGGCTTTACACAGCGCTGGCCTATGGATGCCACGGTGGGGCTTGTTTATCAGTCTGACTTTCAACACATTTTTCTCTGTTTGTTTTCACAAAGCCAAAAAACTGTTAGTGCTTTTCTTTGAATGCTGTTTTTTTATTTTTTTAAATGGCCTTGTAGTTTTCCTCACAATACACTGACACACAGAAGAACAGCAAATAAACGAGGAGATGGATTGTGCGCAGGTCAGGCGGCGTGCAGTCCCACTAACGACGTGTCCAAAAAAAAAAATGACTGTTTTCGCGTCTGCGATTCCGAGATGCTACAAATTCTCTCGACTCGTAATTTAGTTGCTGCCTCGAGGCCGGTGACATAATCAGAGGCGCTGGGAATCCAGTGTCCACATGTCCTCGCTGATGTTTGGACGCCACAGTCAATCATGCTCCTGACCTTGAGGGATCGTGTCCTGAAGTTCAAAACAAGATCCCAAACTCTAATTGCCTCATTCCTCTGACCTGTGCACTTCATTGTCTCCTGTCTGTCTGTGTGTGTTTTCTTTCTTTCTTTTTTTTTTCTTCTTGTTTTTCACACATTCAGCGCTGCATTCCTGCTCTTCACCAGTCACATGGTCATGGTCTGAGTCGTGCATACTCCCTCCTTCCCCTTCATCTTTCCTTGCTACTTACCTCCCTGTTCCTCTGCTTTCTTTCCTCCTTTCCCCCCGTCCTCCTCCATGACCATCTGTCTTGTCGATGTCTCGCTGCTGAGCCCCACGTATTATCATATTAGGAAGCGGTGACCTCGGTCAATATGACCTGCACATATCTGACAAGTCACAAAAAAGCTGCGGCGGTGTGAAGACGACATAGACAAATCACCCATGTAGACCCCCCGCACAACAATATACGCACCCACACAACATCTGCTGCAAGAAACTCAACAACTCCGAGTGTTACTGTGCGATCCGAAAGGCCGTGTTTCCTCTTATCGTGTGTTTGGCCATGTTTGACCTCTCTGTTTGGACGCTCAGTTCGGAGACCGTGTATTCTACAGCCTGCTATTTTGAACTGTGGCAGCATAGGGAGCATGGAAGCTTCTCTTCAAAGCATTTTTGCAGGCGTACATTTGTCCCTGTCATTTCATCTGGCCTAATTCCCACACCCGATCCGAGGCAGTGTGTTTGTCTGCACTGGTGGTTGTAAATTTAGTGGAAAAGGACTGTCACATGACCCAGCTCTCTGGAGGACATACTCTGGTACATGTTGTACATGTCAGATTAAATCTGTTGATGGGGGGGGGGGGGGTTCTATGATGGTGCAGTGGCTAGTATTGTTACCTCACAGCATGAAGGTTTGGACCTCTGTGTGTGGGGTTTGCATGTTCTCCCTGTGTGCATGGGTTTCTCCAGGTACAGAAATCAAGCCGAATTGTAGATCAGTTAAAAACGTGGGTTAATCTCCAACAATTACCAGGGAAATGTCCAAAATCTCAACATTTAACAGAGGAGTCTGGTGTATTCACACTCATTTGTGTGTAATCATTTGTGATGCAACCTTAAGCCGTGCCGTGCCATGCCGTGCCGGGACCATAGTGAAAAAGGGCCATAATCAAATACTCAGCTGACTCAGTATTCTAATTAACACATACACTGCCTGGCCAAAAAAACAAGTCGCCACCTGGATTTAACTAAGCAAATAGGTAAGGGGTTGCTGCAGTTGGTCAGGTCTAGGTTCAGCAACATTATGTGCCCAAAGAATGAGGTCAGCTGAATGACCAGATTATTCCATCAATGCATTTTTTTTCTTCCCTGATGACATGGGCATAGTCCAAGATGACAATGCCAGGACTCATCAGGCTCAAATTGTGAAAGAGTGGTTCAGGGAGCATGAGACATCATTTTCACACATGGATTGGCCACCACAGAGTCCAGACCTTAACCCCATTGAGAATCTTTGGGGTGTGCTGGGGAAGGCTTTGCTCAGTGGCCCGACTCTCCCATCATCAATACAAGATCTTGGTGAAAAATGACTTTTTTTTTGGCCAGGCAGTGTATATGATATGGCATGAAATTTGCATTATGTCTCGTGTTTATCCAACTGTCTGTGTTCGCGTGTTCACGTATTTTAAAAGAGAAAAGTTACTGAGCAGATCTGTGCAGCAGATTTTTGTTTACCAGCATTGATTTCCAAACTGCTGTTCTGCTGTCATAAAGTCATGATTTACTTTTTTTAAATCACTTTGTCAGACAAAATCACCACACAAATAACTTTTAAAAAGGTCAGTCACAGAGAAAATGAGAACCTCATTTATGTCCAAGTTGGCTGCCAGACAGTGGATTCAATGACGCACATTGAGAGGAGTGGAAAGCTCGAGCTCACTGTGCCATACTGGCCACTCGCTTTAATGGACATCGAGTCAGTTTTGTCCAAAAAGTCCCTCGATATTACACCTGGTGGGGTTCGGTAAAGAAGTCTGAAAAGTTCATAGATCTCGTAAACAAAACGTTGCCGTGCCTGTAAACACTATGATGACGTCAGAGAAACTGTTTGTGATAATTAAATGCAAAATAAAAACTGTCCCATGTGTAATGGCCACACTCACCAAACCGACCAATGCCTCGCTTCAGCACTCAGCCGTCCAGCAGAATCAACGTTAACAAGGTTGGTGCTGCTGCAGCCAAAAACAACACGTCGAAAAAGCGTAAAAATCAATGTTTGACATAATTGGCACCAACAAGACACCGACTCGGGGCATTAGCTCTGTGTCTCTCCTCTCGCTCGGCTCCTGGCCCATCTCTACTGCGATCAGAGCTGTTTAGATATTGTCAGTTTTAATAGAGTAACCCTCCAGTTCTCTGGGGTGATAACGGAAACCACTGAACTGTGTCGGGCTCAGGGGAAAGAAATCAGAAGCTGATCTAATAAGAGGCTCGAGCCGTCCACGTGGCCTTCACGCTCTGCAGGGACGTGCATGGTTAATGGATGACGGTTTGTTTGCCGGTCATTTACTGGCACTGGTTTGTGCTCATGGTTCAGTCGCTGAAGTTTTTATTCTTCTGTCTTCAGTCTGTCTTCAGTCCACGCTAATGAAAAACAACAGCTCTGTTTACACATACATGTAGACTGAGAGAGGAAGAGGAATGGTCTGTCGCTCCGGTAGGGGTTGTTATCGGTTAAAAAGTTACGACTCGTTGAGAATGATTGATTTCACTTTAAATACCGTGGCTGGCTTTGTTTTCTTTTGTTTTCCGACTTCTCACTTGGATTCTGGCAGAGCCCGTTTAAGGGGGGCGTTGACTGCAGTCCAGGCCGCTGTTGATGCATGTGTCCAGGGGGAAATAAAGCCGTGCTCACTCAGACTGCCCACAGTGTGAGGGCAGCAGTGCTGTTAGGATCCAGTGGGTCATTAACCACCAAACACAAATGATGATATTTACACTCAGGAACCAGTTTTGTTCTGTAGTTTTGATCCATGTTCGTGTTTTTACTCAGTGGTGTTGCAACCAAATGCATGTTGTTTTTCGTCAAACTGTTAATTTACTCTGTGCATTAGTTTTTATCTCATTTGTCCAGTGTGTACAAATTAGGGACATCTCATGGTTAGACTGCAGATTATGCAGACTGCGAAAACCAAACATTTTGAAGTGTAAAATGAAGTTTTTATTTTAAAGTGATTGTGCACTGATACAAACATAATTATCGGTAAGACATTCACTTTCTGCCAATAAACTCTCCTAAATGTTGCACAATGGGCCTTTAAACATAAACATATTATTCCAAATCTAAACTATAAATGGCAACATCTTTGCTGATAATCTGTGGTTCAAAAAGTCAACATTCTGTTTGTATCTGTTGCTATGGGAGATGGTGTCAGGAAAACCATGGATGTTGGATCCCAATTTTTTTTTTTTATTTGAAAATATTTAAAATGTTAACTGTTAGTTCCTCTGAAACATTTTAATCATACAGTTGATTTCTTATACTTAAAGAGTCCAACTTGCTGCATGTGTAATAACTGAGGACTGGAGTGTTTTTCAGTATATTGATCATTTCAGGTCTCTCTTGAGAGTGAGATCTCGTGTCTCCTGTGTAAATAAAGTTTGAATAAATAATAAAACAGGATTGGAACTAGAACTAGTATCCAGGCTCTGTTTACAAAGTTTTTGGAAATCTGTTTTGGAGACTAAGGAACCTTAAAAAGTCTAAAAAATGAGTCAAAGTGGGTCCTCTGTCGCATATGAAACAAGAATTTATGTCAATGCTTGGTTGAAAAACTTAAGACAGATAGTTGTGATCCAGAAATAGTGTTTCATCAACCTGTGGATGAAAGTCAATCGTCTATTTTTAGCTTGAAACCTCGACTCAAAGTCATCTGTATAAGGTTGTTGTTGCTGACACAGTGTGCTGTGTTTTTTCTCTTCCAGAAATTGGCTCCTGGTGTAAACCAGTTTGCCTACACCTGCATCCAGGACCATCCCATCTGGACCAACCAGCAGTTCTGGGAAACCACGTTCTACAGTGAGGTCCAGGGTCAGATCCGGGCCCTTTACCTGAACACCCCGGAGGAGAAAGGAGGCCTCACTGTTAGACTGAAGGTAAGACAGGAAAATCCAACTAAGACTGGTTGTGTATTGCCACACGGTGTCGTAGTGGTTAGCACTGTTGCTTTGCAGAAAAGAGACCCAGGTTTCACGACACCGTTTAAACAAGGGCTTTTCTGTATGGACTTTCCATGTTCTCTCCGTGTGTGCGTGGGTTTTCTCCCGATACTCTGTTTCCCTACCACAGTCCAAAAACATGCAGGGGTTAATTGAACACTCTGACACTTTCTGTGTGTGTGAGTGTTGTTCATCTCTGTGTGTTTGCCCCGCCCTCTCACCCTTTGTCACCTGGGATTGGCTCCAGCGACCCACGACCCTCATGTGGAGGATAAAGCGGTTTAATTACCAGAAGTTTCTTGTTTTATGACTGTCTGTGCTGTGTTTTAATGTTGTGAGATGTTTTTCATTGTTGCTTAGGATGTTTTACATTTGTTGTGAACATGTTTTTGTTTCGTAAGTGTGTGTTTTATTCACCTCCTAACTTCTCTAACAGAGATGTCGTTCTCTGCTTCCTGCCCAGGGACGACAGATGAAAATGAGCTTACAGCTTAACTCCCGAGCACCCACGAAACTGCACACCATACCTGTCAACTAAACAACATTTTCACCAAAACAAAGCAGTTACACAGATACAGTCGACCTACTCCTCATTGGCAAATTAGACACAAATCCAGGCATTTATCATGTTTTCATAATTATTTGGATTGTGTGTATGTGCGTGCAGCGAACTTTATTCTGAGGTTTGGGATCTGAGATCGTTTTAGTGTTGGTCGCAAGAAAATTTATTGAATACAATTAGCATAGTTCCATAATCCTTAATGATGAAAAAACAGAATAGTTCAGTAAATCAAATTGTTTGTAAAGTGCAAAGTCAGCAGTGTGGCTGACAACTGAACACGAGCCAAAAGCGTTATTCACACTCCATGTGTTCCCTCTGCAGGACGCAGCCGCCGTGCCCGCGGTGGACCGAGACGACGAGCAGACGGCCATGGACCTGGCCGCAGAGCAGCTGCGCTCGTGGCCGTGTCTGAGCAAAGAGAAGCAGCTGGAGCTGGTGAAGAACGAGGAGAGCACCGTGTTCAGCCAGGCCATCCACTACGCCAGTCTCATGGTCTACCTGCTGGTGCCGCTGGACACCAGCAAGATCAGGCTGCTGCGCAACGCGCCCGTCGCCGACTGGGAGAGCGGCAGCAACAGCATTGTCACAAACAGGTCAGGAGACACGGCAACCCGGGGGTTCACTGTCACAGCAGAGGAGCCGTGTTCGCATCATTATGTTGTCTTATTGAGTTTCTGAGTGCACTAAGTCCTGATTCAATTCAGTTTGATTGTAGTTCATTTAGAGCTGAGGTAAGAAGACCTGGGGTTGTTGGAACAAGGGCCTTTCTGCTTGGAGTTTGCATGTTCTCCCCGTGTGTGCGTGGGTTTTCTCCGGGTTCTCCGGTTTCCTCCCACAGTCCAAAGACATGCAATATGGGGATTAGGTAAATTGGATAGAGGATGGATGGATGTTTTCATACCAATTACGTTTGCACATGAAATAGATTTTCACAGGACTAATGCTAATCTCGCTAACCTGGAGCATCATAAAAATAGAATAGAATGCCTTTATTGATGAATTAAATAGTTACTTTAAATATGACCACACAGTAAACTCTGCAGAAAAAATATACAGCCTAGAAAACATCAGACTGTATAAAGAAATTGCCATGTTTTCCAGCAGAGGGCGCTGTGAGTGCAGAAGACAACACTCATGTTACATTACATGTCATTTAGCAGACACTTTTATCCAAAGCAACTTACAATAAGTGTATTTTAATATTTGGGTACAAACAAGAGCTAGTGCTTCAAGTAAGCCAAACTATAAAGTACCAAGTATCTGTGGTTCTGCTGCACCATAGATTGCAAAGTATCAGATCTGCAGACTCAGCTGTTGGCTTTGCAGAGGATACGGGAAATGGCGTATATTAATAGACTGATCTCAAGATTTTATGAATACATGTCGATCTTTCCGATGAAACTTGTAGAGTTTAAACATCACAGACATGACGGAACATATTTTTGGCACGTTCAGGACCTTTAAGGTAAACTCATCAGGCTTATACAGAGGAAACCTCGAGGTACGGTTTCATGATTTGGGAGTTTTTGTCCCTCTCTTAATAAGGTGATGATAAGCCTGTGGGTGGATGTGGCGTATCTCACAGTCTACATGATACCTTCCTATTTAGCCAAATGGAACGCAACTCGTCTTCTGTGTCCGGCCCACATCCATCCTGTGGGCTCGCATCGCTACTGCACCAAACAGAAAGAGACTCATTTAGTTGAGTGAGGAATTTGAAAACCCTTAGGATGTCTTGAATGGGACTGCACTGCACTCGCCCAAACCAAACAAACGAGCAGTGGAAGTGATTTCCTGTGCTCTTCTGTAACTGTAGCATGAAGTGAATCTGGGAAATCTCCCCGTGTACCTTTTGTGTCTTAGGATTTACTAGCACAAAAAACTCTTCTGGGGCTTTTGATACTAAACAGTCAGAAGAACACGTTGTTACTATTTTAATTATCAATACCCACAGAACTTGCTTTATAAACATGTTGATCTTAATCATCCAAACAATCTCCAATAGCTACAAGAACATTGTGATGACTATTTTTAAATGAAATATCAGAAAGGCTGTGGCCAAGAATCTGTTTATGTGGAAATGTTCCCGTTATGCCCCAGACCTGTTTGTGTCTCTCACAGAAGACATTTGGATTTCATCACTCACTATTTGTGCACACGGAGGGACGGTGTTGCATCACTGCGCAGCATTCTTCTGCGCTAACAGAGTCCAAACGATTGATCATCCTCAACACATGGGAACACACGGGAACCGTTTCGCTTTCAAGAGCAATTCCGTCCTCAAGGGCCGCACTAAATAATACAGTAAACGACTCTGTCGGTTTCATTTCGGGGAAGTTTCCTGGTCATTCAGCTCATGGTAGCTTGTATTTTATTTTTTAATTGTATTTATTGACACTGCATCATCAACATTAACATTGCACAAAACAAGGATACATTCATTGTTCCACATTAAGGCAGAAATTTGAAAAAGACACCTTGTTACAATACAGCTGCAAAAAGAGAGTGTCCAACCAGTCAATCACGATCTACCAGTCAACTAATTCTCTTTGGACATGTTTTTTTATTGGTTGTGCTGCGCCGGCGCCAAGCCCCCCTCTCCGAGTCTAAAGTTTAGAATCTCTGCCCGAGCCTGAACCACGTCTGTGTCCTTAAGGCAGAAACTCGGTCCTGAGTTTGCAGCAGGTGACAAACAGATGCGTGCATCCATTTCTGACTCCAGATGTTTCATTCACTCCTGCGTGGCTTAGATTTGGTTACATTGTGCCAGAAAAAAAATCTTCACGTTTTCAAACCTGGTCACTGCTGCGTTGTCAGAACATCACCTGCACTCTCTCGCTCTCTCGACTCCTCTATGACTCGCAGTGACTTTACTGCTCAGCTGTGATGCGTTCACTGATGCTCGTAAATTCCACTCGCTCGCTCTCTCTCGCCGTCGTTTCTCGCCTTCTCCAAATATTGGAGGGGACACCTTCCATACGCAAAGCTTACTATTATTAAGAACACACAGGCTCGGGTCGGGCTGTTTTATTTTGGGCCCGATCTAAACTCTACCGTCAGGTCATTGTGACAGATCCACAATGACAGATGCCTGCCTGAGACTCGCAACCAGCTCCTACTGCCCTGACTACAAGAGCCTAGCTTCCTCTTCCCAGTGCCACAGGTCACACTAAGGTAGAAAAATGCATAAATTACGTCGTTGAAAGGCTAGAATCGTTTAAAGTAGATCTTGATTTAGCTATAAGTGAGAGGTAAAGGGGTTGTATTTAGTGTAATGTATTTTGGGAGTGACGTCAGTTCAGCCAATCACAGTTCCACTTGTCATTCCTTTTAAAAGCCAGTGCCTGGTGTGTTGCTATTTAAATGGAAAAAGGCAGGAAACTGGAAAAGTCTGCTGAGGAGATGGAGAAATGCAACAAAAAACATCCGAGCTGAAAATCTGTGTTAAAGAAAGAAAGGTTTAAGAAACTTTAAAGAAATGCGCCAAAGGGAGGATTGAAGATGATGGTGATGATCTCACGTGATGTGCAGCTGCATTTCAAATCCTTGTTGTTTTACATTTTTGTCATGCTATGCATGGACCCTACAGGGATGAGCATGAGCACACCTCTGCCTGGACGTACAGTATACAAGGATTGCCTGAACAACATGTTTGGACATTGTGTTTGTATATTCTTTAATCACAGATTAAAATAATAAGTGCTGTTCTTTTTTCTGTTGCTGTTTTTGTGTTTTGTACCAGTGAAGCACTTCTTAGCCTGACTCAAACCATCTCCTGAGCTGTATAGGTGCCAAAGGCCAGATGTACAACACCACTAACTTTGCTCCTGCCAGGATTTAAAATGCTCATTTTCACAGCTTTTTATCTCACGACATTCTCAGATCCACCATCTCAGAAAAAACCCAAATCAAATCTGACCTACAGTTTCATCCCGTGTGTTTTTTTTTTTAGCATTGCTGGCAGCGTGGCGGACAGCTTTGACACGGAGAGTGGGTTCGAGGACTCGGAGACCAGCGACGTGGCCAACTCTGTGGTGCGGTTCATCGCGCGCTTCATCGACAAGGTGTGCACAGAGAGCGGAGTTACGCAGGATCACATCAAGAGCCTGCACAGCATGATTCCAGGTACTGCACACTCTGCCCGCTCTCCTGACGCCCTCATCTTTGCACACAGTCACCGTTTGGACGAGCAGAAACCTCTGAGCTGATTAACTCCTGACATGTTAAATGGCCTTAAAATCTCTAAATACACACACGCTGGTTGTCAGAGCGTGAGTATGTACATGTGTTTCTCTGTACTGGCTCCGTGTCTGTGTGCACTTGTGCGTGTGCATATGGTAACTGACCTCGACTTGTGACCCGCAGGCATTGTAGCTATGCAGATGGAGGCTCTGGAGGCGGTTCACAGGGAGAGCAGGAGGTTACCTCCCATTCAGAAGGTGAGCAGCTGGGACTGATGTTACACATGCAGCATTTATACAACCACATATCACAGGTCAGCTTAACTTGATCAGAAATACGCTTCCCAGCCAAAAAGAGGTTACACTCTGGAATATTTTGTTACACAGGTTGCGGTTATATCACAGCGTAACCTACATTTACCGTGAATAAAGTAATGACTCATGCTCCCTGAAGCACTCTTTCACAATCCTGGAATATGCCTTAAAAACCTTGTCATGCAGTATATTTATGTCGTCATCTGACTTTTTCTTTGGGCGTATGATTTTCTTCTGGCTGCACAGTCCAGTGTGAATGCAAATACTAATTCAGCAGAGAGTATGAAGTAAAAGATGCAGATGCACAGGTATTAGAAAACAGGGTTTTTTTGGTTTGTTTTTTAGAAAATAGTAAGTTTTCCTTTATCTTTGTTAACAAGTTTATCAGCTGATAATGCATGTCACCAGGAAGGTGGAAGATACATCGAAACTTGTTAACAAAGTAAAGGAAAAGGAGACATAATGAACTTTCACAATATATATATATATGTATATATATACTGTATGTATATGTATATATATACCTTTGTGTTGTTCATTATTACTCTGCCTCTGTTTGATCTTTATGAACAGAGACAATATAATGTTGTTTGTATGCTGCGTCCTTCATCTGAAAATAATACTAACAGACCTGACTGAGGGAGGTGTGGGGGGGCGGGGGGGGGCAGTAACGAGGAGCATTTATCCCGTCAAACTGACGAACGATCGTTGTTTTCGCGGTCCCGTTGTTTTTTTCTCGCAGTCACGTTTCTGTTTGCAGCTGTCTCGCTTTCCTCGCACAATGTTGCCGTCGCCTGTTTTCGTCCTGATTTAAAACAAACCTCTGCACACCTCTTCCACAGAGTCATGTGGCACTCATAGACTTCATCAGTGTCATCATTTAACAACGTGTTTAAACCTTTTTATGAAGTCAAGGGAAAAATAAGTAAATACATATTTATTTAATGATATGATTTATGATCATTCTTAACACTTCATTCAACTGCACTGGTGTCTGAAAGTCTGCTTCTACTCATAAGTTCTGTCCACATGCTCAGTTTGCACATTGCAGATTTCATCCAGTCATTATCACACTTCCATACTTTAAAGTTGGGTCTTTTGGACCCTGCTGTGCTGTAGTATGTCTGCCAGGTCTTGGTAATTTCCCTTGCTCACCATTGCACACAGACAAGCATGATGCCAGCACTGCCTGGGCCCCGGGGAGCAACCTGGAGTCCACGGTGAGCAGTCTTTCTGTCTGCTGCACTCTGTGGCTGACGTCTTACACGTTTATGTGTTGGACTAAGCTGCCATACTGGGCTGTGGGCTGCGGGCTGCGAGCTGCAAGCTGCGGGCTGCAAGCTGCATGCCAAAGAAATACTAAAAAAAAACAGTAAAACGTTCTCTTCTCTTCTTGGTCTCAAGGTCAGATGATAAGTCTCTTATTATCCTTTAACAGCCAGACCTTAACACCCCCAGGTTGGCTTGAGAAACACTGTGAGTGATCCAATGTCCCTCCTCATTCGTGACAGTGGAACAACTGAGTGTTTCTGTACTTGCCAGAAGGAGCTGAAGCAAGAAGGTGCAGAGTGTCATTAGTAACAGTTCACGGAGAAGAAAGTAGGTCATGTAGTGTCTGTTTCTGAGTCAAGAAAAACATTATATTAGTGCTTATTATGCTGTATTATAGGCATATGTGTCGCTCAACGTGTTTTTTTTCTTTCAAAATGCCCGAGACCAGAGACCAATTCCAAAAAACCACACACAACACGAGAAAGCCATTACATTATACAACATATTGACTCTTAAGATACCTTTACTTACACATGGTTTTCATCTTTAAAAACCGTTACATTGTGTAACTGCAGTACGTGGTGCCCTTTTGAATGAAACCTTATTACATTACAGTTATTATTATTATTATTATTATTATTATCATCATCTCTTCTGCACCACTGGAAAAGGGCAGTGGGGTTATTTGGCTTATTATATCACATCATTCCGGGTCCATATGTTCAAAAGTGAAAAAAAGTACTGATCGCTCGGTTCATTTGGGAAAACAAGAGCAGCTTTTCTTAGGAAAACATATTGTGTGTTTTGCTTGAAGGGTTCAAATGGCGAATTGGTCTCTATAGACGGCATGGATTTGTTTTTATTAATGCTATGCTAATTCTGCGTGTGCTCGCTGATGATGTGCATGCAAAGCTTAAATGTGTCCACCGTGGATGTGGTTGTGCGCTGATTTGACATAAGAGTGATGAATTGATTTCCTGGCATTTGTCAAAAATCTGTTTCACTGACGCGAATGTTTTTGCCGTGTCCCTCATTTTGAGTAATTAACTGTCAGCAAAAAATGTCTCAATTGAGGCTCGGACGTGTTTACGTGCAGGTTTGTGCATATTTGTCCGTCCCTGGTTAGAACGTCTGGTTTTTTCTTTTCTGTTTTCCCAACAGCCTAAGATTCTGCGTCCATCCCTGTTTCCTGGAGAGGAGATGGTGTTGGAGGGTCTGCGTGTGCTTCTGGACCCTGACGGCAGGGAGGAGGCCACCGGGGGCATCCTGGGGGGCCCTCACATTCTGCCAGCAGAGGGCGCTCTCTTTCTCACCACTTATCGCATCATCTTCAAAGGCATTCCCCATGATCCACTAGGTAAATACTGAACCCCAACAAAACAGACTGATGACTTTGCAAGCCTATATTACACATGGTTTTACAGTAAAATAGTATAAAATGTTAATTTAGTTTAGTTTTCTTCCCAAAGAAATTGTTCTTTTGTTTAATTATTCTTATGTTTTAAGATAAAATAATAATGTATAAGTCCTATGATGGAGACATAGATGATGGAGATGTAAGACCTGAAATTTGAAAGAAATTGCTCAAATACAACAGTTCAGTGGTTGTGGGTTCGGTTCTTGGCTCCACTAGTCTACAAGCCTTGGGCAAGAATCCACGTTGGCTGTGCTGGCAGCGTGCGAATGGGTATAAAAGATGGGGAATAGAAAATGAGTTGCACATAGATGTAGAGCTGCAGCTGTTTGTCAAACCTGGAAATGATAATCTACTCAAATGTCTTGTTTTTATCCACAAAAAACAAGTATTGTTGTTGTTTTTTGCTCCATAAAACAAAGAAATCATTCAAACTGAATCATTTCCAATGATTATTCTGTTTCATGGAGCAAAATAACAAAGAAGATATTCACTGAAACAAACAGAAATCTTGTTTTAGCTTCAAATAATCGATTAATAATCGATTAATCGAGTAATTGTTGCCGAGTAAATGCCTTCTGCAGACTAGAATAGAATACCCTGTATTGTCATTGTATTGCATACAACGAAATTAGAGTGCAACTCCTTTGGTGCATAAGAAACATTTAAGGACAATTAACAACAATTAAAAAACAACTATTTAAGACAGTTAAAACGACGAAGGGGTAAAAAATGTCATTATATAGAAATAAATAAGTTATATACATAGAAGAAAAAGGAGAATGAAGAGGTTTGATCGCATTTCTGTGGTATTGATAGTTATGATAAATATAAATTACACTTGGGACGATATTGCACTTTTTAGATACTGCACATAGTAACGTAACAGATACAGATTAATGGCATAATGGTACCCTCATATTTTTCATCACTTCACTGAATCTGGTATTTGTTATGTCTCATTCCACATCTGGCACAAGCAGAATGTGCCAAAAAAATACAAATATGAACAGGTGGTGCGCTGTGTTTTGTCCAGGGGATGTTGCAGCAATCGTGTCACTAATGTGGTGTTGGCATTTGTTTTCCGTTTGTGTCCAGTGGGGGAGCAGGCGGTGATCCGGGCCTTCCCGGTGTCCACACTGACCAAAGAGAAGAAGATCAGCATCCAGAACCAGCTGCAGCAGAACATGCAGGAAGGCCTGCAGCTCCGCTCTGCTACGTTTCAGGTTAACACCGAAAACACATCATCATCATCATCATCAGCAGAGATGCATCTGTGGTTTTGTTCCTCGCTTATTAAATTCACATTTGTTATTTTAACTTAAGAAAACAAAACTATGCGCAAACATATAAATGAGCTTAAATCAGTCACTGTGGCGTGTATTTCATGAGCCCTCTGACTTATGTTTCATAACACGATCATGATTCCTAGAATCAAAAAGAAGCCAATCTTTCAGCCAAGCATGTGTTTTCAGTCTTGAGACGTGGTGCCGTAAAACGTTTTATGGCTCATTCCTATCTCTTTACCAACACCAATAATGAAAGTGGCCATGCTCTCGGTGTGTGGGTCACTTGGCATAACAGTGTGGACAGTGTTGTTGTGCTTCTATACTCGCAGGACTCTTATGTGTGCATGTGTTTGTCTTTAGGAAACCGTACTCGCTTTGTTTCCTCGCTCCCATGTTAGATGTAAAAGATGCAAAATCGAAAAACACCTGGCTCAAAAAAGGCGAAGAGCGTCTCTGAGGCACTGGGATGCTCATTTAAAAGTCCAGTGTGTCACATTCGGGAGATTTTATTGGCAGATATTAAATATACGACCCATGAGCATGTTTGTGTAAGTGTATAATCCGCTTTAAAATAAAAATTCTTTGGCTTTTGCAGCCTTAGAATTAGCTTCTAAGCTTTTTTTACATGCTGTATTTCGTCAAGGGCCTTGCTTTACAGCGACAGCCATCTTGCAGCACCAGGTGCAGATGTGAAGTGCTCGTTTTCGTCTTGTTGAATAATCCGCTTTCATCCATGTCTCTGTTAGTTGATAAAAGTGGCGTTCGACGAGGAGGTGAGCTCAGAGATGGTCGAGATCTTCAGGAAGCACCTCCAGAGGATCCGTTACCCACAATCCATCTTCAGCTCCTTTGCATTCGCCGCGGGTCAAACTGCGCCGCAGCTCATCCTGCCGAAGCAGAAAGAGAGGAACACTGGCTTCAGGTCTGTTGTATAGTGCACATTACTGAACACTGCATTCTTGTGTCGCTGCCATGAAGTATTAGTATAAATAAACAAATGCCTCAGCAGATTTTTTTTTTTCTGCGCTGAAAATGTGGAAATGTTTTGCTGCTGAAACGACTCACAGTAAATTATGCCTCCTCATTGTTCCTCACAGAACGCTGTCCAAGACTATCGTCAAGGGAGCGAAGCGGGCGGGAAAGATCACCATGGGCCGCGGCAGCCAGAGCACGCTGAAGAAGAACGAAAGAGGCAGCAGGATGACGTGGCACGAGGATGATGACATCTCGAGTGAGTGGAATGACTTGACACGTTCGTGCGTGATGGTGCGCAGGAATTCAAAGTGACGGGACAAATTACAAATACAGCGTTTTTTTTAGCTTTTCAACTTCAACTTTAGGATTGCCCCAAAGGAAGATTGATCTGCACAAAATACAAGAAGACAAAAAAACCACATTATCCTCCACATCAGGGTCGCGAGGGGGTGTTGTGCCAATCCACGCTGAGGCGGAGTCACGTCCTGGACAGATCGCCAGTCCATCGCAGGGCCACATATAGAGACAAACACCCATTCACTCTCACATCTGTGGTTAATTTAGTGTGTCCAATTTGCCTAATCTAATCTGTGGACCGTGAGGTGTGGGAGGGAACCGGGGGAACCCGGAGAAAACCCGCACACACACACGAAGAACATGCAAACTCCATGCGGAAAGGCCCTTGTACTAGAGCCGAAGATCTTTGTCGGGCCAATCCCGCGAGATTAGCGCAAGAAAGGTGTGAAAGTGGATGCTGAGCAGACACGCTGGACACACTGTTAGACTTTCTGAAGCCGTTCTATGAAGCACAGCGGGAACCCTGGACGGCACGAAGACTGGCTCGCGCCTAACTTTTACGGCCCGATTACAGCTCTACCTTGTACCCACCGGGATTGGAAACCTGGGTCTTCCTGCTGCGAAGGCAAGAGTGCTCACACTGAACCAGAAACTGAAAAACATAAGAAAAAACAGCGGTGAAAAATCCGAAAGCTGCAGCAGGTTAAAAATAAATAGTAGAATAAATAAATAGATGATGAAGAGAGCCTTTCTAAAAAGGAGACGAACAATTAAACATTACTTGTGTGTGAATGTGTTTTGCTTTGTTTTCTAGTATCGGACGACGGCGAGCCGCTGCCCAGCAGCACCCTGCGAGCATCCGAGAAGTCCACCATGGAGCAGCTGGTGGAGCAGTCCTGTTTCCGGGACTACCAGCGCTTGGGCCTCGGCACCATCACCGCCAGCTCCTCTCGCTCCAAATCGGGGGAGCAGTTCAAAGTCACAGCCGTGAACAGACTCTACTCCCTCTGTCGCAGGTACGCCGCCTCGCGCCGCCAGGACTTTCACTTGAGCTGCGGCGCTGAAACTTGGCTGTAATCACATCGCAGCAGTTCGGAGGATATTAGATTTGTTTTGACGCCCTGCCAGAAGCTTTCTAAGCCCCTGTAGCTCAAAAGACCAGTGTGAGGGCGGTCCTGTACCTGGAAGATAGATTAAAATCCAGCCACACATGCTCTGACTAATACAGACTAAATCCCACTCTGATCTTGGCTGTAAAATCTGAAGAAGGCAATTTATTCAGCTTTATTTCCATGAACAAATTGCTTCACAGTCGCTTGTGTTTGTTTCATTTTGCTCTTCTCCTCTCTCGGTCAGTTACCCCGGACTGCTGGTTGTTCCTCAGGGAGTGCAGGACAGTAGTCTACACAAAGTCGCCCGCTGCTACAGACACAACCGCCTGCCCGTCGTGTGCTGGAAACATCCTCGCACCAAAGCCATCCTGCTGCGCTCAGGGGGCTTCCACGGCAAGAGTGTGGTGGGACTGTTCAAGTCGTCACAGAACTCCTCGTCCACAGGTGCACAGGATTCTCTCCTCCATTCATCCGTCCATTGTCGACTGCTTTATCCAACCATTCACTCTCACACCTCACCACGGTCAGTTGAGACTGTCCGAGGAAACCAGAGCGCACACACTCCACACAGACAAGGCCCGGACTGGGATGCAAACCAGCAACCTTTTTGCTGTGAGGCAAGAGTGCATGAATAAGTTCATACACTACATGAGGTCTTGTGATTCCTGTGAATCGTTGCCGTCACTGTGTGTTCCCAGTTAGTTCAGGACCATTCATCAGGAGGGAGGAGCCGCTGATTGATTTGTCTCGTCACAAAAACACAGGAGATTGTAAAGTGAGATTTGTGTCTTTGACGCACGGGGCAGGCGTCGGCGAGTCTTCTCGGGCCGCGTCTATGAACGTTTCACACGTGGCGACTGCAGATCACATGCAGATTAGGGGGTGATTAGCACCACGTCATTAGCAGAACTCTAAAAATCATCCAGTGTGAATTTGGCTGGATTCGACTGTTTGTGCAGCTCAGTTTTCTTTATTTTTGAAAGCAGCGATTGATCGTGATTCTCTGGCTGTGTCGTCTCTTTCTTTAGCCCCTGCCTCATCCTCAGAGTCCTCCAGTAGTCTCGAACAAGAGAAGTACCTGCAAGCCATCCTCAACTCCATCCCCGTCTACTTCAAAATGAACGGGAACAACACCCTGTCCAACCGCTCCCTCATAGGCCTCTCACCAGGTACACGCTCACACTGAAACCCGCACAGTTCTCTCTTGTTTATAACTGTTTTGGTCTCGTTTGGATGTTTTCGATTTGAGAATAATAGCATCCGTGTGCTCTAAGTCTTTTTAGATCTCTGATAATGATTTAGCAGCAAAACAGGAGAAGCACAGATACATAAATAAAACATTAATATTGATTCTCTGCCATCAAAGTCTCGCACTAAGCTGAACCAGGGAGCCCGCAAATGGAACAGATAAATGACGTTTTTATTAAAGACTGGGTGTTGGGCAAGAGAAAAAGTCTTTGTCCAATTGTTTTTATGTTTGTGTTATTTATCTGCAAATCTATCAGACCCGACCTTGAACATGTGCATGTACAGTACAATAACTTCCCTTGTGGGATGCAGCATGAGACTCGCCACCACTTATTATCTTAGTGTCCATTAACTACAGGACGTCACGAGTGTATGTAATGTGTAACTCTAGAGCTACTGTATGTCATCCGTCTCCCGTGGCCTTACCTGATGTAAATGCGCCGCGATGGCCTTGGTGCTGCCGTGGGAAAAACAAAGAGAAAAAAGCTGAGTTTGTTTACGAGGGAAAAGAGGCCACGTAGAGTTCACTGCTCCCGATAAAGAGGCAAAACTGCAGAGCCGCGCTCTTCACATTTATTTTTGTTCTCTGCAGCTCTGTATTTTCTCATTCTCTTCCCTCACATCAGCAAACCAGAACATACTTATCTTATTGTGTGTGTGTGTGACAGAGAAAGAGACTGCATGGGACAAATAATGTTTCTGATAATAGCATTTGGAAGGAAATCTGTTCCAATAAGGGTTATGTAAGAATCACAGGACAACCTGGGGGTCACAGCCTCGTCCATCCATCTCCTCTCTCTGACACCCCCATTAACAATTTGTCTTCAGGCAGCGAACGGAAGACTTCCAGGATAACAAAGATGGCTCCCGTCCATTTAGACATCCCATTCTCAAACAGCTTTACCCGCGGAGGTGAGTGTTTTGTTTCTGTTTCCTTCTGAGCAGGTCTGTAGGCATCATCCGGTGAAGGCAAAGGTCAAATTTGAATCACAGTAAAACATTCTAGATTTGAAATTGTCTATATTTTAGTAAATGCCCCAAATATCTTTTTTTTAAATCCACAATTTGGTGATGGATGCAAATATCTCACTGCACAGTCATCAGTATGTGAATAACTGCAATTAAATCATACACTTGCTATATCGTTCAGATATTTTGTTGCCTTTGCAGGTGTTAAATATATATTATTTGACATTAGGAATGATGGATTATATTTCAATAAATGAAAAAAGTGAAGATGCAGATTTAAGATCCTGTTCTTACTGTAGCTATAAAGCGTGTGTATAATGCTTGGCCTCTTGTGACCTGCAGTTTTTTTCCCTGCACATAAGCATTACTGTAACTTAATGAGGTGTTCAGCTGATTCATCATTCTGACGACTGTGTAAACGGGAATTTGAACTCTGCACAGAGAACAATCAGTTCTAAGCGGCGCACACACCGTCTGTGTCTGTGGGTGTGTCGCTTTATCTGTCTGAGGTGTTAGTCAGGCCGTCAGATGAGGGTCTGATATGAGTTTCACTTCCATTTATCATCCCGGCTGCAGGAGTATTAGTCTGGTAATAATTACTGTACTGTACGCAGAGTACACAATAAACACTGACACATTCTTTGACTTTTTGAACCCAGGAGTCAAGTTTTTATAGTTTTTAGTATCAGTTCATTATAATTAACATGACATATTTGCTATAATATTGTTATTGTTGTTGTTATAAAAGTTGTTATTTCTCTTTCATTTCTGACACTAGTTTCTTTTTAATGAGTTCACCCCCAGCAAAAATAGTTTAAGTAAGGCAATATTGCTCTTTATATGCCTCATTTAGTGAGTGAGTTTTGTTTTCTCAACATCATCCTGCGTACAGTTCACTTTCTTTTTATTATCAAGGCACTTACAAATGTTGTCTTTGTTCAGTTAATAAAATCAAAGCAGAATCTACTGTGTCGTCGTGATGTCAAACTGACATTTAAAAGAGGATAAGATGACAAAGACGTACTGGTGAATATTTTCTGCATCATATTTTGTCCTTAATTACTCTCTCCCTCGTAAAGATGTCAAATAAAGTAAGCTCCAGAAAGTGACCCTTGAAAAATGTGTTGGCAGTGCACTTAACCTAACTTAACTTCACCTCAGAGGAGAACAAATAACATTGAGACGCTGTGATTCAAGTCCATCATAAGTCATAACCATGAACAAAGGCACTCACGCATGTTGAGACAATCATTCTCCAAATCATTCATGGACCAGTTCAACCTTTGACCCTCATCAGTGTAACTCTGCGGCCTCGTTCAGACCTGATATTAACGTCCGTCCTCGCTGATCCGACCGCAAATCAAAGTCCCACTTGCACTGGTGTGAGATCAGTGTGTGTGTGTGTGTGTGTGATCGCGTCACTCAGGACAGATGCAGTCAATACCGGGTCTGAACGTCGTCTTCATCTGCATGATTCTGTCTCTGTCTCTGGAGTGGTTGTTAGCAGGGCAGGCGGTGATGTCCCGACGATGTTGACCTGATGTGTCTTTTTCATGCCCCTCCCCCCCCCCCACCCCCCTCCTCCTCTCTCTACAACCTGTGCAAAAAACAACCACGCCAGTGCTTGAGTACAGAGATAAACTATTCACACACACAAACCAAAAACCTGCCAGTAAGGAGAGAACCCATCAACAAGGTAGAGTCAATCGGCCGCTCGCAATCCTCATTCTCCTCTAACACATCACCCGCTTCCCTCTCGCTCACTAACCGAGTAACAACTGCATTGCACCACGTTCACAAAGACCTTGAGAGACGCAGCACTAATCATCGCTGACTTTGTGGCCGCTCTTCTGGGAGCTGTGGGTTTTTTCACAAACCAAATTGGCTGCTGTCATGTGGCCTTCTCCATTGTTGCAGGGTTGGCTCGGCACGGTTCACTGTGGTCAGTTAAGCGCCAGGTCCAGACACACGAGGAAGCGAAGCCGTTTAACGTGTCAGACCAGTTATGAATCACACACACACACACACACACACACACAGAGTGTGGTCCCGCTGGTCACGCTCTGCTATAATGAAAACAGCCTGAGGATGCATTATACACTCACTGGCTACTTTATTAGGGAAGAGAGGACACCTAATAAAGAGGCAGCCGTGGCATTCGTTGTGGTCTCCTGCTGCTGCAGCTCATCTGCTTTAAGGCTTGACAGGAGGATCTTCTGTATAGTTTGGTTTTAACTTGTGTTTATTTTGCCTTTCTGTGATTTCAAGACACAGGGCCAAAGGCAGGGTACACCCTGGACAGGCCAGTCCATCGCAGGGCCGACATACAGAGGCGAACATCCACTACGGTTGATTTTAGAGTTTCTAATTGTGTCACTTAAATGCACAATATGTCATTTCTGTAGTAACGGCTTTCTAAATCCAAACAATAACAAATGACCTAGTTTTAGTAAGATGGGCTATCTTATCGTCTGGTTTGGTCTTCGTGTGTGTTGGCACTTTACGGGGAGAGCTTCAGCGGCAGAGCAGTGACTTATTGTGATCCATTACTGACAAATACACACATCCATCCATCCTCTACCGTTTTATCCTCCATATGAGGGTCACAGGGGGGCTGGTGCCCAAATACACATGATCCTTTACCTTGAATAGTATGGGGATGGGGTGGTGGGAATATTTTGGCTAGTGTAGAACATCAGTATCATACTTTTTAGATATTTGAATGCATAAATGTTGCATATTATATCTTTAAATCACCTTTAGTGATGCTCAGATTGAACAGCAGCTTGTCCGATTGCGATTAGCTGATTAGATATCGGCGTTAACGAGCAGTTGAACAGGTTTCCCTCATAGAGTGGCCGGCGGGTGTATGTTTATCATCATATTTCAATATAAGCCAGAGTTTATAATCCATTTTGTCAGAAGTATTCAAACTCAAAAGAGATGAAAATGATGACTGTGAAAAACCGCGTCCTTCCTCATAGTTGTTCATGTTCTTTGAAAATATTTGCATGCCGGTTTTCAGAGAACTGGCATCTAGACTTCTGCATCTTCTGCTTCTCACATCTCGACACATCAGATCTGCACAGTCCACAGCTTTGTTAGTGAACTGAAGGAATGATGATGATGTTTATATAAACCCTGTCGTTCTGCTGTGCATGGAACTGTAGTCGTGCATGTCATGTGTTGGCCATTACTTGTGTCTTGTGATTGTTTGACAGCTTGTCTACATCAGTGGCATTTTGAACGGGACAGACCTTCACATGTGTGTATGTGACTTGTTGTTTGCATCTGTGTGTGTGTGTGTGTGTTCTGCAGGCATGTGGGCCAGCCTGCGCTCCAGCAGCAGACTCAGTCAGCATCCGCTGGCAACAGACGTGGGTGCCAGACTTGCAGGGAAGGATCTGGCGCCCCCCGCAGGGAGCAGCGGTCTGCAGGCTCAGCTCCTCAAACGGCAGGCGGCCCTCTACATCCTGGGTGAAAAGTCACATCTAAGGGTAAGAAAGACAACAAAGCAAAACCACTATTCTGCTATAAACTCACGACGACTAGAAGTTCAAATGAATCATTTAATTCATTTTAGTTATCTTTAAAGTTCACACTCTTTTCTCCTTTTTAAATAAAAATATTTGACCCAGTGAACATTCAGTGAACATTTACTAGATACAGTGTGTGAACCGACACTGACCTTAAATCTGATCACAGTGTGTCTTTAAGACCGTTGTTACACATTAATTGTGCGGCATTTCAATGATTAGAAATGTGTGTTGGTTTAACTTTTGATCGAAAAAATGTTTAACTGGGGTGATGTTTTTTCTGAATGTCACATCTAAAGTCTTTAATGTGTGTAAAAAAAAATTAAAAGATTAAATCCCAAACACACACACACAATAAAAACGTAAAAGATATGTGTAAATGTCTTTAAATGACCTTTAATGTATCCATGATTTCCGTTGCTGTCTCCTGGCTCTTACTTTATACATATATATATATATATATATATATATATATATATATATATATATATATATATATGTATATATATACATATATGTAGTCTTTAGGCTAATTTACATTTCTTTATTAGCTGCATATCGGCAGCACAGCGCAGTATTTACGACTGAAACCAAATAATATCTGAAACTGGACAAATAAACAGTGCTGCAACACAAACTTTGAAGTAACAGAGTAACAGCTGGTGTATTTTTACCGTCTGATCCACTGCTGCTGTCTCTCTCTCTCTGTCTCTCTCTCTGTCTCTCTCTCTCTGTCTCTGTGTCGACAGGGCTTGAGAGTGGACTCCTCTCTGAACTGTGAACTGGTGCCAGTGGAGTTTGCCGACACGCGGCAGGTGAAAGCTGCGCTGAAAAAGCTGCTGAGGGCGTGCGCTCCCAGTGCCACTTCATCCGACTCTGAAGACTCTTTCCTCAAAGCCCTGGAAGACTCTGAGTGGATCCTGCAGGTGAAATAAACACACGACACGGTTTTGCACATTAACAGCAACATAGTGAGTCAAAGTCAGCTTTTAA
This sequence comes from Solea solea, assembly GCF_958295425.1. Lineage (NCBI taxonomy): Eukaryota > Metazoa > Chordata > Actinopteri > Pleuronectiformes > Soleidae > Solea > Solea solea. Next base: position 1,984,717 of record NC_081138.1, read on the forward strand.
AAGACAAAAAAACAATAACACCCCTTTAAGTTTTTTTTGCTTATTTTAACCATAAAAGTTAAGCTGTTATTTACACTTTACAGTTAAAATACTATATTAACAGTTTGAAATGAAGAAAAGTGATGCAAAGTGCGCTTGTGCTACTTTGTGTCGTCTGAGATGCGCTCGGTGTTAAAGGCTTAAAATGGTAACTGCAGTTCCAATCCAAATCCTGCCCTTACACATGGTGTTACATTGTGTTTGTGCACATTTACTCACATACACATAACACATGTCCCATCATCTGTTTTATTTTTATTGTTTAGTTTCCACTGTCAATGTCAGCAACAAATGACGAGAGGAGACGACAAGGCAACAATAATGTGCTGTAAAAACATTCTAGTATCCACTCACTGTGTATGTCGAGTGTTTTATATCCACACCAGCATCTGTCTTCAGGTTCTTCTCTGCAGTTAGTCCGCATGCATCTCCGCAACAGAATTCCTTTCCTTTTAGACATTTTTTAGAAGGGTTTTGAGGCTTTTTAGATTTGGTAACATGCAGCTTCTCTGACAGGTAGCTGCAGCTTATATATATATATATATAAGTGCTCCAGGCTGCATTATTGTGTGAGAGGACTAAACCAAAAAGTCAAACAGAAATCGTGCCCTACAGATAAAAGGGAGCATTTGATGACGTACATGTATGCCCCCTTTAAAAGAGTGTGTGAGAACGACCCAGTGGTCCACCCTTCCTGCTCATCCTCTCTGTTAGATTCACATCATGGATAAATCCAGTCCGAGGCCAGTTTCCCAGGGGAAACAGATTCACAACGATGGAATAACAGCAGGCTGGTTATCTGATTGACCCTCTGCAGCCTTTGTCCTTACATTGACCATAATATACACAGTCGAAAAGGATTATCTGTGGGAAGCACTTAATGGGCAACAAGTAGTACTCTGCATGTAATTACCAGTAGACCAAACATGGTATTGTATGCACAGGGAGGATTAATCATAAGATGTGTGTGTGTGTTGATTCCCCGCAGATTCACAAGATCCTGCAGCTGGCACTGTTTCTGGTGGAGCTTCTGGACAGCGGCTCATCTGTTCTCCTCAGCCTGGAGGACGGCTGGGATATTACTACACAAGTAAGAGCAACTCACAAGTACTTTCAAGAAGTGAACGCACAAGCACGATGCACAGATGAGAAGAAGCAGTCGGGCACAATATCAAGACCAGAGGGTAGAGGAGACATTGGACGACAACAGATCTTCATGATGTGATTTTTCTGAACAGTGAACATCTGCATTATGTGGGTAAATTGGTTCATCACTGATTGAAGAGTCAGCCTAAAAGGGCACATGTCACCCCCCTCTGTTCATTGAGCTCCACTCGTTACCCTTAGCCGCCCCCATTAAATCCAAATCACTGATGCTCGCCTACAAAGTGCTTCACGGGTATGCTCCCACCGACTTAAATGCTCTCCTGAAAGCTTATGTTACCCCTCAACAGAATGGAACAACCCACTGAGTGCTACCAGCGCAGGGGGCGTCCCTGTCTATCTTCAAGAAGCTCTTGAAAAACTCAGCTCTTCCAAGAGCATCTTCTCTCCTACCACTTACCTTTAGCCCCTCTCCTTCTGCACTTGGATCACTCCACCCTCTATCAGTCCACTGTTCCTATCAAGTGGAGTTCTTTCCAAGACTTCTTCTATGTAGCTTATTCCTCTTTTGTAAGTTGCTGCTGTAACATGTCAGCCCTTACGTTAAAGCTCATTCCAAGGCTGCAAAGACCCAAACTGTTGGTATTTTTAAGTGATTCTACACTTATTTAAATATGCTTATTGGTGGGATTTTCAAATTCTGACTCATAAAAATATCTCTAGACTCACTGGATGAGTCTCAAATAAGAAAATAATTTGTCATGAGGTCCTGGAATGATTGTGGCATTTCAGTATAAATCACTGGGACTGTATGTTGGCGAGCCAGCAGCATTTTTGAATCCCTTACGGGAAGTGACCACTTTCACAATTATCCAGAAAATGAAAAGTCAGAGCAACTAATCTTCCTGTCACTCGTGTCGAGTTTGCCTGGGTGGTTTCTTCTTCTGTATGATTTATCTCGCGATTTTAATTTGAACACATTTACACGTGTGTGGATGCTCGCTCAGCAGCGAAGGTGGCAGCATCGTAAACACTTAACACGTGTGCAGACTGATCCTTCATGCCGACACTGCACCTGTAAGCCTTTAATGAAGGCATAAGAAGAACGGGGGGGTTGTTAAGTGTGTGTTACCACAGCTTCCCTGATGCAAGGCCAGGACCCAGGGTGTCCTCGTTACAATCCCCTCCCCTCCTTGTAATCATAGCACTTGATAAAAACACTACTCGTGCATCAAAGGAGACGCATTCATCCACGACAATAAAGCGCCGCCGTGAGTAGGAAGAAGATGCAGAGATTAAACATCGTTATGGGCACAAAACACAACAAGATGTTCAGATGTCGCCCTTCATCAGTCTCGTGTCATATATCTAAACCGAAAGCCGAGATAAATAACTTAAATCGTTATTATGTGGCTTTGATTGCGACGACAGTTTTCAGCATGAGATTCTCTCCCTGCAGACGCCCGTGGCATCTGTTCAGCCTCCTGCCCGAGCCATGTGTGAATCATAAATCTGGCCCACTCTGCCACACCTGCTCCTCCTGCTCAGCCCCTTCATTGCGTCGGTACACAGTGTCCCGAGGTCTCAAAAAAAAAACACACGTCACAGATTCTTTGCTGATTTCAATTACGAGAGTTCACGGTTTCCGACTCTGTTGTCCGTGCTGACCCGCGCTCAAAACGTGCATGTTTGTGGTTGCGAGTGCTCATCCTTCAAATGTGTTTATGTGGTTGGTGAAGCCCTGGGTTGCTGATTAGGAGTGTGCTCTGTGGATCCCGTATGCCGGGCACGTGTTCAGCCTGGAGCATCTCTCTCTACGGGCCACCAGCTCCATCACGCCATGACCTGCTCGACCCAGCACAGGCAAATGGGCTCCATATGCTCTGGCTCCCCTGCCTCTGTCCATGGACCATAGACACCCAGCAGACAGGATGCAGAACTGTCTGCTTTCTTTCTAAACCCTGTCTCTGTCTAACCCTCTGCATCTCTCCACTCCTCAGTCTTCTGTAATCTCACAATAATCTGAGGGTTTTATTTGAGTGCCAAGGTGAAGGGCAAGCGGGAGGGGGGGGGGGGGGGGTTGTTTCAGGATGTTCTTGAAAAAAAAAAAAGAAACCCACGGGGGAAGCCATGAACTGTTTTTCCCGCTCCATTCCACACGCGTCAAGGCTCATTAACTGTGTTGGAGGAGACACGGACGGGGAAGCGGGCCAAGCATGTTGCATGTGTGGACAAGTGCTTCTCAAACGGTGTTCAGTGGAGGGAATTCAAATATGCCTGAAGACTTTGCTGCGATGTTATATAAATGTTATTGATAGCAGATGATCAGTTAAGCACAATGTAAGAAGAAGAAGAACCTCCAAAATATAATCTGGCATCTGTGTTTCTTTGTTGTTTTCAGTCACACCTGATGCACTGTATCTGCGGCTCACTTTACTCGAGCAATGTTGCTGTCTCGATAGTAAAGTAGTGTCACTGCACACAGGAAGGGATGGGTGTGGAACTGGCTGGGCTTAGTTTGACGGTGGTTTGAAACAAACTGATTTTTGTTTTTAGTTAAAGTTGCACAATAATGTGACGGTTTTAGATGCCAAGGAGTGCATTTTAATATATTATTGCTGGAAAGAGAAGTTTACATAAAATCCTTAAATGTGGTCATTAAAAGAAATCCTCAATAAAACACTTCAAATAAAGTACATTTCTTTCATTAGAATAAACTTGCAAGTTTATTTTACCGAGAAATGTCAAGGTAAGTAACAACATGGTCGCAATTTAAACAAGAATTTTAAAAAACACTCAACAGTTCATGGTCATTTGATATCCTCACCTTTAAATTCCAGTCATTTTGACACTTAAATCTGTGATTTTAAATCTGGTTTTAAAGTCTTTTAAGAGACGAAACATATTTATGGCAAATATTCCGTATTTCCTGAGCATTGTCCTTTCCCCGCTTCTGTATATGTGAAGCTGACGTTTTCCCGTTGCTGTCTGCAGGTGGTGTCATTGGTCCAGCTGCTGAGCGACCCGTTCTACCGCACCCTGGAGGGTTTTCAGGTGCTGCTGGAGAAGGAGTGGCTGTCCTTTGGCCACAAGTTCAGCCAGCGGAGCAACCTGAGTCCCAGCAGCCAGGGCAGCGGCTTCACACCCATCTTCCTGCAGTTCCTGGACTGTGTGCACCAGGTGAGCTCCACCCTCGCACCTGATTCTGTCCACTCTGCCTCCACTGCGTGACTCATAGCATCGCCGTGAGCTCAGCTCATTCCTCAAAAGCAAACTGGCTTGAGGGTGAAGAATGTGTGAAATTCAGCTGTCATTTTCCATACATTTGGTTTAGTTGTGCACCTCCCAGTGCTGGAAATGCAATTTTGAGCGTTTATTGCGGCAGAGCTGCTGCCCAGATGGTCGAGGAACCCGGCGATCGGCGCTGAGCTGACTGCACAGTTGTGTTTCAGCATCCTTTCACAATGCAGTGCGTGTTTAGGGCTGCGTGTGGAAAATCGCAGCTCTGGGGATTGAGAGTCTCCAGGAATTCCTGAAGGGGGGTCTCGTACAGCTGAAATCCAGAGAGCTGTGTCCATTCTGAAATACTAACTTTAGAGGATGTAATGGGTTGTTTCGTGTCTCTGGGGGTCAAACAGGCCCACTCCCATGCAATTACATCAACACATATTTTCTGCATTTGTCTTTTGAAAGTGCAGGCTTGGCAGCGGAGACAGTTTGGCGTTGGTTCTGGGGTCTAGAGGAATATAAACAGGGTGGGGGCAGGGGGTTTCGGACAAGAGCTGAAAATAGAAGTGCATCATCTCCACAACAGCTGTTGTTTTTGCCAGTAGACCCAGGTGGCCTCAAATATTCAGTACTTCTCTGTCATTGGCCACCTCAGTCCTGTGGACGGGAACAATGGCGGTGCAGTCCTGCTGGCTCAGTGTGAATTGTGTCTGGTGCTGATGATATCATCAACCTTTGCCCCCACATGGACAGGAGACTGTCCTTCCCGTTTCTAATGAAGTGGACGGCTGTAAAAGCAGCAACACGAGGACACCGTCCAGCTGTCACTCTCACACTGACCCTTTTCTCCCCGGTTAAGAACAATCTGTATCTGTCTATTTTTTGCAGATCTTGGCGCAGTATCCTCTGGAGTTTGAGTTTAATCAGTATTATCTGAAATTCCTGGCCTATCATCACATCTCTAACCGCTTCAAGAACTTCCTGCTGGACTCCGACTACGAGCGCTTGGAACACGGTCAGTGTCCTTGACAGTTTAAACCAGAGGGATTTTGAATATCATCTCCTCGCATGTTGTGAACATGCAGAGCCAAACAATGACGGGATGTCAACAATGTTTCTGCGCGGGTAACAATAACAGCTTCTGTCGTGGGCTGGCGCATCACTCTTTAAGTAATACGTTTTATTCTTTCTCTTGCACCGTAAACACATTTTGAATTCAGCTGACACGTGCAGCTCAATCTGCTCAAAAATTGATATAAAAACGTGGTTTTTGAGGCTGCACTGATGACAGAGAACTCTTGCAGTCACTCAAGGAAACACGGTGGCCTTCACGTACCAGAAAGGGTGACATTGTTATTATTAATTTGCATAGTAAGCTTTTTCTTCAAACCTTGAAACCCTGGCAGGACAAAATGGTCCCTGAATTTCTGCCAATAAATCCACCTAAATGTTACCCAACGCACCTTTAAAGACTGAATTTATTTGAAAACACTTACTTATTTACTTACTTTCTTATTTGTAGCTGGAAACATAAAGTGAGTTTTCTAAGCAGCAGTTAAAGAATAAATGTGTGGAAAACATGAGATTTAGTTCTATGTTATACTCTGTCTCTGCTTGAATATGAATTATAGTGTAAAACGTGTTTAATTCCAGCAGCATCTGTGTTGTGTGTGTGTGTGTGTGTGTTTTCAGGCTTGTTGTTTGACGATAAAGGTGACAAGCAGGCGCGGAGAGGAATTTGTATGTGGGAGTGCATCAACAGGATGCACAGGAGGAGTCCCATCTTCTTCAATTATCTGTACAACCCCTCGGAGGGTGAAGTGAGTGTGTTTCCCCCTCTTCAGCTACAGCTCAATCATGCACTCATACATGCAAGCTTAATGAGTTTATAGAAATGTGTTTGATTTATTTCAGTAATGTTCTTGCTGCGGTTTTTTATTTATAATATTTTTATACTGCGTCATACATGAATTGCTCCACATGTATTTTACAGTTTAAATTTCAATTATATTAAGTAAACTGTTTTTTTTTAAATCAATATAAACTCATGTTTATTAAAAATAACAATTTTTACTTTTCCAGTATTTAAAAAAAGCAAAAGACAATGTGTGAGTAGGTCTCTATTAAGTATTAAGTTTGACTTTCTAATCTTCGCTGGTGTTCCTGTTGTTGTAGGTGATCCTGAAGCCTTCCATCAGCATCCCCAGCCTGAACAAATGGGACTTCTTCACAGACGAGACGTTGTCCACTGGACCGTCGTATGACTGCCGCATGACGGCTGTGAGGCCCGACAGCTCGGAGGAGGCCGACACGATCTCCAACAGCAAGAGGAGGATCGTCTGGCCGTGTTACAGCAGCGTGAGCCGCGCCCAGCCTGACGCCATCACCAAACTCCTCGCCGTAAGAGCTCGTCTGACACCAACAGCATCCTCACTCTCATCGAGTCTCATCCCTGTCTGATGCTGACGTCACGTTCATCGTCTTCTCTTTCCGCAGGACATCCACAAGCTGGAGGGCGAGCTGAGCCAGGCGCCGGAGAAATGGCAGACAACGCTGGAGAGAGTCAGAATCAGCATTCAGGAGGACCTCAAACAGGAAGGAAATGTGTGTCACGAGAAATAATCCTACACAAAATTATACTTAATTATGCTTAATTAAGTATAAAGATACGAGGTTGCCTTAGTTTGTCAGGCCCAGGGTTTTAGCTCTCTTTATACAGCGGAACACGGAGTAACTTTCTACTCTCACGTTTAATCCGTGCACTTAAAAATCTCCTCGAGCGACCTTCATTTATTAAACAAGCGCCAGCATCTCAAAACACACACATGATTTGCATTCTCGGTTAATCTGTCCATTATTCTCTCGATTAATCGAGTAATCGTTTGGTTGAAAAAAAGTCCGAAAATGGTGTAAAATGTCAATCAATGTCTTTCAAACCTGGAAATGATGATGTTGTCAATTTTTATTTTTTGTCCACTAACCAAAACTATATAGTTGTAATTATTTATTTGTTGTATGGAGCAAAGGAACCAGAAAATATTCACATTTAAGAAGCTGAAAAATCAGAAAACTTTTCTTTAATTATGAAAAAAACCCTCAAACCAATTAATAGATTTATTGTGTCAGCACTAATGTTAATCCCCGCCCTCTTCTTCTCCTGGAAAGTGAGCTCCATCCAACCTCTTGCACGCCTAAGGTCAGCCAATCATGAGCTCTGTAAGATCTCAGTCAAACACCATGCTGCGTGCTTATTGGCTCACTGACACTGATGAGATTAGGTGCAGAAATTTAACACATTTCAGTTTAATACCCAGCTTTAGTCACATCTGGGTTCAACACTTTATTGTGCTTTAAAAAAAAGAGGTCAGCTGACTACCTAAGAAACTGAACGACGGTCTTTTTTTGGCACGTTCCGAGATGACGATGCTAAGAATTGTGACAGAATGGTTCAGGGAGCATGAGTCATCATTTTCATGTTAAGTCCACACCTTAACCCCACTGAGAATCTTTTGGATGTGCCGGAGAAGCAACTGTGTATTGATAAATGTGGAAATCAGAGCTCAGATCTGTCCAAGTGTGTGGCTTTTTGTGTAAAACCCTGTGTTTTTCCCCCACACGTGTGTTCACAGCTCTGTAAACAGTCAGTGTCCATATCGGGCCTCATCCCCACGTCCAGCCTGCAGGCCTTCCAGCGCCACTCCATGCTGCATCTGCCCGACAGCGCGCTGGGCGAGGACCGCAGCGCCACCGCGACGTCCAACGGCGTCAACCGCCGCGCTGCAACACTTTACAACCAGTTCACTCCCAAGAGCGAGGAGAACAGGTGGGCCGTGAACTTCCTGAGTGCCGAGACAAAATGTGAAGTCCACATTCGATTCACTCGCAGACTCACACACACACACAGGGGGGCCAGTCCAGTTTGGGCAGATGAGTCAATGCTGTGGTATGCTGTGGTCATGTTTGTGAGAATTGTCTGTTCTCTGTTAAACTATGGCTGTGTAATTTTACAATTATTGTGAGGTCAAAGTACATATTCTTGGCACAAACATCTGGACTCGGACAGACTGTCATTAAAATCTACTTTATGTACAAAATAAACGTATCTGTTGTTTTGCGGCGCTCGTCCAACAAACGGATGTTTCAACAGAAAAGACAAAAGTCCATCGTGTTCACAAACACGTTGTTCTTCCGTGTCTCTGTACGAAAAGTTGCTGACGGATCACTTAGGCCTCAATATTTCCAGATGTCGCAGATCTCGCAGTAGTCGGGGTAAATTGCTGAGACAGATGTTTGCGTCGTACGTAAGCAAAAAACATTTACTTAAGCAAGGTGAAATAAGAGAAGCCCCTGTTCTATACGCTGGCACAACAACCTCCTCACACTATGGGAACATAATGTACAAACGGTGCTGAACATATGGGGGAACAGTTTGTCCTCCTGCCCCCTTCACAGCAAACGCTGGTACATTCAGTCTCTTGGGTTTCTAATGAGCCTCGTACGTTCCGTCAAAAATGCTCTTGTGTTATTTCCCAGGTCTTACGAGGGGATTTTATACAAACGTGGCGCTCTGCTGAAAGGTTGGAAACCTCGCTGGTTTGTATTGGACATAACAAAACACCAGGTGAGCAAAAGCGACGCTTACACATTCACCCTGAGCGGACAAAGGCTTTTCCAGGTCTAAAAAACTGTGATGTCGCCACAGCTGAGGTACTACGACACCGGGGAGGACACCAACTGCAGAGGCCACATCGACCTGGCGGAGGTGGAGTCGGTGACGATCGCCACGCCCACCATAGGAGCTCCCAAACACATCAGTGAAAAGGCTTTCTTTGACGTGAGTAAACACGAATCTGCCCCTGCAGTTATTTAAAGGAATTCAGTTCAATTTTATCATAACATACATTATCTCAATGCACAAAGACAACATCATGGAGAGCAAAGAATATGCATAATTATTATTATAATAATAATAATAATAATTGGCTCCGCCCACTTTAATTTTTTGACGCACATTCCTTGAACCACTTTTAGACATAATTTTTCACCAGGTCTGATGCGGTTGCAAAAATTGGTGAGTTTTAGGGTATGTTCAGGGCCTCAAAAATGTGATTCATTTGGAGGAAGAAGAATAACTAATGGTTTCAATAGGGTCCATAACAATAATAATAAATATAATAATAATAATAACAACAACAATAATAGCCTGGAACTGGATCTGGATCCTGCAACCTGCAACATGAGGACACAGTGAGCGAGAGAGAGAGGAAAGGAAGGAAAGACAGTGAATGCACCACAGGAATTACATTAGAATACAGTCTAATCTCTGCATGGTAGCACACAGAATTTAAGTGCTGTATAATCAGCTGGTTGGTTCGGCTGATGTGCGTTCGTGATCTTCCACCTGATGTTTTTTGGCATTTAAAAAGTTTTTTTTACAGGTGACTGTATTTCAGCATCAATCACAGCAGATCAGTCAGGTGACAAATATTCCGTCATTGCTGTTCTTTGCTGAGCCACAGCATCATGACCTATAACTGGTTTTATTCTCGTGACATATTTCTTTTCTTCTCTTTATGTACATAAGACATAATGACACGGAGAATAAAAGAACTTTCACGTCACATGAATGTGTTGCTTCAGAATAAAACATGCCACAGATATACACACACACATGAGTCACAGCAGCAGACTAAAGTATCTAATCTGTTAATCTGTGTGGATCGAGGAGAAGGAGATGGAGAGGATTTTTTCTTTTTTCTCTGACAACTGTCACGTAGACAGGAGACACATCCTGGGGGTTTGTGTGTTTATTGGTCACATAGTCAGGCTTTAAAAAATACACCTAAAATCTATATTGCACATTCTTCTTATAGCCTCTATATATTAATTTTAACATAATAATCACCAATTTCTGTTCGAACTATAAGAATGGTTATATGGCTGATCTACTTTTTGTCGTCTTTGTCACGTTTGCTTGTAACACTTGTTTCCTGCTGCTCCCTCAGCTGAAGACCAGCAAGCGAGTCTACAACTTCTGTGCGTCCGACGCGCCGAGCGCTCAGCTGTGGATGGACAAGATCCAGAACTGCATCTCTGACGCCTGAGCGCCGAGGTCGCGTCACGCTCAAGAACATAAGTTAAAAAAAAAAAAACTACAAAAAAAAAAGAAAAACCAGACGGCGTCAGGGCAGCTAAGAGGTAACAGCTCCACACTCCGCTTCACATATCTTAAAAATTGAGGACCACAGTGAACAAAGTGCCTGGCAGCAGAGGATAAGAAGCGTCCATCGGTGAAGATAAGCTGACATTTCAGGGGGGAACTGCACTACCAAGGAAAAGCTTTTTAAAGCTCTAACTACATCAAAGCAATATTAGTGGCCATTCAAACTGTGGGTTCCATTTTAGACGTGGAGATAATAACCTATAAGAAGAATTTCTATCAGATATTTTACTACGAGGAAAGGTTATTGCTGCTTAAAGGAATATATGAACCGCCAAAAACTCAGATTTTAATGCACAGCATTGAGGAGCAACGTGTTTGCACTTAAATCTTAAGTATGCACTCCTTTATCACATAGAGGACTTTTTTTATCCGACGCGGCCGAGGCGTAAGTCATTTCTTTACAGTGTAGATATATGACGTTTCTTCACGACCGACAAAACTGAAAGGAATTTGCACAGTGAGTTCAGAAGAGTCACCCGACCGTTTTTTGTTTCCTATTTAATTAAATACGTGAGGTTTTCTCTATTCTGTTGAATGTTTATTGACTTCCTGATAACTCATGTGTGTCTTATGTAATGTAAATTATTCTTTTTTTTATTATTATTAAAAGTGTAACTGTGAGTGTGGTGGCTATATGTTTTGTAAATACATGTGTGACATTTCATTTTATAAACTGAACGTTCTCAGCATATGTATACTTTTCTAACCGTATATATCTAATGTGATCAGTTAGTCTCTTGTTTTTTTTTGAATGTGTTGTTACTGGAGTGGCCTGTTCCCTGTTTGTCCTGAAACATTGTTCTGAAAATGGTGTTTTTGTTTTTTTAACATTGTCCAGACAGTCTCTGTGTCTTAAGGGCTTTTAAAAGACGTAAATAAATATATCAGTCAGACGTTCTGGTCCTCTTCTCGTCTGTTTGTGCAACTTATATGGTTTCATTTAAAAAAAAAAAAACAGGCTTTTTAATTACTGAATCTTTGTACCATCTTCTGTGGTGACACTCATTTTTTTTTTTTGGAAATAAATCAAAAACGTTCTTGAAACGCTGTGTTCTCGTTTTACTGGGAGAATTGAAGCGTTTATTTTCAAGCGTCGTAAAGCGATGGAAGACGCATTTGGATTACTTTCTTACAAGTAAGTAAAAAAAAAAGCAACAACAAATACACTTAAAGTTCCAGTGTGTAACATTTAGCAGGGTTTACTGACTGCAGGAGTTGGAAACACTTGCCACAAGTATGTTTGCGCAAGTGTTTGTGTGTCAGAGCCTCAGAATAAGCCTTTTACAGTATGTATGTACTTTGCTTTGCAGACAGAAGCAGCCGCAGTGTGCGTTTCACCTTTTTTGAAGTGGAAGAGAACAATGACGTCCCGTCTGGTATGCGGAAAAACCACCGTCGTCCACTGACGCACTTGGAAGTGGGAGGAGTCTCAACAACCACGAAATGCTTTGTTAAAATATGTGACCTATTTGTGCGTGAGGTCAGGTTTCCGTGTGTGCGTGACATCAGAGACGTGATCCTGACGGACAGCAGCTCCACTAAAAGACGACATGGTGAGTTTTAAATGGAAGGATTAATGCTGAGTATTAATTTAGTATTTTCTGCTGCATCGTTCTTCACTTAATGTGTCAATGACGCGCGTGTGTTACTTGTAACTTAAAGCTGCAGTAGGTAACGTTTTGTTTGATTTTTGTTGGCGTCATTTTGCCTCAGTTTGGTAATGAAACAGACACAATGTAGCCATATTTGCATGATGATGGGCTTTGTCAAGCAATACTATCAGACTTGACTGAGGGAGCATTCGTGTGTATACAGCAGCAGCACGGGGGCAGGTGAGAGGAAGAAGCATTTTAGTGCAATGTTGCTGTTGCCTCCCTCTGTCTTCTTCTCTTGAAACTCTGGTTTTGATCCGTCGTTTCTTAATCTAATATAATCTAATCTATCACAAAGCACTAAGTCTGTGAGACTGACGTGTTCCTCAGTGCAGAGTTACAGAAGGTCCATAAACAGCGATGGTTTATTTCTGTGACTTCTTTCCCCCAGAACTGACTCCGATGGCAGACAAAACTCCTGGAAAGCAGCGCTGGAGCTCGTGAGTTGACCAAAAATGCAAATCACTGAACAGGAGTGGTGTCCATGGGCAAATAATATCAGCATACTTGCTTAAAGTTTGCCAAAGAGCCGCATGACATGCCACAACACTACTGGGAGAGTTGTCTCATGGTTGATGAAACAAAGGTTGAATTGTCTGGGAGGAACATGCGGCGCTGTGTGGGGTGAAAAGGGCATCGCATTCCAACACAAAAACATCATCCCAGCGGCGGAGCTCAGTGAAGGGAGCGTCATGATTTGGGGCTGCTTTGCTGCGTCTGGGCCTGGACAGCATCGAGGGGGACATAAATTCCCAGGTTAACAGTTTTTCTTTGGGGTGGACACCGACCACTGGAAGTGCAATGTGCATGAAACTCAGAGTAAATCTGCAGCAGAGAGACTTCAAACTATAAGAAACTATAAGGCTTTTTGGAGCAAGACATTAAAAAAAAGACCCCCAGTAGAGTTTCTGTGGCATGACCTTCACAGATCTGTTAAAGTTCACCTGTTCAGCTGCTTGTTATCAGCCAATCACATGGCAGCACAGAAAGATGAGACTTACGTGACTTTGAATGTGTCGTGGTTGTTGCTGGTCTCAGTATTTTCAGAAACTGCTCGAGACAACCATCTCCAGTGTTTTCAGAGAATTGTCCCAAAAAGAAGAAAATATCCAGTTCTCTGCGTGAAAATGACTGGGCTGCTTAAAGCAGATGGTCTACAGCAGCAGAGGACCACACCGGTGTCCTGTGTACCTAATATATTGGCTGTTGAGTACAAGCAATAGATTATAATTACGAAGTAATGAAGTAAACGGAGACAAAATGGAGACAAAACATTAACATTGAAGCTGTAATGTGTAACTTTTAAATATTAAAAACAAACGTCTGTACATTCAACGTGCTGCCAAATGACTTTTATGAAAAAGAAGTCGTTCATTGTCCCCTGGGTTTTAAAAAGCTCGCTGGTTTTGGGATCGGGGAGAAAACATTTGTGACTGCCATGTTTTTCTGGCCTTGTGTTAATCAAAGATTGTTTTTCTCAATGAAAGGGAATCAAACACCTCTTTCTTTCTTTCTTTTGGTTCGTACGTGCCAACAATCGTGCATGGCAACGATGCTGATGATGATGATGATGATGGGTGTCTCACTTACCAGCGGTGAATATCAGACGGTGCCAGACCCTCCACTCAGGCTCTGTGGCGCCTGGTTGGCAGCGCTGACACTGTTCTCGTGGTGAAAGGACACCGGGGGTCAAAAGACGAGCAGAGAGAGAGAGAGAGAGAGAGAGGGGGAGAGATTTCCGTGGGAGCCGGTGCTGTACGTTTTGTCTCTCACAACAATCTCCCAGCTATCTTCCCGTGCAGCAGGTGCAGAGCTCCAGCAGTCTTGGCAGAAGCCGTGGCAGCTTCTTGCCATATTTAGCCTCCTGCTTTGGGACATTAGGAGCTCGACCCACAAACAGGGGCCTGCAGGGGAAGTTATCCAGCAGGAATGGCATGATCGGAATCAGGAATTGCAGATTTTCTTCAGTTATTGATTTCATATTGCTGCTTTCCCCTGATTACAAAGATGTGTTACTGGAGACTGTGTAACTAAGGCCAAATGACTGCCTCTGCAAGTGATTTCCTCGCTTCACGTTCAAGACAAATGACGAATGAAATCACCCGTTACACCTGAGAAGCAGCCGTGGGGGTTTTTTTTTTTTGCTGTGCAATCTTGTGAAACTCGGCCAAACGTTTTCTCCCGGGTTCAGTGAGATTAGTCTCAGTTGGCGGGAAGTGTGCAGCGCTCACATGAAAAAAGACAAATCAAAAGCAGTCTGTAAATTCAACATCGCACGTATTTGTTGGTTTTGGATGCCGTGTTCCACATGTACAGTCACAGCTGTGATAAATACTCCACTGACACATGATTCTGATTTATTCCAATTCCCCCCTTGAATCCCATTTTCCATGTGGCTCTGCATTTTCCATTTCCTGGGTGCTCCTGTGATGCTTGCACCTGCTCGAACACAAACACTGATCTCACTGGAGTCCTCCGCCCTAGAAATCAGGATCAGGATGATGTCAGCGTCCTGTGTCACATGGGGGTCTGTGTGATCTAACACATGAATCAGCGGACGATGTTATCCGGCCACCGCCCGTTCATCCATGAGGAGAAAAGCACAATCGAAGCCTTGATTTTCGAGTTTAAAGGCGAGGTGGTGCGCTCATGTGTTCATCCGAGGTGGTGGTGTTTTCACTCGACAGTGGAAGTGACCCCCGGCGTCTGCAGCTGAAGCCCAGAGTCCAGTGTTTGCTCGTGTGAAAAGCTCCGGGCAGTGAGGTCACTGTGGGAAGTCATCTGCCAGACATTTTTTCACCAGCAAACAATTCCCCCAAATCACGTTCCAGCTTCAAATCAGCCTCCGTGAGGATATTTTGGACGGGAATTAGATGAATTGGTTATGGACATTACGGTGCTTTTGGGACACTTGGGTTGAGGGAGAGGCAGCCAGAGATATCCTTATTTTTGGAATGTCCAGGGCTTGTGCAATTTCGCCATGGAGATTAGAAACTCTGAGAATAGTTAAACACATTTTCGTCTTCACAGATTCCAGGATATAAATACCTCTCATAGAAAAACAGCACAAAAGCTTCAGAAATATCTCAAATCTAGTTATTTAATCAAATATTTTGTGTATTCATGTTTTAAAGAAAATTAATATAGTATAATGTTTATAACTGTAATTTTTCTCTCACTAAAAAGGGCCAGTTCATGCTAAAATCTAACAAACAAACAAACAATAGTGAAGTGTTTTATTTATTAAACATTTATGTCAAGAACAAGAAAATGCACGGACAAGAAGTGACGACGCGAACGGGAGAGAGAGAGCGAGAACTAGCCTAGCTGCCGTAGCTAACCCTGCTAGCATGAATGTTTACGTCCGTTTTCAGCTTGACATCAGTGCTAACATTAGCTAATGTTTGCTAATGTCGCATTTTTTTGGAAAAAAATTCCGAATATCCAGACCGACTAGCGCTCTCGCTCCGGCTTCCAGGGCAACCAAGATCGTATCGGGCGCCAAGAAGGCGGAGCGAGAGCGAGATGTAGCGACGGCGAGCACTGTCGATAAAGAGCGTTAGAGAGTTTAATGTGTTTAAACTATGTAACGGGGAAAGAATTAATGAATTAATGGCTTCATTTCAGAGGCTACCAAAGTGGCCCGGGTATCCCAGAATGCATTGCGGTGTGACGTCAGTCGCCAAGCTCTTATAGAGAGTTGGCCACTCTGAGGTAAAAAACAAAACCCAAATAAAATGAACCCAATGCCCGCCCATGGTGCCGGGTCTGCTTAGATTAAGATTAGATTAGCACTCTCACCACTAGATGTCACTCACTCTTACACACTGCACCTTTAAATCTGTGTCACGCCTTAG
The DNA here is from genome assembly GCF_958295425.1 of Solea solea. NCBI lineage: Eukaryota > Metazoa > Chordata > Actinopteri > Pleuronectiformes > Soleidae > Solea > Solea solea. Next base: position 2,000,820 of record NC_081138.1, read on the forward strand.
AACAAAGACATCCATAAAAGGTGAACATTGTGGATCACGCGACGTGTTTTGGTGATAAACTGTATCCTGAGTTATAGTATTAGACCAAGGACTTGGACAATATGTCTCTATATTATGTGATGTTATCAGTAAACCACCGGCATGGTGCTGACTGAGTGTGAATGCAGGTTCTTATCTCATCTCCAGCTCTGACAACGCTGAACTCAGCGTGAACCGTCTCTTCTCTTCCAGCTCTTTTTCTTTAAATGAAGGAGTTAAGGCGTTTCTTCATCACTCAGTGAAGACAGTCATTGTGCAGCCTGGATGTCCGACACCAGATAAACACGTGCCCACAGCTGATCGCAGTGTTCCTGTAACTCTGTCTCCTCTCTCTGTTCAAACACTGGTCCTTTGTTACACACACACACACTCGTCTGTTTTGACACCCGTGCAGCAAAAGTGAAACCTGGACGCTGCAGGTCACGTGCGCCAGAGTGACATGAATCTTGTTTTGTGGTGAATGTAACAATGAAGTCATATTGTACAGCTGTCATGCAGAGCGTGCACTAACCCAACCTTTCCTCCCCCGACGCTGATGCCAGTAACTCAACTCAAGACATCGCCGCCAGTTCCAAGCATGAGTCTGATTCTCTTTGTCCCAAATGAAAATCATTTCATTATAGTGTGAGGAACTCGTTGGAAACATCTCTCTCTTTTTCTTTTTCTTTGTCCTTTTCTTTTTTTTTATTGAAGGTAACATGAGGTCAGGGAGGGCTGTGGCTCTGAACGCTGAGTCACTGTCAATGAACGAATGTAACAAAGGATTGTGATTTCATTATGGATGGAACGCGCTGAGGCCGACACCGGATCTGCTTCATCAGCTCAGACCTCGTCTGCCAGAGTGAATCAGTGAATCAGTGAATCCCTGCAGGTCACTGCAAGGCTTTTTTCCAATAAGTCAAGTGTATCAAGTGCTCTGATTTAAATGTCTAAGTAAGACTTAGTGACATCTAATGGTGAGACTACAAATGGAGGATTCTCCTTAACAGAGAGCATGTTGTTCATCTTGATGTGATTATTTCTCAGTGACAATTAAAGGAATCTTGAATCTTAAAACTCACGCTGTGGGTGAAGATGGCGCTCTCTATAATGCCAGACCCTTGTTTTTGTCAATATAAAGTCTCATGTAATCAAGATTATACTTCGAGTTCAACAATTCAGTTGAATTTCCTTCTATATATTACATACGGGACCATTTAAGGATCTGAATTATTAAAAAACGTGTCATAAACTTATGATTCTATTTGTTGACATTTGTGTACCTATGAATTGTTTTTGTAAGATTTGCATCTTTAGGAAACATTATTTTAGATTTCAATGCCAATCGTGGTCAGAATAACACCTCCAGGGGTGAATAATAATGCAACATCTGGACAACATGGCTCCTTTTAAAAAATACTTTCCACTCCATGTGGTGAAGACACATGGAGTCGCCTCAAAGCATTCAGTGTTATCTGCTGAGTTTTTGTTTGAATTAACGAAAGGAGACCGTCTGTGTGGCGTCGGGACAAAGTGAGACTTATGTTCATATGGCGACACCTAGTGGACGCTCGAGATGTGGACACTAAAGTAGTTATATCCCATAAATACTTGGCTTTACTTGCAAACACAATCTCCTAATCCTATGAAATGAAATGAAACGTGCGTATATTAAATGAATGAATAAAAATAACAGGCCAATGTCTTCAAAAATTGAGGTTTTATTGTTTTTATTACGTTAGTTGAGACTTTAACAGATGCAGTTCACTCACATGTCCCTGAGCGACAGTGAATATCAGTCAAATGTTCTTTACTTTCACAAAATGACCATCATAACAAATTCATATCAGAACTATATCAGAATAATAATTGTTCACAACACTTTCTTTTAAATTTCCCTTTAAATAATTGTATTAAAAAGCAGATCACGGATTCAGATCATCACCAGAAAAAAGCTAATGTTGACCCCAGCTAATGAAATGCAGTCAAACATTGAACATTTTAAAATAACGTCAATTTAAATGAGTGAAATATTTTTTTATTTTACAGCTTTCATGACTCCAGATATCGTCTTTAGACATCGGACGCTGACTCTCTCAGGAATCTAACATTTGTCCTGGGGAGAGTTCCTCTTCCTCTCCTGCCACGACTTCTTCCTCATCTCCAGCTCAGCATCAGTGAAAGACGCTGGACCCCAGTTGGTGATTCTCTGAGGTCCTTTATGACCTGCGACACCAGGGTAAAGGTGAAAGGATGAACATCTCATGATACAATAGTGTCAAGGAAAAATGGTAAATCCTCACGCACACAAACTGTAACCAGAAATAATGTTGTTGATTTTTAATTAACTAACAATTAAACTGTCAAAATAGAGCAAATCTACATACTTATACACACACGAACAAACTGAATCAACTCAACAGGGTTCCCACATCATATTCAATGACTTTTCAAGGACTTTCCAGGACCAATTTCAGTCTGCGTCATATTCGTTGGTGAGTCAGAGATCTTCTCGCGTTCTCTAGCTGCACGAAAGTCGCTCATCGTTCTGCACGGAATCTCACGTCAACATAATTATATAATAATATCAACTGAACTTCTTTATTGCACAAAATTCAAGCACTTTTAATGTCCCATGTCGATTTAAGGCAATTTAGTTGTTTAAGAGTCTAGGATTACAGAGAACCTTTTTTCAGAAACTGAGCCACAGTTGGGAAAACATTTGGGAAAACTTTGGGAAGCACTGGAAATTATTCCTAATTCCATAATGAAGTGGCAGATGAACGGATGACTGGATGGGATTCTTAACACCCTCTGTGTCTAAAAATGACTCATAATCCCTGACAATGGTCATGTTTTCCTACCTGGCTGGATGAGACGCACCAGGCCCTCGTGTTTGGCCACCTTGTCCTTCCATGTCTTTGTCTTGTTCGCCGCTCGCGTGAGGTTCCTTGACACTTCCTGTGAATGTGGATAAATGAGCACTTCACACATGTTGAGATATACCTATTTTTTTTTTTATTGGCAAATTAATGATAAAACTGATTTGTTTTGAAATAGATCCTCATGTTACATTAAGTGCAGTGTTTCAGAATAAGGGAGAAAGAAGAATAAACTCCATAAATGGTCTGGTGCAATGATGACGGTTGTTAAATTTGAATGTCCTTAAGTTTGCTACTAATGTGTCTTTATATGCATAAGTTGCAGACTTAAATATTTCACAAATAAATACAAAAATAATTAGTATTTAATATTAGATATAAAATGTCAGGACCGTTTTTGTTTAATATTGCTTGTAATTTTCCATAAATGTGTCTTGTATTCCCATTTAGACTTCAGTAAAATTATAATTCTTTATTAAACCAACAATTCTTCATCATGTGACCTGACCTCATACTGCTCCAGTGCTCCCTGTCGCTCCTTCTCCAGAGTCTCCAGCTGCAGCACGGCGACCTGCAGCTCCCTCTCCTTGGCCCGACGTTCAGACACCAGCACCTGCTTCTCTGCTTCGGTCCGAGACAGCGCCCCCTGCTGCCGCAGGTGGATCCGCTCCAGCTCTGCCCTCTTTGCTGCCTCCTCCTCCAGCAGCCTGTCAGAGAACACATCATTTGGGTTGTGTGTGGTGTATTATAGTCAAGAAAGGTCCATTAGGAGTTGCACATTGAAACCAGAGTTCCAGGTTGGCAACCCAACCATGACACGCAGATTATGTTATGTACTGATATCTGACCCCAGATGTGCAAGACAGGCAGATGTTTTCATCTGTTCACTCTTGCATGGCTCAGATTTCAAAAAGGATAACTGTGGCAATAAAAAATAAATAAATAAATAAAGGTCTGAAGGGACCCTTGGCCCCCTGACTCTCTAATTATCTGTGTGTTTTCATCTGGTTTGTTATATACCACAGCTCTTAAAGGAGGAAGTGAAGGGAGTGAAGTCTTTAGCGTTAACAAAGGTCAAATTTACCTTTGTTAAAGGTCAAATTTACCTTTGTTAAAGGTAAAGCTCAGAGGGGACAGAGCTGTTTCTGTTGCTGAGCCGGGATTAGACATGCCCCTTCACTTAAAACACATTTTTGCTCTTTGGCTTTGGACCCAGTATGAGACGTTGGTTGTACCTTGTTTTTGTGTGTTGTTTTTATACTTTCTTTTTGTTGTATGTTTTATTGTTTGTTCGTAGGACCATTGGGTCTACTTTATAAATACAGTTGGATTGGATTGGATTAACAGTTTTCTCATACTCCCAATTTCCTGTATTTCTACCTACATGCAATCTTGAGTGTGTGTGACAGAGAGAGAGAGAGGGAGAGAGGGAGAGGGAGGGAGAGAGGGAGAGACCTGGACTGCAGTTTTCTCATGGCCTCCTCGTCCTGCTTGGCCTGCCTCTCGTCCTCTAAAGCGTCCTCCAGTCTGTGGTACATGTCCTCCAGCTCACGGACTCGCTGCAGGTACTGCTCCAGTTCACTGGACTTCTGTGCCACCTCCTCCTCCATCTGCTGACGCACCTGAGCAACACACACACACACACACACACACGCACACACGCAGGCTGTTGTTTTGAGGGAACATCTGTGAATATTCAGTAAATCTCTCATGTTGTTCCAATGATGCTGCAATCTCGCTTGAGCACACACTATTGTCTTTAATTCAGGCATTTATCTGTGTAGCTACGGCAACAAGATGATGACAAAGAGTCATCAATAGTCACAGTGAATCTGTCACAGACACAAACAAATGACTCAGCATCATGGGATCTGTGATTAAAACTATTTTTAGTCTGTTTCCTGGAATATGAGGGACAAAAACTTGGTACCACATGGGAAAAATTAAATAAAAAAACACAAAATAATTGTCTTTCCGACCCTTTAACGAGAACATGTGTCACCAAATATGCAGTGCAGCACTTTATTATCAGGACAGACGTGTGGGAGGCTCCGTGGTTACCATTTTCTCTCTCTCCAGGTCCAGCCTGTAGCGATCCTGCAGGTCTGACTGTGTCTTCATCCTCGTGTCTTCCTCTAACGCCGCTTTGGCAGCAGCTTCTTTTATTTTCTATGAAGCACATAAAAATAAAGGGAGAGAGAGATTTTACTTCTTTGCATGACTGGAGACTTTCTCACAGCACAACTGAATATACCTGGATTTAAAATAGAAAAGATGGGTGTGTGTTTGGTAAAGATGTAAATATTAGTCTTTTTATGGATTCGGCTAATAGATCAAATGTTTTTTTTTAAAAAACATCTGGCAGGGTAAAAAGAGAAGTGAGAATTACAGATGCAGGAGTCCCCGACTAATAGAGATGACTTTTGCATAAAAGGTTTTACTTTTACTTCCTTTTTTGTGTGTGCGTGTGTGTATACTTGTATTTGTTGCCTTTTTAGCACCTTGTCAGGACCAGTAGTCCTCATGGAGACCAAAACCTGGTTCTCATGAGGTAGAACCTGATTTCTGAGGAACTGGTTAAGTTGAAGGCTAAGAACTGAATTGTGGTGAAGGGTTAAATTGGTTATTGTTAAGGTTAGGGGTTAACTTTGTTGTCCAAATGAAGTCACTTGAATTATCATCAATCACATAATAGTCTTTAAAGTGTATTATTCACAAAATGACATAAACTCTTGGGATATTTTGACCTCAGGATCCTGTACTAATCTTCTCTAACTCTAGACAAAGAGCAGATATTTGTTCATAAGCGTAGTCAGTGAACATAAAAACAAAAGGGGTAGTGTGTAGGGTATGAGCTGTGTAAACAGTTTCTGACCCTGAAGGTTCTGGTGTGGAACCGTACCTCACTCATGGCCTCCAGCTGCCTCTGTTTGTGCTCGTTTGCCACCTGGAGCTGCTTCATCTTCTCCACCAGATCCACCTCCTCTGCAAGCTGCTGCCGCCGCAGCTCCCTGCGCCTCTGCCGGGCCTCGCGGTGAGGAGACGGCAGCCCCGACCTTATCAGCTGGAGGCACATCTGAATAACTGCAGAAAAAAAAGTCACAACTCCATAAGAATAATAACGACGACAATGAAGATCGTTGTCACTCGTCGTCGCTACCTTGAATCCATTCCTGTTTCTTCTTTTTGTCCGACACGCTGACCTCGAAGCTTCTGTCGCGGCACTTGATAATAAACAGGCATTTCTTTCCATCTTTATCTGGCAGAGACTGGGGGAGAAAATCATTCATCATAAATGTGGACACGTGGGAGAAACTGGAGAAAAGCCCACACAGAAATGTATATAAATCACATATTAAACCTCCACAAAGCAGTTCTGGTCCAGAATGATAAGTCCTTTCTTCTCCACAAGATCCTCAGAGTCGTAGTACGACAGCGAGTTGGGCCGAAGCACAAACCAGCGCTCGTTCCAGTTCTTCCTCTTTTGTCCTTTTTTCATCATGTAACCCTTCAACACACACACAAAAGCCCCCGAGTCACTACATCACATCAAGTTGATGCTTCTCAGATAATTTGCTATCGATGAAACACATGAAGACGTCAGAAAAAACTGCACCAGTTTGCTCAAAACCTTCTGGAGTTATGGCCCAAGGATGAAAATCACAGATTTTGGTGGTGATCCAGATTCAGGTTTTGTTTTCTGCACTGTGGGAAACTGAGAGGCCTCGGTGGATGTTTGTGCTCTCAGCTTTAAAGGAATTTAATATTTAAGAGGCCAAAAAAATGATTTTGTAAAGCCACCATGACCTTGATCTTTGAACTTTGGTGACACAAATCTAGGCATTTAATCTACGGAGTCTACGTGAACATCTGTGTTAGATTTGAAGGGATTCTCTTAAGATAAAGCATTCACGGGGTTCAAAATGATTATGCCTCTGGCCATGGTCGTCCTTTATGACAAATTAAATCAACACGTTCACGTTCTTTAAGGTAATAGCCACTGGACAGAAAGGGAAAAAAACACTTCAGTAAGTGAGTGAACCAGATCAACATCGTGTCCGACCTGCTTGAGCACGTCCAGTATGAGCTCCTGGAAGACCTCGTCGATGCCCAGCGACAGCGTCTGGTGGTTCATGCCTTTGTTGAAGTAACCCATCCCCACCAGTTCAACCAGCTCCCAGGCAGTGAGACGGCTCTTTGTGCTCATCTGCAGCCTGTAATCTGCAACCTTCTCCTCACACCACTCACTCCCCATGGTCTCCATCAGCTTTCGGAGGAAGTACTCAATCTAAGGAGAGTTATCGCTGGAGATGAGAGTTCGTCTTCATTTGAGACAGTTTAGCAGAAAGCAGGTGCAGTAATACCCCCTCACCTCTTCACTGACGATGACCAGTGGGTATTTGTCCTCTGACAGGAAGTTAAAAATGCACCAGACTTTGAAGGCGTCGTTGTCTGTGATGAGGAGCTGTTTGTTGCACATGTTCTTCTTGTAGCACAGAGTCCAGCACATCCTGATGAACTCCAGCACATCGAAATCCTCCCGCAACTGAGAATCCAGGCATAGCATTCAGTCAAAGAGTCAACGTTAATCAGTGTGTGTGTATTTAGGGGCCTTTTCTGACCACTAGTCCACATGGAGACCAAAACCTGGTCCTCGTGAGACACAACCTCATCACTGAGGATGAAAGAGGGATTTAAGACATTTTAATACTAATTAAGGCCTCGTTTTCAGATTTATGAATTGAATGCCTTTTAAGACTTTTTAAGGATCTGCAGGAACCCTGTGTTAGATGTCATTGTAACGACTGGGATCAAAGCTGTTGTCAAACAGCTGATTCAAACTCTTTCAGTATTCTTGTTCCCACCTTGTCGAGGATAAACCTGCTGAGATACAGCATGAAGCCGTGGTTGGAAACAGGCCCTTTACTGTCGTCCTTGAAATGTTCTTCAAGAGCCACAGGGTCGTGAGGGATCCTCATGACTGTGCACAGGTTGTGGGACAACACCTATGAAACCACAATGAGACAATTATTTTTTTAATATTTAATTTACTGTCGCAAGAGCAAAGAAACCAGAAACTATTCACATTCAAGCTGAAACTCTTTTGGCATTTCATTTAATAGTCAGTTAATAGTCTACACAAACACAGTTCATATTCCTGATACACGTATAAGAGGGTGAGTTAGATCAGTCTTGCAGATGGAGGATTTTGTTAACACCCATACAAAAATGTTTTCAGACATTTACAGGCATTACTGCTCAAGCGTGGCAGCAGTTCTCTAGTAACAGATGACTCCACACATGAGTGCTTCACAAGGACAACCTCCACTTCTCAAATCTCATCCATCATCTACTGCTTTATCCTCCACCAGAGGGGGGTGCTGTGCCAATCTCGGCTGACATAGGGCGATAGGCGGAGTACACCCTGGACAGTTCGCCAGTCTAAATTGGTCACTCTAAATAGACCGTAGGGTCAATTTTTTCGTCATAAAAGTATGTCGTCCAAAATCACCCAAAAAAGTCATAGTAAAGTATGACTTTTTTGGGTGATTTTGGACAACATACTATACTATGACTTTTTTGACTGATTTTGGACGACATACTATACTATGACTTTTTTGACTGATTTTGGACGACATACTATACTATGACTTTTTTGACCAATTTAGGACGACATACTATACTATGACTTTTTTGACTGATTTTGGACGACATACTATACTATGACTTTTTTGACCGATTTTGGACGACATACTATACTATGACTTTTTTGACCGATTTTGGACGACATACTATACTATGACTTTTTTGACCGATTTTGAACAACATACTATACTATGACTTTTTTGGGTGATTTTGGACGACATACTATACTATGACTTTTTTGACTGATTTTGGACAACATACTATACTATGACTTTTTTGACCGATTTTGGACGACATACTATACTATGACTTTTTTGACCGATTTTGGACGACATACTATACTATGACTTTTTTGACCGATTTTGAACGACATACTATACTATGACTTTTTTGACCGATTTTGGACGACATACTATACTATGACTTTTTTGGGTGATTTTGGAAGACATACTATACTATGACGTTTTGGGTGATTTTGGACGACATACTATACTATGACTTTTTTGACCGATTTTGGACGACATACTATACTATGACAATTCTTTGACCAATTTTGGACGACATACTATACTATGACTTTTTTGACCAATTTTGGACGACATACTATACCATGACTTTTTTGACCGATTTTGGACGACATACTATTCTATGACTTTTTTGACCGATTTTGAACGACATACTATACTATGACTTCTTCGACCGATTTTGGATGACATACTATACTATGACTTTTTTGACTGATTTTGGACGACATACTATACTATGACTTTTTTGACCGATTTTGGACAACATACTATACTATGACTTTTTTGGGTGATTTTGGATGACATACAATAGCATGACTTTTTTGGGTGATTTTGGATGACATACAATAGCATGACTTTTTTGACCGATTTTGGACGACATACTATACTATGACTTTTTTGACTGATTTTGGACGACATACTATACTATGACTTTTTTGACTGATTTTGGACGACATACTATACTATGACTTTTTTGGGTGATTTTGGAAGACATACTATACTATGACTTTTTTGACCGATTTTGAACGACATACTATACTATGACTTCTTCGACCGATTTTGGATGACATACTATACTATGACTTTTTTGACCGATTTTGGACGACATACTATACTATGACTTTTTTGACCGATTTTGGACGACATACTATACTATGACTTTTTGGGTGATTTTGGACGACATACTATACTATGACTTTTTTTGGCGATTTTGGACGACATACTATACTATGACTTTTTTGACTAATTTTGGACAACATGCTTTACTATAACTTTCTTGGGCGATTTTGGACGACATATTATACTATGACTTTTTTGGGTGATTTTGGACGACATACTATACTATGACTTTTTTGGGTGATTTTGGACGACATGCTATACTATGACTTTTTTGACCGATTTTGGACGACATACTATACTATGATGTTTTTGACCGATTTTGGACGATATACTATACTATGACGTTTTTGACCGATTTTGGACGACATACTATACTATGACTTTTTTGACTGATTTTGAACGACATACTATACTATGACTTTTTTGACTGTATTTGGACGACAGACTATACTATGACTTTTTTGACTGATTTTGAACGACATACTATACTATGACGTTTTTGACCAATTTTGGACGACATACTATACTATGACATTTTTGACCGATTATAGACGACATACTATACTATGACATTTTTGACCAATTTTGGACGACAGACTATACTATGACTTTTTTGACTGATTTTGGACGACATACTATACTATGACTTTTTTGACCAATTTTGGACGACATACTATACTATGACTTTTTTGACCGATTTTGGACGACATACTATACCATGACTTTTTTGACCGATTTTGGACGACATACTATACTATGACTTTTTTGACCGATTTTGAACGACATACTATACTATGACTTTTTTGACCAATTTTGGACGACATACTATACCATGACTTTTTTGACCGATTTTGGACGACATACTATACCATGACTTTTTTGACCGATTTTGGACGACATACTATACTATGACTTTTTTGACCGATTTTGAACGACATACTATACTATGACTTTTTTGGGTGATTTTGGACGACATACTATACTATGACTTTTCTGACTGATTTTGGACGACATACTATACTATGACTTTTTTGACCGATTTTGGACGACATACTATACTATGACTTTTTTGACCGATTTTGGACAACATACTATACTATGACAATTCTTTGACCAATTTTGGACGACATACTATACTATGACTTTTTTGACCGATTTTGGACGACATACTATACTATGACTTTTTTGACCGATTTTGAACGACATACTATACTATGACTTTTTTGACCGTTTTTGAACGACATACTATACTATGACTTTTTTGACCGATTTTGGACGACATACTATACTATGACTTTTTTGACCGATTTTGGACGACATACTATACTATGACTTTTTTGACCGATTTTGGACGACATACTATACTATGACTTTTTTGGGTGATTTTGGAAGACATACTATACTATGACTTTTTTGACTGATTTTGAACGACATACTATACTATGACTTTTTCGACCGATTTTGGACGACATACTATACTATGACGTTTTGGGTGATTTTGGACGACATACTATACTATGACTTTTTTGACCGATTTTGGACGACATACTATACTATGACTTTTTTGACTGATTTTGGACGACATACTATACTATGACTTTTTTGACTGATTTTGGACGACATACTATACTATGACTTTTTTGACCGATTTTGGACGACATACTATACTATGACTTTTTTGACCGATTTTGGACGACATACTATACTATGACTTTTTTGACCGATTTTGAACAACATACTATACTATGACTTTTTTGGGTGATTTTGGACGACATACTATACTATGACTTTTTTGACTGATTTTGGACGACATACTATACTATGACTTTTTTGACTGATTTTGGACGACATACTATACTATGACTTTTTTGGGTGATTTTGGACGACATACTATACTATGACTTTTTTGACTGATTTTGGACGACATACTTTACTATGACTTTTTTGATCGATTTTGGACGACATACTATACTATGACTTTTTTGACTGATTTTTGACGACATACTATACTATGACTTTTTTGACTGATTTTGGACGACATACTATACTATGACTTTTTTGACCGATTTTGGACGACATACTATACTATGACTTTTTTGACCGATTTTGGACGACATACTATAGTATGACATTTTTGACTGATTTTGGACGACATACTATATTATGCCTTTTTTGGGCGATTTTGGACGACATACTATACTATGACTTTTTTGACTAATTTTGGACAACATGCTTTACTATGACTTTCTTGACTGATTTTGGACGACATACTATACTATGACTTTTTTGGGTGATTTTGGACGACATACTATACTATGACTTTTTTGGGTGATTTTGGACGACATACTATACTATGACTTTTCTGACTGATTTTGGACGACATACTATACTATGACTTTTTTGACCGATTTTGGACGACATACTACACTATGACTTTTTTGACCGATTTTGGACAACATACTATACTATGACAATTCTTTGACCAATTTTGGACGACATACTATACTATGACTTTTTTGACCGATTTTGGACAACATACTATACTATGACTTTTTTGACCGATTTTGAACGACATACTATACTATGACTTTTTCGACCGATTTTGGACGACATACTATACTATGACGTTTTGGGTGATTTTGGACGACATACTATACTATGACTTTTTTGACCGATTTTGGACGACATACTATACTATGACTTTTTTGACTGATTTTGGACGACATACTATACTATGACTTTTTTGACCGATTTTGGACGACATACTATACTATGACTTTTTTGACCGATTTTGGACGACATACTATACTATGACTTTTTTGACCGATTTTGAACAACATACTATACTATGACTTTTTTGACCGATTTTGAACAACATACTATACTATGACTTTTTTGACCGATTTTGGACGACATACTATACTATGACAATTCTTTGACCAATTTTGGACGACATACTATACTATGACTTTTTTGACCAATTTTGGACGACATACTATACTATGACTTTTTTGACCGATTTTGGACGACATACTATACTATGACTTTTTTGGGTGATTTTGGAAGACATACTATACTATGACTTTTTTGACCGATTTTGGACGACATACTATACTATGACTTTTTTGACCGATTTTGAACGACATACTATACTATGACTTTTTTGACCGATTTTGGACGACATACTATACTATGACTTTTTTGACCGATTTTGGACGACATACTATACTATGACTTTTTTGACCGATTTTGGACGACATACTATACTATGACTTTTTTGGGTGATTTTGGACGACATACTATACTATGACTTTTTTGACCGATTTTGGACGACATACTATACTATGACTTTTTTGACTGATTTTGGACGACATACTATACTATGACTTTTTTGGGTGATTTTGGAAGACATACTATACTATGACTTTTTTGACTGATTTTGGACGACATACTATACTATGACTTTTTTGACCGATTTTGGACGACATACTATACTATGACTTTTTTGACCGATTTTGGACGACATACTATACTATGACTTTTTTGGGTGATTTTGGATGACATACAATAGCATGACTTTTTTGACCGATTTTGGACGACATACTATACTATGACTTTTTTGACCGATTTTGGACGACATACTATACTATGACTTTTTTGACTGATTTTGGATGACATACTATACTATGACTTTTTTGACTGATTTTGGAAGACATACTATACTATGACTTTTTTGACCGCTTTTGAACGACATACTATACTATGACTTCTTCGACCGATTTTGGATGACATACTATACTATGACTTTTTTGACTGATTTTGGACGACATACTATACTATGACTTTTTTGACCGATTTTGGACGACATACTATACTATGACTTTTTTGACCGATTTTGGACGACATACTATACTATGACTTTTTTGACCGATTTTGGATGACATACAATAGCATGACTTTTTTGGGTGATTTTGGATGACATACAATAGCATGACTTTTTTGACCGATTTTGGACGACATACTATACTATGACTTTTTTGACTGATTTTGGACGACATACTATACTATGACTTTTTTCACCAATTTTGGATGACATACTATACTATGACTTTTTTGACTGATTTTGGACAACATGCTTTACTATGACTTTCTTGACTGATTTTGGACGACATACTATACTATGACTTTTTTGGGTGATTTTGGACGACATACTATACTATGACTTTTTTGGGTGATTTTGGACGACATACTATACTATGATGTTTTTGACTGATTTTGGACGACATACCATACTATGATGTTTTTTACCGATTTGGGACGACATACTATACTATGACGTTTTTGACCGATTTTGGACGACATACTATACTATGACTTTTTTGACCGATTTTGGACGACATACTATACTATGACTTTTTTGACCAATTTTGGACGACATACTATACTATGACTTTTTTGACCGATTTTGGACGACATACTATACTATGACTTTTTTGACTGATTTTGGACGACATACTATACTATGACTTTTTTGACTGATTTTGGACGACATACTATACTATGATGTTTTTGACTGATTTTGGACGACATACTATACTATGATGTTTTTTACCGATTTGGGACGACATACTATACTATGACGTTTTTGACCGATTTTGGACGACATACTATACTATGACTTTTTTGACTGATTTTGGACGACATACTATACTATGACTTTTTTGGGCGATTTTGGACGACATACTATACTATGACTTTTTTGACTAATTTTGGACAACATGCTTTACTATGACTTTCTTGACTGATTTTGGACGACATACTATACTATGACTTTTTTGGGTGATTTTGGACGACATACTATACTATGACTTTTTTGGGTGATTTTGGACGACATGCTATACTATGACTTTTTTGACCGATTTTGGACGACATACTATACTATAACTTTTTTGACTGATTTTGGACGACATACTATACTATGACTTTTTTGACTGATTTTGGACGACATACTATACTATGACTTTTTTGACTGATTTTGGACGACATACTATACTATGATGTTTTTGACTGATTTTGGACGACATACTATACTATGATGTTTTTTACCGATTTTGGACGACATACTATACTATGATGTTTTTAAACGATTTTGGACGACATACTATACTATGACGGTTTTGACCGATTTTGGACGACATACTATACTATGACGTTTTTGACAGATTTTTGAAGACGAACTATACTATGATGTTTTGGGGTCATTTAGGACAACATTCAACAAGAAGACTTCACTAGGTTGGTGTAGTGGTTAAACCTCTTACCTTTCACTCAGAAGACCCAGGTTCAACCCCTGGTTGGAACAAGTGCCCCTGCAATTCTGAGGTCTGTTGGAGTCACTTTGGAGAACATATTATAATATTACTTTTTTGGACGGCATAAGACTTTACTAAGACTTTTTTGACTGTTTTTGGACGACATGCTATTCTATGACTTTTGTGACCGATTTTGGACGACATACTATACTATGACATTTTTCACTGTTTTTGGACGACATACTATACTATGACTTTTTTGACTGATTAAGGACGACATACTATACTATGACTTTTTTGGGTGATTTTGGATGACATACAATAGCATGACTTTTTTGACCGATTTTGGACGACATACTATACTATGACGTTTTTGGGTGACTTTGGACGACATACTATACTATGACTTTTTTGGGTGATTTTGGACAACATGCTATACTATGACTTTTTTGGGTGATTTTGGACGACATACTATACTATGACTTTTTTGACAGATTTTGGACGACATGCTATACTATGACTTTTTTGGGTGATTTTGGACGACATTCTATACTATGACTTTTTTGGGTGATTTTGGAGGACATGCTATACTATGACTTTTATGACTGATTTTGGACAACATACTATACTATGACTTTTTTGACTGATTTTGGACGACATACTATACTATGACTTTTTTGACTTGAAAATCACCCAAAAAAGTCATAGTATAGCATGTTGTCCAAAATCACCCAAAAAAGTCATAGTATAGTATGTCGTCCAAAATCGGTCAAAAAAGTCATAGTATAGTATGTCGTCCAAAATCGGTCAAAAAAGTCATAGTATAGTATGTCGTCCAAAATCGGTCAAAAAAGTCATAGTATAGTATGTCGTTCAAAATCGGTCAAAAAAGTCATAGTATAGTATGTCGTCCAAAATCGGTCAAAAAAGTCATAGTATAGTATGTCGTCCAAAATCGGTCAAAAAAGTCATAGTATAGTATGTCGTCCAAAATCGGTCAAAAAGGTCATAGTATAGTATGTCGTTGAAAATCGGTCAAAAAAGTCATAGTATAGTATGTCTTCCAAAATTGGTCAAAGAATTGTCATAGTATAGTATGTTGTCCAAAATCGGTCGAAAAAGTCATAGTATAGTATGTCGTCCAAAATCGGTCAAAGAAGTCATAGTATAGTATGTCATCCAAAATCAGTCAAAAAAGTCATAGTATAGTATGTCGTCCAAAATCACCCAAAAAAGTCATAGTATATAGTATGTCGTCCAAAATCACCCAAAAAAGTCATAGTATAGTATGTCGTCCAAAATCAGTCAAAAAAGTCATAGTATAGTATGTCGTCCAAAATCAGTCAAAAAAGTCATAGTATAGTATGTCATCCAAAATTGGTGAAAAAAGTCATAGTATAGTATGTCGTCCAAAATCAGTCAAAAAAGTCATAGTATAGTATGTCGTCCAAAATCGGTCAAAAAAGTCATGCTATTGTATGTCATCCAAAATCACCCAAAAAAGTCATGCTATTGTATGTCATCCAAAATCGGTCAAAAAAGTCATAGTATAGTATGTCGTCCAAAATCGGTCAAAAAAGTCATAGTATAGTATGTCGTCCAAAATCGGTCAAAAAAGTCATAGTATAGTATGTCGTCCAAAATCAGTCAAAAAAGTCATAGTATAGTATGTCATCCAAAATCGGTCGAAGAAGTCATAGTATAGTATGTCGTTCAAAAGCGGTCAAAAAAGTCATAGTATAGTATGTCTTCCAAAATCAGTCAAAAAAGTCATAGTATAGTATGTCATCCAAAATCAGTCAAAAAAGTCATAGTATAGTATGTCGTCCAAAATCGGTCAAAAAAGTCATAGTATAGTATGTCGTCCAAAATCGGTCAAAAAAGTCATGCTATTGTATGTCATCCAAAATCACCCAAAAAAGTCATAGTATAGTATGTCGTCCAAAATCGGTCAAAAAAGTCATAGTATAGTATGTCGTCCAAAATCGGTCAAAAAAGTCATAGTATAGTATGTCGTCCAAAATCAGTCAAAAAAGTCATAGTATAGTATGTCTTCCAAAATCACCCAAAAAAGTCATAGTATAGTATGTCGTCCAAAATCAGTCAAAAAAGTCATAGTATAGTATGTCGTCCAAAATCGGTCAAAAAAGTCATAGTATAGTATGTCGTCCAAAATCACCCAAAAAAGTCATAGTATAGTATGTCGTCCAAAATCGGTCAAAAAAGTCATAGTATAGTATGTCGTCCAAAATCGGTCAAAAAAGTCATAGTATAGTATGTCGTCCAAAATCGGTCAAAAAAGTCATAGTATAGTATGTCGTTCAAAATCGGTCAAAAAAGTCATAGTATAGTATGTCGTCCAAAATCGGTCAAAAAAGTCATAGTATAGTATGTCTTCCAAAATCACCCAAAAAAGTCATAGTATAGTATGTCGTCCAAAATCGGTCAAAAAAGTCATAGTATAGTATGTCGTCCAAAATTGGTCAAAAAAGTCATAGTATAGTATGTCGTCCAAAATTGGTCAAAGAATTGTCATAGTATAGTATGTCGTCCAAAATCGGTCAAAAAAGTCATAGTATAGTATGTTGTTCAAAATCGGTCAAAAAAGTCATAGTATAGTATGTTGTTCAAAATCGGTCAAAAAAGTCATAGTATAGTATGTCGTCCAAAATCGGTCAAAAAAGTCATAGTATAGTATGTCGTCCAAAATCGGTCAAAAAAGTCATAGTATAGTATGTCGTCCAAAATCAGTCAAAAAAGTCATAGTATAGTATGTCGTCCAAAATCGGTCAAAAAAGTCATAGTATAGTATGTCGTCCAAAATCACCCAAAACGTCATAGTATAGTATGTCGTCCAAAATCGGTCGAAAAAGTCATAGTATAGTATGTCGTTCAAAATCGGTCAAAAAAGTCATAGTATAGTATGTTGTCCAAAATCGGTCAAAAAAGTCATAGTATAGTATGTCGTCCAAAATTGGTCAAAGAATTGTCATAGTATAGTATGTTGTCCAAAATCGGTCAAAAAAGTCATAGTGTAGTATGTCGTCCAAAATCGGTCAAAAAAGTCATAGTATAGTATGTCGTCCAAAATCAGTCAGAAAAGTCATAGTATAGTATGTCGTCCAAAATCACCCAAAAAAGTCATAGTATAGTATGTCGTCCAAAATCACCCAAAAAAGTCATAGTATAGTATGTCGTCCAAAATCAGTCAAGAAAGTCATAGTAAAGCATGTTGTCCAAAATTAGTCAAAAAAGTCATAGTATAGTATGTCGTCCAAAATCGCCCAAAAAAGGCATAATATAGTATGTCGTCCAAAATCAGTCAAAAATGTCATACTATAGTATGTCGTCCAAAATCGGTCAAAAAAGTCATAGTATAGTATGTCGTCCAAAATCGGTCAAAAAAGTCATAGTATAGTATGTCGTCCAAAATCAGTCAAAAAAGTCATAGTATAGTATGTCGTCAAAAATCAGTCAAAAAAGTCATAGTATAGTATGTCGTCCAAAATCGATCAAAAAAGTCATAGTAAAGTATGTCGTCCAAAATCAGTCAAAAAAGTCATAGTATAGTATGTCGTCCAAAATCACCCAAAAAAGTCATAGTATAGTATGTCGTCCAAAATCAGTCAAAAAAGTCATAGTATAGTATGTCGTCCAAAATCGGTCAAAAAAGTCATAGTATAGTATGTCGTCCAAAATCAGTCAAAAAAGTCATAGTATAGTATGTCGTCAAAAATCAGTCAAAAAAGTCATAGTATAGCATGTCATCCAAAATCACCCAAAAAAGTCATAGTATAGTATGTCGTCCAAAAGCACCCAAAAAAGTCATAGTATAGTATGTCGTCCAAAATCAGTCAAGAAAGTCATAGTAAAGCATGTTGTCCAAAATTAGTCAAAAAAGTCATAGTATAGTATGTCGTCCAAAATCGCCCAAAAAAGTCATAGTATAGTATGTCGTCCAAAATCAGTCAAAAACATCATAGTATAGTATGTCGTCCAAAATCAGTCAAAAAAGTCATAGTATAGTATGTCGTCCAAAATCAGTCAAAAAAGTCATAGTATAGTATGTCGTCCAAAATCAGTCAAAAAAGTCATAGTATAGTATGTCGTCCAAAATTGGTCAAAAAAGTCATAGTATAGTATGTCGTCCAAAATCAGTCAAAAAAGTCATAGTATATAGTATGTCGTTGAAAATCGGTCAAAAAAGTCATAGTATAGCATGTCGTCCAAAATCACCCAAAAAAGTCATAGTATAGTATGTCGTCCAAAATCACCCAAAAAAGTCATAGTATAGTATGTCGTCCAAAATCAGTCAAGAAAGTCATAGTAAAGCATGTTGTCCAAAATTAGTCAAAAAAGTCATAGTATAGTATGTCGTCCAAAATCGCCCAAAAAAGGCATAATATAGTATGTCGTCCAAAATCAGTCAAAAATGTCATACTATAGTATGTCGTCCAAAATCGGTCAAAAAAGTCATAGTATAGTATGTCGTCCAAAATCGGTCAAAAAAGTCATAGTATAGTATGTCGTCCAAAATCAGTCAAAAAAGTCATAGTATAGTATGTCGTCAAAAATCAGTCAAAAAAGTCATAGTATAGTATGTCGTCCAAAATCGATCAAAAAAGTCATAGTAAAGTATGTCGTCCAAAATCAGTCAAAAAAGTCATAGTATAGTATGTCGTCCAAAATCACCCAAAAAAGTCATAGTATAGTATGTCGTCCAAAATCAGTCAAAAAAGTCATAGTATAGTATGTCGTCCAAAATCAGTCAAAAAAGTCATAGTATAGTATGTCGTCCAAAATCACCCAAAAAAGTCATGGTATAGTATGTCGTCCAAAATCACCCAAAAAAGTCATAGTATAGTATGTCGTCCAAAATCGGTCAAAAAAGTCATAGTATAGTATGTCGTCCAAAATATCACCTCATCATAGGAGTTGTTTACTCTTTAAGCAGAATCGACTTTTACTGAGCTGCATAAAAACACATTTTAACTTTGGTTTCTGGTCAACAGTTTTAAAAGTGTGTGAACTTCACTACACATTAAGATTATAATCTATAATCGCAGAGATACATGTCATCTTCTGGTGGACTGAGATACTTGTCTTGATGTTCTTACTCAGAATTTCTTGGTTTCTCATCTTGGTCAGTTTTTCAAAAATGTCACCGTTGAATTCAAGGACAAACTGCCTGATCCTTCATCAGCTTACTTATTTCATGTGATCTGACTTGTTGACTTGTTGTCTCCACTGTCTTGCAGTTCATCTCACATGAGTTTGGGCCCAAAGACAAAGAGAAAACACTCTTTGTCTTCCTCTTTGAGTTAACCACTTTCAGGTTGCATTTCCTGATGCAGCGGTGAACAATATAGTGACAATGATTTTCCATTGTAGCTCAAGTCCATGTTGCTACGTACAGTATGTCAATCACAATAAGAACACGACAGTTTCTCATACAAGACGTCCTCATGGAGCCATGTTCTCCCACATTCAGCAGCTGTTTCCTCCCTAAATCTTCACATGATACTGTGTACTTACTGTAAACGGTGAAACACCTGAATACTGCACTGAGGAAAAATTGACTAACAATAATTACCTGGCACCGTCCTAGTCTTTGATAGATGCTCTGTATTTTATACCCATAAAAACCTCTTTCAGCTAACCCGTGACTGTGGACATTACTTGTTTAAACTTTTCTATTTTTCATATAGTTGCAAAATACAATCACAATTATGAGTGAAAATCTTTTTTTGTACTTTTATTTGTTCAGTACATGTTGCATTTTTTTTTTTAGAACGTGTCCCAACTTTTGTGCAAATAGTGTTTGTACAACAACAACAACAGGGTCGTTGTATTATTTTAAGACTGGATTAAAAACTGTATCTATACAAGCTATAAACCCACACGCGCACGCGCGCGCGCAGAGAAACGCACCTTGAGCTGAGATTTGGAAACTTTCCCACGATGATCCGCGTCCAGCGCAGTGAACGCGTGCCATATAAACTTTAACAGTTCCTCTCGAGGCCACATGTTGTTGACCAGCAGCTCTGTCTGTCTGTCTGTGCACGTGTGTCCGTCACTCACTCTACGTGTGTGTGTGTGTGCTCTTTCTAAATGTCCGCCTCTTAAAAAAAGACGACAAGCGCGAGCAGAAAATGTGTTGATGACACAAAATGACGTCAGCTGCGGGTTTTTTTTTCTTCCCACAGCTTAACCTCAAAACCTCAGTAATCATCTGATGGAAAAGTACTTTTAGTCAAGTAGAAAATAAAGGTACATAATATTATTATATTATCATATATATATCATATACATTTACTAGCCCTCCAGCCAAAAACACCACCCTAAATTAACAACTAACAATTTTCAAATGTACTGTTTTACAAGAAAATGGAAAAAACACTAAAGCACATTACTATTACTATTTATTTGCCAAATACAGTCGCAAGAAAAAGTATGTGAACCTTTAGGAATGACCTGGATTTCTGCATAAATTGGTCATAAAATGGGATCTGATCTTCATCTAAGTCACAACAACAGACAACAGTCTTCTTCAACGAATACTTCACACACAATTATGTTTTTATTGAACACACAATGTTAACGTGCACAGTGCAGGGTGGAAAAAGTATGGGAACCCTTGGATTTAGTAACTGGTTGACCGTCCTTTATTCTTGGGGTGTCTGAGGTCACGCCATAGCATCTCAATCGGGTTGAGGTCAGGACTCTGACTGGGCCACTCTAGAAGGCGTATTCTGTGCTTTGGGTCGTTGTCCTGTTGCATCGCACGTCCCCTCTTGAGCTTCAGTTGGTGGATAACTGGCCGTAAATTCTTGCAACTGTAAATCACCATAACATATTTTAAACGTTAACATTTTTGAAATGTTCCCAAAATATTTGTTTTCTCCTTTTAATGACAGGTGGTCTAATAATTTGACCACCTGTGACCGTGTCCTGACCTTTGCCCCCGTCAAGCACCTTTGGGATGAACTTGAACAGAGATTGTGAGCCAGGCTTTCTAATCCCACACCAGTGCCTGACCTCATAAATGCTTAATGGACACAAATTCCCATAGAAACACTTCAAAATCTTCAGGGACGTCTTCCAAGAAGCTGCAAAAGGACGACCAACTCCAACCAATGTTTTGCTCAAAAATACTTGTCATTTATTAATTTTAGATCCATTGAGTTAGCTTTGATCTTTAGGAGTCACTTTAAAGAATCAAATTTGATAATTCACTCTTATTGAGGGAATTGACCTTCGTGTCATCCTAATTTAAGCTGAAAATGTTGGAGACTCAAGACGTTCAAACACATCATCGCACTGGGCTCAAAGTAGAGATGAAAGAAAATGATCGGTTAGAGCAAATCGCTTCTACAACACCCCAATAACAAGTATTAAAATCTTATTGTTACACTTTCTTCTGCATCTCATTAACTTTTATTTTATGGGGCCCTGAAGCCAAACAACACAGATCATGAGGTCTTTATATTCGTTTAAATAACATAGGTTAATTTACATAATATATCTAATAGGGGCCCCTTAATCACATTATAATTGGCTCGGTGTTGCCTGACAAGAAGCACAATTAGCTCGAGGGAGGAAAATCAGAATCAGTTCATCTGGGTGGGTGGATGTGGATGCATGGGGGAGTGGGGGGCCTTCTCCAGTCTGTGCTCAGGGGCCCACCGGCTCATAATCTCTCACACAGAAATATTTAGTCCTCTGTAAGAGCCCAAACTTCTTCATCAAACATGGATGAGCATATCATGGAGAGTGAGGAGCCCCACAAATTTAAAGATTATATGACATATTAGATAATGAAGTCATTTAAAGGATCAGTTCAACATATTTGATGAAATCAGTCCCCGTTGCAGCACACATTACACACTCCTGCATAAATCACAGGTTGGAAAAAGAATATCATGAATATGAAATCAATGATCAGCCCCTGGTGTTCCAGAGCCACAGTGTACTGCCCTCTGCTGGACAAAACCAAAGCTTATCCAGTTCGCTTTAAAAACCTGAACAAACATTCGTAAAAAGGCGTCCAAGGAAACACACACGGTCATGAATTCCCTTAGCTTTTTTTAATATGTTGTTGTATATATAGATAGTTCATCCATACACCAACCAAAAGCTTGAGACTTTCACGATAAGTCCAATTGTACATTCCTCAATGATGTATCCAATTGTACTCGCAGTGCTCACAAACACGTCCTGCAGCCATAATGAACACCAAGAGCATTCTCTTTTTTTTCCTGAAATTAATGTTTCTGAGTTGCCCACTGAATCCTCTCTGTAAGCAGATGTGCGGCAACCAGCCGTTACAGAGGTCGCTCGCTAAATAACAAAGTTACAGCTGTTTACATTTTAAATAGTCCTCAATTTAAAAAATTTGCAGTCTGATACAGAAGGCTAGGAGAACCTGAACAATATGAAAGTGCTAGTCATTAATTTACAGAGATCAGGCATCACCATAGTGCTATGAAGTATCCAATATGCTACATATGAATACAGCTGTTGACACCTTACAAACGCCTCTGGTTGTTTTCAAGGCTACCTGAAAAAAAATCAATAACCTTGGCTTGTATGGCATAAACATGGTTGTTTATGCAGAAAATAATGTAGATATCACCACTACCAGAGGTATAATCTTATTACAGCCATTTGGCCACAACGATGACAATGAAATATTTAGTCCCATTATCAATTTCTGACTGTTAATCCCCCAAATTTTGTTTAAGTGGGAAAAAACAAAAGAGTTGCCGTCATGGTATCCCTTCCACACTGGGCTCCAGAAGACAACGTTGTTCCGAGCTTCTTCTCTTGCATCGTGCTCAAGTTCTTGGTTTGTTTTCCCCAGCCATTGGTTGCATTTTGGTTGCTTTCCCACATCTTCTGGTGCTTATTTCCCATTTGACAGATTGAAGAATGACTGAGAAGAAACCAGTTCTGGAACCACTACTTAAGGGAACAACACAAGCTTTTTTCACTTCACTACAATCAGTCACAGAGTAATAAAAATTAGAACAGATGACTCAATTCATTCCCGGAGCAGTGCCTCCAAAGTTGAAACTAGATGGCACCACTGGCACAGTGAACTTGTAGCCGCCGTGTTTCTCAATCATCTTAGATTCTGTAAAAGAGACAAAAAACACAAAAGCACTTAAGAATCTATCAGACATGGATAGAAAAGCCACACAGATTAGTGGTGATCAGAGAACATTTACCAATACAGCATGTGATAGTCGTGATAGTATTTTATCAGCCTGTTCTAAATTGTTGCATTAGAATAAACCTTTTATATGTACTTCAGACGAGGGCCTTGCTTTAGCGAGGCTGAATTATTTGTACAGCAGCCTGAAAAAGCCAAACGCCTGTGTTTTGAACATCTTTTCAGGTACACAAAGGCCAAAGTTCTCTGACCCATATGTGGGAAAGCAGGAGTAATCTGTAAAGTAAGCTTTTTTTTTTTATTCCCATCACAACAGTCCACAGAACACTTTAGGGCACAGGGCATGCAATTCTGAGATGAGCCATTTTCTTTTCCTGCTGATTAAATATAAACACGTTGCTGCTCTGCTCTGTTCTGCTCTCAGGTGACCGAGGTTTGCTTATTATCACTGATGCGAGCAGAACAACCCATCCATCGTGTATCGACATTTTATATATTTAACGACTTGTTTTTGCTTTAATGATTTTTCCAATTACCCTCTACTGCAGTGGACTGTAGGTAAAGACTTTCAAGCCTTATATTCCAGGTAAATGGTGTTAGCAATAAGCCATAGCATCATTTTAGAAAACTAAAAATGAAGATTTACTTTATGGGTCATTTGAGCGGCAGCCATTTTGCAACGTTTTAGGAGGAAAAGCCCTGGTGTTGCTGATCAACTATAGCCCTGTTCAGTACATGCAGGTATGACAGTGAACCAACACCTCATCCTTAAAACCCAGGAAGTTAAATTACTTTTGATAATGGCAGAGGCTCTGCTGGTGCTCACCGTGTGCTGCCCGTCTCTGGTCTGCAAGTGTGGCAATGTCCTGAAGCTGTTTGCCCTGATCCTCGTCAAGGGTGTGTGTTAGTGCCTGGTACCACGCCGGGTCACGGTTCTGAAGATCTGCGTCGGCGAAAATAAATTGAGATTAACGATCCGACGTTCGACACAGGACGGGTTTGTTTAACGGAGACTTTAAAAAGGGTCAGTGTCTTACTCTGTAGTATGGCTTTGAAGATCTGATACTCGTCCACTAAGTTGTCTTCGTCATCTACAGCTGTAGTGTAGCCTTCCAGTGCCGTCTCCTCAGCGTCGTCCTCCTCCCAGTCCTCATCGTCTCCGTCCTCTCCTGCCTGCTTCGCCAGCATCTCCAGGTACTCTTGTCCCTCCTCGTCGATGTCATCCTCGTCACTGCCGAGCTCGGCTACGTTCATTCAAAAAACGACGACAACTTTTTTTTTTACACACCGCAGATAACGCTGATGCAACACGAAATGCAGTCAAATATTTGTGCCTTACCGTTGTCGTCCTCCTCCTCTCCGTTCTCATCATCGTCCTCGTCGTCATTCTCATGCTCTGCTCGACAGGCGTACGCCCTCTTGAGGCCACTGAACAGTAGGATGGTTGCTGGGATAAGTTGGCTTGCAGCTTGGTTGACAACCTGAGGTCTGTGGTCCATGTCAATGAGAGCACATAGTCCCAGAACGCACATCTTTCTGTCATGGAGGCTGTGAGGACGACAAGTGGACAAGTAGGGTTATAGTAGGATTTCCATTTACACTAAAGCTAAAATTATGACAACATCATTGGGACAAACAGGCTGCAGAAACAGAATGAAACTGCCTCCAATCTTACCCGAGGAAGCAGTCGACATCTTTGAGCCACTGGGTTATGAAGTGGTTAGTGATTGGCTCGGTATTGTTGGGGAAGCGGAGATTCTCCAGGGTGTTGAGGAGCAGAGGGGGGCTGTAGTAAAGTGCAGCGATGGCCACCTGCAGGCACATGGTCCTCAGCTCACTGGTCTTCACCTCCCTTGTCAAACGCTCCAACGCAGCAGCAACGAACAAGGGGACGACCTGCAAGAGCAGCAGGGTCAGACAGGTTCAAGTGTGTGCTCAACATTTAGGGGGGCAATTAGCCTTAAAATAAGCTTTGAATGTGTTGTTTAGTCAAGTGAATAGGCTGTATGTAAAAGTGGAGAAAGTCTTGGTGTCAAGATTCACAATTTGAAAAGCAAAACATCAGATTATGAAACTGGAAGTTCACAGATGTCAACCTGCAAGCAGGCACCGTTTAGATGACACCAGCTGTCAATGACATTGATGTCCTCAAGTGTGCCGCACTTCATTATCTATTTTCCTCTGAATGGGAACATTTTTATTTATGGGCAAGGTCAGAGATGGTCATATTGTTTCTCCGTTAAGTTACTAATTCTTACACACTAGACCTTTAATGCCCACTTACAAAGGTTCATCATCTTTGTTAAACACTGACCTGATCAATGCCACGGCCTTTGCACTGCAGGATGATCACCTCCAGCAGCTTTGCTGCATGGCACTCTGGGTCCTCGCCTGGATCACCCGTCAGGACCTGTGTTAAGTGACGGGCCAAGGTGAATCTCTCAGGGCACAACAATCACCGCTAATCATCAAGCATGAACAGGTTAGATAAGAGTGACAACGGCAGCTCCCCCCTTTACCTTCTTGCACATGCTATACATGATCTCCAGGTATTTGGTGTCAGATAGGAGGGTGTCTGTATCGACTGTCACGTAGTTGTGAAGGAGTGGCATCATATCTGAAAGAGATAGGCATTTATTATTTTCTCAGGTGACCTCACAGAAAAGTGCAAAAACTATATTGTGTCGTTTATTCCTCCAAACCTGTGAAGTAGTCAAATCCGTCCTGCTGGAAGACCTCGTACACTAAGGGAAGGAGCTGCCACATCTGTGGCGACACCTGTTGGCAAGTCAGGCTGTGGGCCAAGGACAGGATTTCCTCGTAAAACTCTGAGGAGAAAAACAAAAGATAAGTGACTGGGTAAATATAGTGCAGGCGGAATGTGGAAGCACTGGAGAAACCAGTCCTGCTTACCCAGTACATGTTGCTGCAGCACAGTACCAATCACCTGCAGGCAGATGCCCTCTAGTTGCTGGGTAATCTGGAAAAGCAAAAGGACAAAAAGGCAATGAGAAACAATGAGAATAGCAAAGGCTGTAGTGGGAAAAAAAGAACGTTTCGTTTCATTTTCCTAATGAATAAAAACACTTTGATGCATCTACAATACAATAAATCCTATTTCAGACTGTAAATTCACTATTGTGACACTGAAAACATGAACATTGGAGTTGATATATAGAAGCTGTACAGTCACTGAATGATTCGTCTGCTTTAAATCAACATGTGTTTTACCAACCGTCCACAAAGCGGTTTAAATGTCCTCGATTTGTAAGTCAAAAATAATTCTAGATCATACGAATTGTGAACCATTACGTAATCAGTGGTCCTCGGTGTAAAACCACATCTGATTCTTGACTTAAAATACCAGCAGTCCGCTCTTCCAGCAGACACGGTGGCAGCGTGCCCCGGACACTATTTCGAGCTTGCGCCTCGGGCTCGTTGAGTCATTTTGAACATGAGGAGAACAGAGTACATTCCCAGGAGTCGGTGGGTGGCTCAAATGTGTTGGCAAAGAACGTTACAACAGACCAGAGCTGCTCTGTGCAGAGGAAGTGGCACTGAGATGAGTGGTCAGCCAGGAGAGAGAGAGAGTGTGTGTGTGTGGGCAGCGTGCCTAGCAACTACACTGCTCACCTCTTTGTGGTCCTCCACCACACTTAGCAGTGTGTCAATGGTGTTGAGGATGCCCATGGCGGTCACGGCCTTATCGTCGCCTCCTTCCTCGTCGGGCCCCGTCTGAATCACCTGGTTGAACGTCATTGCCTGTCAAAGAGGGAGCAGACATCATCTTTCAGTGGGACTTTGTTTGCATTGGAGGACAAATAGATGTATTCATGTGGGAAAAAAAGGAAAAGATGCCAAAGAGCTGATACTATTCTCTCCCCCAGGATCATAATATTTCTACTAGATTGATGACCATAAATAATTTATTTTATTATTACCTGGGTAATCTAAATGAAGCTTATACATCACTGTTTCACTCAATTTACTAATAATCAGCCTAAAATGAAATGTGTGCTGATTTCGGAAAATATGACTCATGGGTTACCGTCAAGAACCTGGATGCCATCACCAAATCGGCACCCAAGTATTATGATATTGAACCTTTGGAAAAGCATCTCATCCCAGCGGAAATAGATGCTCTGATTGTGAATGGGATGGTGTCATTAAACCAGAAAAGCACTCAAAACAGCACAAATGTTGACCCCTGAAAGCTGCATTGAGCAAATTAATCTTAAAAAATGTGTTGGTGGTGTCTGAAGGCTTTCACCAACCCACACACCATCAATTCACTGTCACTGCAGGAATCCAGATTGATCAGACCAGTCTGTGTTTTTTTTTTTTCCCAGTCTCAATTCAGTGAGGTGTTGGAGAAAAGAGCCGCCTGATTGTCTACGATGATCGACAAGTCCCCTCAAGAGTCTACATGTTTTGCACATTTCTGCAAGTTACCAGACTCCACCCCCTCTATTCTGTCCATCAAAACACCACTCAAAGGATGTCTTTTTGAGTTTGTAGACTGCAGTTTCATGAACACTCTAATCAGCTCATCTGGCACCAAAATTAAAATCTAAACTGAGCAATGAGATCACATATCCCCCCCTGCAGGGGTAAGAGTGTTTCCAGTAAAGTGCTTGGTGAGTCCATGATGATCGTACTCACCAAGTGCTGCGTCATCTCCACAGCAATCGGAGTGACCTCCTCGCTGTATTCGCAGATCATCTTCTGTATGACATTGGTGAGATCATCGTTCTCCGTCTCCCTGACGATGTGCAGGAGGGCCTGCATCACTGGCCGGATGAAGGGAGTGATGTATTCTTTGGCTGAAGTGAAACAATTACACGGGTTGAGTTTGACATTTCAGACGCTGACACTGGATTAAACTTTGGGGGGGAAAAAAGAAAACCATTGTCTGCAACTATGAGCTGTGGGACTGCACTTGCTTACCTTTCTCCTGGTTGCTAATGAGAACCTGCAGTGCTATAGCGGCCTCCACCTTCACTGGCATCTCGTTGTCATTAATTAGACAGAGGCGAGTCAATTCCAGAGCAGTCTGCAGGTTCTGGTCACTTTTGAACTTCACCTCGCAGAAGTAATGGAGGACCCAGCAGGCCTGTGAACACAGACGGGGTAAGAACATTTGGCAAGGACGAAAAACTAGATCCAAGTGCCGATATTAAAAGGCTTCAAGCCAGTTAATTATCTGATTTACTTACTCTGGCTCTCATGTAGCCCAGTTCATTGCGGAACAGGGGGAAGACATGGTTTTGTAGCATGAACTCCATCTGGTCCTTGTATATTTTTTTCTGTTCAGAAAAAGGAGAAAGTATTTAGTTTGTAACTCTGCAGTTTGTAACTTTTGTTGAGCTTCGTTGTTGAGGTTATTCTGTTATCTATGCCGCATCCTATACCCGAAATCCAGCTCTGTCAATGGACTGAGGGAGTGTTTGTGTGTATACACCAGCAGTGCAGGGGGTGGGTGGGGGCAAGAAGCATTTAGCCCATCAAACTGCTGAACCATCAGATTTTTCTAAGCAGCACAATTTGCTAGAATTTAATGCTGCCTCATTCTGCCCTGATGTAAAACAAATCACTTCCTGTGTGCAGCACAGGAATGTTGCCAGGCGATATGAGAACCAAACACTGCTGTGCTGAGTAACAGAGAGTAATGTGGAGGCTTAGTCCGCGTCTTTGGGGAAACCCTTGACAATGGTTTGACTACTTCTCACCGTCTATAATATCTGAATCACTTTCTGCACGATAATCTCTTAATCCAGTTAAAACCTATTATTTATGACTGAATGCTCATAAAGGGCACAGCGTGGTGCCATGAAATCCTGTTTGCTGCTTAATACATTTTTTATACGGCTGGCTTTGCGTTGCAAAAACTGGATCATGTCGGGATCCAGTGTAGGGAGCTGGTCACCTTCAACAGGATTTCAGCCAAGGAGCCGATCATGTGGAGGGCTCCGTCTTTTTTTCTGGGGTCAGAGGCGGGATCGGTGAGAATCTGGTAACAGAAGCCCATCGTCTTCTGCAGCACCTGTACAGCAGAACAAAACATTGCATTACTCTTTAGGGCTCACAAGAGTATGATTAGAGGAGACTGATAAAGATGCTAATCTTCCAATTAAGCCATTTCTCCAGCTTAAGCTCACCTCTTTTCTCTTATTGCAGGCAGTGAAGAGCAGCGTCTGGGCTGCTGTTGTTGGGGAAATGAAGTCTTCGAACACATCTGTGGAGGACAGCAGTTGATGAATAGTTAGTCATCACTGATGCACAGGCAGGATTTTTTTTTTCCTCCATCACAGAACACCGACTTTCTCTGCTTACCAAATTTCATGCGGATGTACTCGTACGGATCTTCCTGCCACAATTCCTCATCGCTGTCTGTGTAGCACATGAGGGGGAAAACCACATCCTGAATGATGCCCTAAAAAGGAAAATTAAAAACAAAGAATCACAAAGTGGTACTAATAAAGTAGAAGTGCAAGTTCTTCACATTTTCCAATAAATAATCCTGAGCTACTAATGCGAATTCTTAAACCAGAGAACTAACCATATTCACATTAACTCGTGAAACACCGCTCTGTGCTGCGATGACACATCCGAGTATTAAAAAACGGCTCTTATTAAAAAGACTTGTGCGCTATCTCAGCACATTCGAGGTGTGGAAAATTTAAGATGCATCATGGTAGACGATTCAGCACTCATGCAGTGACAGCACATAATTGATGCGACCTCCTCCCCCTGTGAGTTGTGCGAGCAGTCGGGTCAGGTGTGTGGGATGAAGTGTGGCTGTGCTGTGAAACGCACGTCACTCTCTAACAAATTTAAGGGAACGACGCCTTTAAATTGACATTTGGAACCAGCTACAAGAGTTAGTATGTTTAGGATTAGTGATCCGAGGTAGATAGCATTGCTAATTAATGAGCCAGCGGTGTCGCTCTCTTCCTGCGTGTTTAATAAAGTTGACCGAGTTGTTGCCGTCTCACTCCTTGTGCATGTGTGCATTCTGAATCAGCAATAGCAACATTTGATCACATAGAACTGGATTTCACAATTTTAAATAATATATTACATGATTTAAGTGATTTTTAAGTGAAATTTTTCCGTTGCTGAAAGGTGCAGCGGCATTGCAGAAGCACTAGTTTGTTTTGTGGATGAAACGCTTGTAAAGTCATGTTTAAATTAATATTTAAGTTCAAAACCAGTTTACCTGGATATGTGGCTTGAGGTTTTTCCACGTCATAGCGTGTGCTATGCCCTGGTTGATGTAGTTGAGCGTCTGTTGGAGTACTCTGGGAGCAACGTATTGCTTTTCCTTGTATTGGTATAATACTTTCAGCAACACCTTGGGAACAAATGTACAGAGACGATTAATGCCTCACGTTCTGAGAAATGCGTTAGTGGAGGATCAGGTGCTGGGCATAGCGTTTCCTCAAGTTCGTACCTGCTGTGCTGGAACTGCATATTCCTTTAGGAAAAGTTCGGCAAACTCTGCGTACTCTTTGGTTGTGTTGCCTGGGCTTCCATACCTGCGAGAAGAATCCAAAAAAGTTCAAGGTTGCTGTTTAGCTTTTATTTGGGGGGGGGGGGGGGGTTATTAAACTAAAGACAGAACTATGTCATAGTTTTTACCTCTCAAACAAGCGAGCCAAGATGTGAAGGGCCCACTTCTTACATTTCCACCACGGCAGCTCAGGCCGCTCATCTTCATCTATCTGCATCGTCTCCTGTTCACATCAAGGACAACATTGGCATCAAAACAGTCTGTACGCAGTTCTTTGTGACATTAGTGTGGTGGGAATGCAGCTTCTTACTGGAGGAACATCTCTGTCAACTACTGTCTTCAGGATGCCCATCCACTCTGTCAGGTTCTGTCTGTTGATGAGTTCCAGGGGAAGATTGTACTACAAAGACAAGCAGAGTCCATTTTATTTAAAAAAAAATCCCACATCTTACTGTAAAAAGACCTGATAATTAGATAATAGCTAGAGTCTCTGAGGCCAGCTAATTTTATGTGCTGTGGTTATACCTGGAAGAGGGCATAGAGGATTTTGAAGATCTGCTTCTGTATGAGGACAGAGTCACTGGAGTGGTCAGGGAGAAGCTGGATAAAACGTCCTTTCAGCATGGGCATGAAGAGGTCCATGGCAGCCACCAGGGGTTGACGCTCTTCCGGTTTCTTGTATCTGTGTCACACATCGGCCAAACGAACACAACATTAATCCCATGTACTTTTATGTTAATGCAATATTGAATTCAGACCGAGAGATGACGTACTCGTAGTTTTTGACGAGCTGGTAAAGGCAGAGCAGGATGCCCAACCATCCGGCACTGTTGTCAGACTGCAGGTAGAAACCAATCTTGTCTACAATGGCCGTCCACTTGCCGGGATAGTCATGTTTGATCATATGGTGGATACATGTCGTCAACTGGACCCTGAGAGGTTCAAACACACAGTTTTGAATGGCCGATTTAGACAGGGACAGAACTAGAGAGGAAGGAGACAAGGAAGGAAAAGGATTGGACAAAACAACACTCTTGTTTTGTACCTGATGCGCTCAGGGGAGTGGATGATGGCCTCCACTATGTTGTCTCGAATGAACAGCCTGTCCTCATCTGGGATGTAATTGACAGGTGTCTCGGTGCCTGAACCATCTCCATCGCTCCAGTGCTGGGTTATCATGTTCTTAAGATAAATTACACCTGAAAAATAATAGCATAACCCCTTTATGGCACTTTTCAAGCAAAGAGACCAAACTTGAAATACAGCAAACTTACTATTACTAACTTTCTATTTGAGTCAGTAGAAAGTACGTTTGTGACCCTAATATCTGTTGTAAATTTGAAAAGATAAAGCTCTCATTCTAAGAAATAAACCGAACCCGAAGTTGCTTCTGATTCATCAGCAAACTACTTCACATTGACATTTCAAATGAAGTAAACCACTATGTACGGTGTTAAAAACACACCAATCCTAATTTGCTCCATCATCATGATGCGGTACAACACACAAGTGTGAATTTATAACTGCTTAAAGCAACAGAACACATTTTTATATCCGTATTTCAGTAGTTGTGGCACCCAGGCGTCAGCTGGTTTCACAATGTACAATGTGGGGGGCCACAATCTGACTTCAGTGGCTCACAGGGAAAGAGCAAAAGAGCAAGTAGAAGCAGTAGAGTGAAGGCTGGGAAGCCAACGCCAGACTGCTGACATAAATGTCCATACCACTGGTGAAACAAATGAAATCCAGCCAGTCATTGTTGAGCATAAACCAACTCTCCCTGCCTTTGACCACCAAACTACAATATAACATTAGCTCAACACTCTAAATCCACTTAGAAATCTTTCTTATTAAATATATTCATGGAGAGGAGGAAGAAAATCCTGTGATAAATGTCTACCTGAATAAAATCAATGACGGACGACTATATTATTGAAAATGGCAAAGACGTGACATGAGCCAATAAATACTGTAAAATACCACATGGGAAGGCAACAGTAGTGGTTTATTTGGCATTTCTGTGGTTAACCTGTATTGTGTGGTGACTAACGCTGCTGTGGATTAATCATCAAAAACGTGCGCCAACAAAAATCTACAGCAAGTACTTGAATGTA
The DNA here is from genome assembly GCF_958295425.1 of Solea solea. Lineage (NCBI taxonomy): Eukaryota > Metazoa > Chordata > Actinopteri > Pleuronectiformes > Soleidae > Solea > Solea solea. The sequence goes on from NC_081138.1 coordinate 2,034,625, forward strand.
TTCACTTGCTAAATAAATGCCAAAATGTAAGAAATCACAATATTTACATAAACTGTAATATTTCCAATAATAATTTAAGTAATTTAAATAAATACTCATGGTCATGCCATCTAAAGATTGACTGACAACACAGTAAACGAAGTGTTTATTGTTATCAGGTTCACTGGTGATGTTTTTCGGTCTCGAGGAGCTATTCCTCCTCTGTTCTGCTGTTACATGTCATTTTCCCTACAGCTGGTAAAGTCATTTTTTTGCAAAGGTCTGCAACAGCTTCATTTCCTAGTACAGCTACGAGTACTTGGAGGACACTGTGTAAATTTGTGCAACAACTTTGGTCACCGTTTCAACTCTTACCATTGATTTCCCCTCCATTAACTCCTTCCTCACAGAGGCACGCATGACCAGAGCAAAACAAGCTATATTTAAACAACTCCACGTGTCCACTGCACTTCGGCAAAACACTTTAGCCACACAAAGAGTGAATCATCGTCTTTTTTTTTTTTTAAACCATTATGTAAGCAAGTAACCAGTTTGTTTAGGCTCATGAATATCTAGTCTATTTCTCATCTAATGTAGTTTGTCAAAATTGGAGTCAGATGCAGGATGATGTGGTAAAACACAAAGTCCCAGGCTGTTTCTGTAACCTTATGTGTATCCAGTTTGACATAAGAGGAAAGCACAGACTGTCATATCACTGTTTTGAAAATAACACTACATATCGAACACAAAACTACTTTACTGACAATAGTACAGGAAAATGTATACCTCATGCACATGTTAGTTTGTAGTTCTCTTTTCAGTATGTGTGAGAGGTCGAAACAAAATCATAGGAAAGTGAGATATAGAGATATATATATATATATATATAGAGATATATATATATATATATATATATATATATATATATATATATATATATATATCATTAGCACCTTTGCCTCACTAAATTCATCTTTTTAATACCTACCTCAAACAATTCTAGACGAAATCAGTCTAGACCATGTGCCGATTCCACTCCAGATTATGCCAACTGGTTTGTCAAGTGATTCTCGGCAGAATTTTAATTGACTACCCATATGTATGTTTGTATAAGTGTATAATTGTTCTAAAAATAAATATCTGTTTGTTTTTCATAGCCTTAAAATAAACCTTTTGTATGCATTGCATACATTTTTATAGCAGGGCCATCCTAGTTCCCCGACATGCTTGGGAAAGGGAGGGGCGAGTAGTGGGGTCCTCCCTTTATTACAGTCTGCATTTTCACCATTAGATGTCACCAAGTCTTACCCACGGACTTTAAACATTAAAAAAAATAGTGTTTTATCTGCTTTATTTTCACCATATTTAAAGAAAGTTTAGGCTCACCTGCTTGTCTGATAGGCAAATCCAGCTGATCAGACATGGTGACACGCAGCAGTGTGGAAACAAAGTTTACATGGGCGTGACACTGTAAAACAAAATTAAAAACAGATTAATGCAAACCGTTATAAAACAGTGAAATGGCATGTGTAAAATTGCATGTGTTGTATTGAATAAAGATGGATGTGGCTTTATGTTTTTTGGCAGGGCATTACAAAGCTTGGAAGGTTGTATTATTGACATTGCAAGTTGAGTACACATTATGTCTGGCATTCTGTTATACATGAAAAAAACACACCTTTTTACCTTTAAAAATCAATTAAATACATATAAACAGCAATTTTACACCATGTTTCCCACAAATAAACACATGGGCTCCAATATTTTCAAGAGTCACCTTTTGCTTCAACATAACATTCAGCTGTACAAACCATGAATACAATATATATCATCATAAAAACAATGCTCCCACTTAACTTTGGCCCTTTGGTGAACTTGTGAGGGTGAAAAATAATAAGATCAACCGACAGATATGCTGCAGATTACAACTGCTGTGCAAGGCGCCATTATTAATTTACTGTATTTGTGCATTTAATTAACCATTTTTCAATATTTATCTGGAAAAACAGGTTCTTGTATTAAAAAACACAACACACTTCCACTACTTATAGACAATACACCACAAAAAGAACTCTAGTCTGAGTGTGAACCCTCTTCCAGCCGTGTCATTGAAGAGAGCCACCACTACCAATGCATATGTGGGTGGAAACGTTCATTTCTGAGTCTATATTTTTTATCCTGGAACACCAATTGAGTAGCTTTATATGATAAACAGCTGGAAAAGGTCTCATATGTCCATTGTGTCTTTTTTTTTTTAAATAAATCTTCAGCACACACTTGTTTCCTGTGTCACATTTTCTTTCGTTCATTTTATTGGTGGGCTACATTATGTCTCAGTGGTATGATGCGTGTTCTGACCAACACACAAAGCAGGGTTAATTCTTTCTAACCTTAGCATGACAAGCTGAATTGCAAAAAACTACAAATAATAGCATCACATGTTGGATGCTATTATGCCATCCCCAGCAGGGCCTTGATCTTGACATTATTTCTTGAAATATGAGTAGGTCTGTGGCAACTCATTAGTTACTGATTTATATATTGACCAACTATTGTGATAATCAAATCATGAATTTTAAACTGATTTATGCTTCTTAAATATGAATCTACAATGATACAAATAAATATATTTTGTTTGTAAACAAAGTAAGACTGTTTGGAAAACAATGATCAGCATTTTATTTTCCAATAAATTTCTAACATTTTAAGAAACAATGAATCGCTTAATAATAAATTAAAAACCTAATTGAAATGTTAATAATAGCTGGCAGAAAGCCCAACTGAGAGGACAAAGACAGAAACGCTGATGAAAGTGCATCAAGTCCATTGCCAAGCCCCATGAAAACGATACACGTGCAGCTTAAAGGGTGGTGTTATTCTACACAATTCATTCTCAGGCTTTAGAGAGAGGCTGTAATGATCAATAACGCTAACGCAGCCAGTTGCGTTTGTGACTGATTCGTGTAAAGCAACGTATGCGCGGCGAATAAAGCGAGACAACACAACTCTTCATCAACTCCACTATATTAGCTAACATGGCTCACATGGAAGTCTGCTAACGTAGAACTCCATTTTGATATTTTTCAATCAGGAGCCCCCGTCACCGATGCGATATAAAGTGATGTCACGATAGACAACAGTCAGACGGAGGCAGTCAATATAAAATGATTAGGATTCAATAAAAGAAAATCATAACTCCAAGGCTTGTCACAGTGACACGTGAGCAGCAACTGTGTAGCTACAGCAGCCATCCAACAAGTAGCTCCGTTAGCTGGCTATTAGCCTCACATCGGTAACCCCTGTTAATACATTTAAAGTGGCGCATTTTCGGCATTCAGTACGCTTTATTTGTTCGTACAGTCGCCAGACGTTCAATTTTAGTGCCGTGACAGCGCAAATGTGAGCCAAAACCGAGGCGAGACTGACTGTGACGCGCTTACAGTTACCTCCTTTGGCATGTCAAGACGGGCTAGCTTGTTTAGCATTAGCCACACAGCTGGCTCAAGCTAACGATGACATCGATATGTATATATATTTTTAATTTTACTTGATTCGTGTTGTCTTCCACGGTAGTGTAATGGGTGGGAATATAATAAACAGTAACATTATGTCAAAACGAGTGGTGGAATCCAGCTAAGGCCCCGTTAATGCAACAGCAGCGGAGCCAAGTGTGCGTGATCGCACCATCTTGATGTTGTGGACGGCCCAGGCCGAGCCGAGCCCGCGCCACAACAGCGATCACCATTATCGGCTCGAGTCTAAACTTACCTCGTTCAGCGTTCTCTCCGCGGCCTCCCGCAGATTGGGGTCCATCGTGCCCCGAAGGGCCTCGACCAAAGACTCTGGATCCATCGCGAAGACTCCGTTTACGGCTCGGACTTTAATATTTCAGAGGACTCTCAATTCCCAGTCACTGCGCACATGGACGCACGGCTCTCCGGTTACCCGGCGCGAAAGGAAGAAGTGACTGAAGTACCCGGATAGTTCAGCGCCAGATTTGTGCAACACGAACATCCGGCTATGGAAAATGGACCATGGTAGTTGTAGTTTTGTTTTATACTGAGTCAATGTTATGTCCTGTCCATAAGTTTAAAATCCCCCGACCAAAATGTGTACATTTTAAAAGAAAGACTAGAATATGTGCACGTCTGTGTATTTATTTACGTCCAGTAATGACTAATGAGTTTGCCTTTTATCTGTGCATGATCTACCTTCAGGACTGAGAGACAGAATAACGGACTGTTCTGGAAGAAGATGCGGTAATGCAATATTATGGATGGAAGCTGCCATTAAAGCCCACAGACGAGGATGAGGTGGGGGAATCTTTGACCGGCCCTCTCCATTCATACTCTCCAGGAGAAAGGTTTCAGAAAAGGCAAAGTTTGCAAGTACAAAAATCAGAATAAACTGCAAAATTTTGGAAGATTTCTGAAACGAGCTTAACATTTTGATATATGATTTTTTGGTGTGTGTTGGGTAAATGATATGGTAATAATAATATAATCAAAAGAAAAAAGTTAAATGCAGTTTAAGGCACAAGTCAAAGGCACAAATGTGTCACCATGGCTGCCACAGAGGCAGACGGTGTTGGCGTCTGTCACTATTAAAATGACAGTAAGCCTTTACAGCACATGCAGAAGCATCTATCCATCTATCTATCTATCTATCTATCTATCTATCTATCTATCTATCTATCTATCTATCTATCTATCTATCTAAATTCACCCAACTAAAATATTTAGGTGAAATGGCAGTAATAATGTAAGATAACCAGACATCAGTTAGAGAGAGGAAGTATAGATCTCTTCTGTAGACAATGAAGCATGTAAGGGAGTGCAATGTTGGATATTTGATGACAAAATGCATGAAGCAGTGTGAGAAGGTCATACTTTGCAGGATGGTCCTGTTCAGGAGAGGATTGTTTTTAAAGCTGTGCTTGGAGAAATCTTCTTTTAGGTGGAGCTTGGCATGTGTTTCAGTAGTTACATCCACGTTGGCTAAGATTGGTTTTGTTCCAGCCATTGCAGGTTTAAGGCTGTTTGCCATTTGGCAGGATGAAGTGCTGCATCATCACTGAGAAACTAGATCATCAGCGTCAACACGAGAGGGGTGCAGAGAGCAGTGAGATACAGCTATACATCATCCAACCATCACAACAAATGACAATTGCAGAAGGTAAATGGATTGTTCACTATCTATCTATTTTTTTTGTTTATTTCTTTTAATCCATAACTGCAACGATGTTGCTACACCAGTGGGAGGCAGCAGTGCTTTAAATCGCCAGTAGTATGTGTCTGCAATACCAGAGACCACAGTAGGGGGGCGCTGTGGTGGACGGATGGTGCAATTGGATGGGAAGTTCAGAGGTCATCCTGTGTATCGCGTCAGCAGCAGCGGAGTGTCACTATCATACCGGTCTCACGCCACCTTCTACCGGCTGTGTGGCATTTTACACCCCGGTATTCTACCTTATCTGATAAAAATGGCCAAAAAGCGAAGAGACAGACGAGAGGGCGACGGTGTATCCTCGACGCAGGCGGAGGTGAAGGCGAATGATAGTGACTCTCATGCCCTGAAAGGTAGGTTCGGGCTGTGGTGGCTAACTGTTAGCTCTCTGACGGTTTCCCTGAAGGCTGAATAAAGCCAAGGACAGCGAAACTAACACCGTATTAACGTTAGTTCTGCTTTGTAGGCTGTGTTTCTTACGAAGAAAGTCGGATTACCAGACAATATGGAGGCTGTTATCACGGTACAGTCACTGTAGATTAGCTCGATTACACCAAAGCCAATCCAAAACACATCGCTGTCGATTGTAACACACTTGAAACAGATGTAGTTTGCTTTCGGAGGCTTTTAGATCGGCTGAAATTACACTGACTATTAAAAGGACAGATAAATGTCTCATTTTTGACAAGGTTTTGCTTTGCTTTGAAGTAAAAATGGAGATGCAACACAAAATTGTGAATAAAAGACCTGCACTTATCACGTTTAGATACTTATTGCAAAATGCAGTGACAGTATTAAACATCTGAAATGTATGCCCAAGCCTTTTTTTTATTTTTTTTAATCATGTGCCTGCTTCTTATGATATTCCATATTCCTTTTCTGCCAAAAAGTTCAAATTGCCGACAAGAATGGGCAGGTAATCATGAGCAGGCTATGACTTATTCTTAGTCGACCACCCTGTTGGTCATTGAAGGGATTTTCATATCAAGAAAACATTAAAACATGTCTTAATTAACTACACACTGTAAGAAGAATAGAGGGGGGAAATTGTAACGAGGCTTCAGACATAAGGACAGATGGATTTAATGGTTAAAGGATGTGACCGACTGCAGAGACATTGTAGAGGGGAGGAATTGTAGTCTATTTTTAGGTTTTTGAGGACAATGGAATAAGAAGACTTTGATTTTTTTTGAAGGGCTATCAAAACGAAGAGAGGCAGCGACAGGTGCAATGCCTGTCGTGTAAAGCCTGCCGGAAATCATTAGAAGAACAGAACTGGGATAAAGAACTGCACACTGCTGAACTGCAGATTGAGAGCTTTGAAAGCTTTGAAAGCTGGCAGCATTACACCCCTTAGTGTACATCCTTCCGGAAATATTATTTGAAGAAGTAAGACCAAGAATGAGAAAGGGGGAAGGAGGAAAAATGACAATCCAGGAAAACGCTGCAATGCTACATTATGGATTAAAAGAGCATAAATACCATGTTCGTGCCAGAGGGCAGATAAAAATGGACAGAACGGAAAAACTACTAGTGACAAAAAAAGGTATGCAGTTAACCATCCCTGAATGCACAGGTCTAATCTTGAAGCAAATTGGCTTCAGAAGCAGAAGAAGTGAAAAATGAAAAAAGAAAAACTGTGCAAAACATGCTGTTTTGAGGTGTCTGGCATGTGTGGTAACCAAGCTGGGAAAGGCTAAGGATGCAAAAAGTGGAGTCACACAACACGACGTTCGACAACTGAAAAATAGTGTTGATGCCATTTGTATTCTTTAATCTTTATAAAGAATGTATGCCTCCCTAAATGTGTGCATCTTTTACTTGGCACTGTTATAACATGTGTAAATTCTAAATTCTATTTTCTTTTACCATCATAATAACTCTAGAAGCTACATTGTCTGATTTTGACAAGCCTTTATTCTCCTTCCCTACAGAGACGAAACAAACTGCAGGCGGCTCAGCGCGAATGTCTCTCCTGATCCTGGTGACTATCTTCATCTGCTCTGCCTCAGTCATGTACCTAGTCTACAGGAACTTCCCAGAGCTTCCAAAGTAAGTCACTTTTTGTTCATTCATTATTATATTTCTTTAAAAGTGGGGGAGGAGTTTTAGATAGATAGATAGATAGATACTTTATTCATCTCACAGAGAAATTCACAATTTCACCTGTTAAGGAAAATATTTTTGTTTCACAAAATGAGTGGTAAGGAATAATGATGGACCAATAACGGTAAATAATGTTATAACATGTTTTATGTACAGCTAAGATTTTGAAGTAGGTTTATTTTCTCATAGAAAACTCACTCACTCACTTGCTTTTGAAAAGCGAGTCAAAGTAAATCATTGAATGAAATCCTGAAGTTAAAAGGTCACCAAACAAAGAAGCAATCACCAGTTTCTTTACATTTGTGAAACGTTATTCTCTCAGCTCCAGTGTGAATGAACAGCCGAACTCTCTGCTCAGTATAGTTCACAGAAACCAGCAGCTGTTTTCCTGTGATGTAAACAATCTGGTTGTGTAAAATATGTTTGACTTTAAATTCTTTCTTTTTTTTCCAGTGATGAAATGGAGAAAATCAAGATCCCAAAAAACATGGATGATGCCAAAGCTTTGGGAACTGTGTTGTCCAAATACAAAGACACCTACTACACCCAAGTGTTGGTGGCCTACTTTGCAACATATATTTTGTATCCTTGTTTGAAAGGTTTGCATTGATCATTTAGTAGAAATGTGTTATTTGATCTTGGGATACCAACAATCAACCTTTCTGTTATTGAAGACAAACTAAGGGGCCGTTCACATGTAGCGTCTTTTGTGCGCACATACACTCAAATGACAATTATGTAGTCGTGGCACGCTTGTTTGCTTATTTATGATGGATATGCCAGGGAAGTTAGGTTTTCATCCCATCCCAATCTTAGCCATTTGCTATTGCTTTTTATATTCATCCATTGAGATATTTTATGCTTTCTAAAGTTGTTTACCTTGACAAGTTATTCAGCCTCCAGACATTTGCAATCCCTGGATCTATCTTCCTCAGCATCCTGTCTGGCTATCTTTATCCTTTTCCCTTGGCTCTTTTCTTAGTCTGCTTGGTGAGTACAAACAGCATGAAATGTGTGAAATGAAAACAAATGTGTAAATGTACCAATATTCAGTATTCTCACAGGACACACATAGATGTGTATTGATTTAAATACAAGTCTTCATATTTGTGTGTTGGCAGTGTTCTGGCCTGGGTGCGTCCTTTTGCTACATGCTGTCATATCTGGTGGGCAGACCCATGGTCCATAAATATCTCACAGAGCGAGCACAGAAATGGTCTCAGCAGGTAAGAGCTGCACAGGAAATCTACTATAACCTGAAGCCATTTTGTTGTGTTTTGCATATGTTTGCATATTCAACTACCTCTAATGTAATCCAATGTAACAGTGCTGCTGTAAATCCCTCCACCTGGTACAGTTTTTATCGACACTAGGTCATTCAGCTTAGACTAAAGTTGTTTTTACTCCAGAGAAGGTGCTGATATTGTAAACTGTTAATCTGAAAACTTGAATAACAAAAGTGATGTTTTCTTATCTTTACCTAACAACCTTCTCCTTGTTTTCTTGTTCTTGGTCTATTAAAATGCTATAGTTACCAAATACCAACATGATGTAGTGACTTATTTTATGCAACCAACAACACACTGTAATCCCAAACTATTTGCCTTATGATCAGGTATGACTATAAAAACACATATAGCAACTCTATAGACAGCGGTAGTAACATCTGCTAACGTTTAAAGAAACTGACGGTTCTAAATGCCACCGATGGGATGTACTGGGTTGCCGTTGATTGTCTTCTTTTTTCCGGCAGGTTGACAAACATAGAAATCATTTAATCAACTACATCGTCTTCCTGAGGATAACTCCCTTTCTTCCAAACTGGTTCATCAACATCGCCTCGCCCGTCATCAATGTGCCTTTGGGGGTTTTCTTCATTGGTACCTTTTTCGGTAAGACTGTCAGTTTCCGCTGTCTCCCGTGTTTTGTTGTTGTTGTTGTTGTTGTCAGTGACTCACCTGTGTTCACCTGGGTCAATTCACAGGAGTCGCGCCCCCGTCCTTCGTTGCGATCAATGCAGGTACAACACTGTACAAACTGACCACAGCTGGGGAGGCCGTGTCCTGGAACTCTCTGGCTGTGCTCGGCGTCCTCGCCGTGCTCTCCATCTTGCCTGTCTGCTTCCAGAAGAAGCTGCAGCAGAAATTAGAGTAGATCACTGTAAAGTAACACCTCAGAACCTCATCTGCTGGCTGATCCAAACACCCTCGCTCCCCTCCCTCGGCTCAGGAACATGCAGCTGTCACTCGGTTTTGCTGCTGGGTCTGGTCTGGTCTGGTGTGGTGCTGGTGCTGGTGGGAACATCTCTGCCGTCTGGCACAGGCACTCGTTGATGCCAGAATGCATGCAGTGGTGGCTCATTCTAAATGAGTGTAAAATGGCCGCTGCTTGCACAAGTTTCTTTTTATTCTGTTTGTGTGGATTCTGTTGTTAATCTTGGCACATCGTGTTAATACGAGTAAAACTTTTTTTTTTTTCAATGAAATACTTGTTTATTAGACAGATATAGGTGCTACTGGTAGGGTGATGTGTTCAGGCAACTGCAAACATCTCTGTCTCCTAGTAGTAGCATATCAATTACCTCATCCTATTTGTAGCACCTTTTAATTAAGTTTTAATTTATTTTTGATTCAATCGATTTCAACCTAATGAAGTGCACCGCCACAGCAATAATTGTCACACAACTGTTGAAAGTACTTTTTTTTTTTTTTGCTACCTGGAGCTTGCCTTGGCAAACGTATGCAGCATGAGGAAAGGACGGAAGTGCAATGACTCATCTTAGCAAGTGCTGCTTCTGTTGACATGTTAGGTTGTTACCCCGTGATCCAGTACCTGGATCCACTGCCTCAATTGGCTCTTTTTAGTTTTGCCCACTTCCCTCTGTACTTGCCATTGTTACTGTAGTTTGTAAACAAGGAAGTTTGTGTAAAATGTTTTCACAGGTTTAGCCCAGTGTCAAACTGGTATTTGCAATTAATCAGTGAGCGTGGATTATGTCAACAGAGCATAATTACGTGTAATAAAATCCACACAAATGTTCAATTTATCTACATCGACAATTTGTAATGACAATAATAATGTCCAACTTTTTAGGCATGTATGTTGAGATTGTGTTTATTTGTCTGTGTCCCATGACATTGTTATGCTATGCCAGTGTAGAACTGCAGAGAATGTCCTTAATACAACTGCCAAAAGACTGAAAGATGTCCCAGTCTTGCCTTGCTTTTTACTGCTTCCATTCTTCACCAGGAGTTATTATTATTATTATTATTATTATTTTATTATTATGATGTCTGATTTAAGTTGTTTTTGGAGGTTTTGTTTTGAATGACTTATTCTGTTGTGTTGTTTTGAAAGATTCATTGTATGTGTCATGGTTTTCTTTCACCAAGGTAACTTATTATTATTATTGTCGTGTGAAATGTTTCTGCACAGAGACACTAAAGCATCGGATTTCGAAGATGGATGGTTGGATGGGGGCGGTGCATTTTGAGATTTGCTGTTGTGTGTGTGTGTACTGCTGTAACGTTCATTTCAAAACAATGTAGACAATGTTTTGTAAAAACATCTGTTCAACCGTGGGAGAGTACAAAGTCTTAAAAACACTAACTCGCAATCAGAAACTGCTAGGTTCTTTTGTTCACGAGGGACGTGAAGGTCTTTGTGTCTGCACCTTCAAAAAGGTGCTTGAGTCAACAACGAGATTTCTATAACCTTTTTTAATCAAAACCAGATTCTCTCTAATGTTAAATCTGTCAACAAATGAATACTCTAGCTTTTAAGTTTTCATAAAATATTTGAACCTGAATCTAAACTAAAAATCAGATTTTTTCATCGTTAGTTTTTGTCCTATCAAAGATATCGTGATGTAATTCATGTGTAACCCTCTGTTTAACATTTCAAAAAGCAGTATTGTTTTGTATGGGGCAATGATGTATTGCAGTATGAAGTGTTTACAGATTGCACATTTATGTCCTATCTTTTTTTATATATATATTTATTGAATCATTAAAACTCTTTACAAAATATGACTGCCTTTGTTTGTGCTGCAAACTGTTAACAAAATAGTAACTACTAAATTGTGTTTTATGAGAGATTTCTTTTTATTTTCGTGAACAAATCATGTTGAAGAATCAACACTAGAGAAATCAGGGTTTGGCACCACCGCGTGGTGAGGCGGTGCCATTACAATACACTGGCTTTTATAGCTTTTATGACATTCACTCAGTACAAAAAGAAAATCAGTCGTGGACAGTTTTATTTAGGTTAATTAATAAATAAAGATACAGTTTAATTAATTGTTTAATTATGTTTTCATTATTCGTTAGTGAGTCTTTTTGTCCTTCAACCTGATTGTTATGTTTGTGTGTGTGATGGGTAGATGATCACCCAATTATTTTTCCATTAATATTTTTTTAAGAATCGACCCACTGATGACGTTTGTTGAATGCAGACAGAGATATATCTATGAATTTGGATTATTTGTAGCATTGTGTGACATGTATTACTTATGTTGTATTGTTTATTCTTATTAAATGTAATAATAAAATACATAATAGTAAATGATAATGACAATTAGAAGAAAAAAAAACTTTATGATCTGTAATGGAAGACATTTTCATCACTGAAACAGAGTAAATAAATATATACCTGAACTCATAGAAATAATCCGTGTCAGGCTCATGTAACACAACAGATTTATGCCAGATGATTACAGCTGTGTTGTTGCTGCTGGACCACAATGCATTTCGACTGCAAAGGTCTGCTTTATGGTTGTGTAAAGTAAGAAAAAATTATAACCGGAAGTTTTGAATTATTTTCAAAATAATTCGAATTTTTACAGACTCGTATTAGAACATTGCACACTGACTGGTACTTTGGTGATAAACGAGTGTGTTGAGTAGACGCATGTGTGCAATATTTGACATGTTTGGTTTCCAGAAAACTAATTCAACATCAACTAGTCTTGATGTTATTGCAATTATTTTGCAAATGCTTTAACTCTAAATCCAACAACACAACAATATACTAAGTACTTTAAATGCACTTGTAGATTGGCAGTGAGAGATGGGGGGATATTTACCAATGGTAGTGTTTTGCATGTTCTTTTGTGCAGCAACAATGATTGCTTTTTTTTAATTGAAGATGGACATAAAACACCATTAAACAGTGTTTCATTTAACAAACTGTAGATCAAACTACAAATGTACAATATCTTACAAAAATACAAAACAATAATCAACCAATATTCAACAAAACAAACATTAAGATAATAAACAACATAAAATGGGGCAAACAAAGGAAAACCATCAAAGTTGTGCAGGAATATCAAAGATCGACAAAACTAGGCATTACAATATAGTTTTTCTTTCTGTTTTTTTTCTTGCAAACTATTTAAATTAATTTATAAAGCAGTCAAAGGGATCACAGTTTCTTTATAGCGTGGTATTAACACAACATTATAGTTATTTTAATCGTAGCAGGCAGGTTGATTTAGATTATCCTCATAATAAAGAATGTGTTTGTTTTTTTGTTTTTTTTTTTAAATATAACTGCAAATGCACCACATAAGCTTTTTATTGGAACAAATACAGTCAGTTAATAAGCTTAAAACTACAATTTTGTTGATATATTCTCTCAGCATTCACAGAAACAATAAGAAAGCAGAATAGTATCTGTTACTCAAATACATCTCGAATTACACACATGCTGCTTAGCTCTGCAGTGAGGGGGTGTTTTATTGTGAAGAGGCCTCATCGGAAGTAGCCTGGTCGTTATCGTTAGCGCTTAGCATGCTGGTTAGCCTGGTATCGGCTGTGATTTTCAGGCTCCGCATTCAGTGTCGTAGCTGTGTAGCGTCCGTGATGGCAGAGAGAAACCGCCTCTCCCGGTCGCTTTAATATGCTCCCTGTTGTGGGGAGAAGGGTGTTACCGGACCAGTCTCAACATGACCACCGGCTTCAGCTCCGGTTCCTGCCGGTTCGCAGATTATTTTGTCATCTGCGGACTCGACACCGACAGCGGACTGGAACCCGACGAACTGTCCGGTAAGAACATTAGCCGTGGTCGAGGTAAATGTCGGGCTGATGCTGAAGCAGTTCATTAGAAGCGTCTTATTTTAACATTTGGTCAGCGTCAGTATCCATGTTTTACTGCACATATAATATGTCCCTGTCGTTAATTAAACGTGTAACACACAGTGTGAGTTATTGAGATTATAACATAACATCAGGCCTAGCTCATCTTCTCTCCGCCTGTTTGTTTGTAGCGCAGGGAGATGATGGGATTACTGGCCTGTTCTGTCTCTTCAGTGCGCTATCATCACTTTTCATGTGATAGTTTGTTGATTAACACCACTGCTGATTGTGTCTCTGTTTAGGGTCACACTGCTTTGATTTCAGCTGTGTTAATAATGATGTCTAAATGGCACGATATGGTAATAATGTGGTAACAAGTGCTATCACAGTAACCGCGGTATATTTATTGCAACATCGATATATATATTGTGTTATATATATACATATACATATACATATATATATATATATATATATATATATACATATACCGTGATTTTGTAATGGTATCCTTAATACAATAGTGAGCACAATACGTACTGTGATATTGTGATAGTGTCCATGATATGATGTTTATTGCAGTATCCATGCTACACAGGGCTGAACGATTTTGATTAAATGTCTAATTGCGATTATTTTGAAATTTCTATTGCGAATTGAGAGGAAATTTTTATGTTGTTATTCTTATTTGCATTTGAATACCATATTTTTAAACTGTGTGATATTTGAACAGCTCTGTGAGAATCAAAGATGTCACAATGTTTATTGCAATGCCATGATTGTATCCATACTATGATGTTTATAGTGATATTGTGTCAGTAATATATCATTAGCTGTGTAGAGAGCTGGTAACAGTGTTTGTCATTGACAGGACTCAGTTCAAGCTCTCCATCGCACTTACTAACCTTCTGAATCCTTTGGTGTCCACTACAGAAAATGGCTGTGGTTCTTTGGCCATATGTTCATGGGTACATTCACATTTGGGTGACAATGATGGGGCACACACGGGACAATGGGCTCTGTCGTTCTCACTTCCTACCCTCTGGCTGAAAAGAAAGACCTGTCCTTTCATTTTTTTGCCGTTAAATCCCTACTTATTAATCCAGGTGCTCTGGTGCTGCTTGATTTGTTATGACACCTGGAAGGTGACGTCACTGTGGCTGTCACCGAGTTGCGTTACGGATTAACCTGCCAGATCCCTCAGGCTAAAACCAACAATTACTTCCCCCACCATCATCAACCCCTGACTGCATCCACAGGAAATCCACACTACGTGTTAACTGTCTCTATACAGTAGAAGGCCTCCCTCCACGAGCAATAAAGCCAATAGATTTAACATCTTAAAACAGAATACTCTTCTTCCTGCTGCTGCAGCCCTTTCTGTCATGAATTTTGTGCATGAGCATGTGTCGAGAGAGAGGATGTACACATTTGCATGAGAAACTGTGTCCTGAGAGACTCTGAACAGTCCTGAGCTTGAACTGTGCTACATTACTGCATAGCAACAGTGCTGGGGGTTTTTTTCCACTCATACCACATGTCATGTGATAAAGGTAAAGTCTGATTTTTCAGTCTGTAAATACCAAGTCTAAGCTCTCACAAGCGAGATTGTGAGGTTGCATTGTTGGAAATGTTGTAGTTCTATGTGCTTATTTTTACTTATTTGTTAGCACTGATTTCTGAGTGATTCGTGTGCCATAACGGTTTCTTAAGAATGTATTTATTCCCCCGAGTTTGTCAAACCCTGGCATTTTTATATTTGTCCATGTTTTTACTTTTGTTTGCCAAAAACCAAAACATCTAATATAATTATATTTTTTCAGAGTGTGTTGTGGAGATGGATAAAATATTTTTTTATGAAACAGTAGGTTAGTTTTTGCGAATACTCAAAACTCTTTTTTAATATACTTTAGAAGTCAGTGCTGAGAGCCCACAAAAAAACCCATTATACTCTTTGAGTTGGTGTCTCACGTGGGAGTCATGACAAATCCAAGATATCAGGAAGTGGGAGCTGCGTTTGTTGAATAATAGTGTTTAGACTTGTGATGGTGAATGTTAACGTTTTGTATCACTGATACTGTAAAGTCAGGGTTTTCCACACCTACGGCGTTAATAACAAAATATCCCAGGAGGAAACCCCTGTAAATACATAATACTCATTTTTATCTTTAACATTTTAAACATTAACATTAACATTTAAATGTCATTTCAACATTAGACAGATAGGAAAGTGCTCTCTTGGGTCACTAAAGAACAGACTCCTGCTGACGACCATGTATAAATGTGAAGTAGCTTTAAGCTTGTTGCACGTAACCACATTAGGGCGTATAAGCTCTTGCTGACCAGGTCCCTGCGACGACACTGTTCTGAACCTGTGAGAGCAGAAAACATACTTTTTATTCTACAGAACACCTGATGCTCACAGACAGCACAGTGATTAATGCGATCCACTTCCTAACCGTATGTGTGTGTGTGTGTGCGTGTGATTAATTGTGACTCAGCAGGTAGCGAAAGTCTGCCGTGTTGGTGCTGTGGTTGAATGAAAGTTGAGAAATGACAACATATAAACTGCTTTTCGTTTTCAAAGTCTCAACCCATGCACTTCCTTTTCTCACTTCCTTTAATTCATGTCCCTGTAATTTGAAGTCTTATTCTGTTTAGAACGACACGTTCACGTACTTAACCCGGCCGAGATCCTGTCCACACTGATGTGGTTAAATGTGTAAAAGCGAGACTTTTCCTTCGCGTCCTTTAATTTCCTTCTCGTCCACAGTCAACATGTTTATCTCTCGTGGAAGTGTGGCTTTTTGAAAACGCTGGAGTGACTTCACATGAACATGTCAGCCAGAAAGAGGGCTCGCTAGTGTATAATTATCCCATTTCAGGCACAGTTACCATTGTGTAGCAACGACGTTAAAAAGTAAACATCAGCAAATTCCTGTTTTGTAGTTGGTTGGACGTCTGTCTTGTCTTGTCTCACTCGGCAGCAGAGACCAACTTTTTCAGTTTCCAAAAGATAAATGTAGGTTGAGAAAGGCTGGATTGATTCACTTCCTCTCACCTTTACATCCATTCCCAGTAGCTATATGACAATATAACCACTGAGAACATGGTCATATAGCAACTGTAAATGAATCTAATCTAATGTACTTTTTAAACGCTCTGTGAAAAGAGTTCCCTAAGATCTTCCAGGCAAGATGAAGATACAAAGAAATACTGAGTCTCTGTGGTCACCCATATGTCATTCTACTTACTGCAAACTGCTGCTGTTTACTGTAGAGGTTAGGGGCTTGCCCTTATCGACCGTTTCAGTTTTGAGTTGCAGAGAGGAAACAGCGTGGAAATTCCATTGTTACAGATTACATATGAAAATGTCAGCTTCTTTTAAGTAGCATAGGACTTTATGTTTGCGGTTTGGTATCGTAGTTCAATCAACATACTGTGTATGTTTCAAAACACCTTTTTTTCTTTAATGCACACTTTAATGCCAATGTTGAGTAAATGGGTGATTCATTTCAGTTTGGATGACACAAAACTGTAATTATTTGAAAAAAGTTGACAGTTTCAGTGGTAAATTAGGTACAAATTATATAAAAGAACTGCCAATGGGGGGGAAGTAAACGAGAAAGTAAACTAGGGTTCGCTTTTTATTTAAGATTATTGTGATAAAACTCTTAATGATAATCATTTAAGCCATTTGTTCTTGGCCCAATCAGATTATATCCCTGCCTCTTTGTTGTGTGAATTTTGCTTTTGACATTTGAAGATGAGACCTCGACCTTTGGGGAATTAAAATGAATGCATCATTAGAGAAAATCAAATATATGAATCAATAATAATATGATTTTTCGTTGGTTGCAGCACTGCATGTTTACTGTATCCTGACCTTAAAAAGGATTGGCTGAGGAATCCTTAGCCGCAGACATATTGAATACACTTAATAAGTGAAATCCTGTATCATTTATAACTGAATTACACTTTTGGTTTGTATAAAAATCAAACAGTGACTGACTGAGGAATTGTGAACAGATGAATTTGGTCATTATACTTCCAGTGTTTTAAGATTTTGAATTAATTAATGGTCTTAAAAATTGATTGCAAAACAATAGATAAAGGCTTTCCCCAGTGATTTAATAGACCTGATGCAGTGGCGATCCATGTACAGTGAAGCACAAAGAAGTGACCAAAACTTCCTTAAGCGCAGCGAGGACCTGATTAGCATATGTATGACCCTGCAGCCTCGCAGGCAACACTTGAGGCACAGGGGAGCTGAGGGACATAAGTACACTCATACACAGCCTCCACCTATTCAAATGCTAAATATCCTTTTGAATATTCTAGGCAGCCTCTCTCCCCCCAATCCCACTCAGCAAACAAATCAGGATCAATGGCTCAACATGTGACCTGGCTTTCAATGCATAATGCACTTTTTCATATTCTCACTTGAAGTGTTTATTTATGGACCTGTAATGGGTCCCCTGTCGATGTTTTTTAAGAAATCCATGTGCATGCATGAGGGAAGTGTCGGATGCAGTTTGAAGGTTCGGATCTTTGAGGGTTCAGTGGACCTCGATCTGTACTTTAAACCTTATAAAATTTGCTCCAGATACTGTCACATGACCCCCTTCACAGAAGAAAACAAATGTCCCCTACTGTCAGTGTAGAACAGGTCCAGGGATGTTGGTTTACTTGGACCAGCAGGACTCTTAGGCAACAATCTCATGTGTTTTGTTTACTTTCTATTCCACTGT
The DNA here is from genome assembly GCF_958295425.1 of Solea solea. NCBI lineage: Eukaryota > Metazoa > Chordata > Actinopteri > Pleuronectiformes > Soleidae > Solea > Solea solea. The sequence continues at coordinate 2,052,764 of NC_081138.1, forward strand.
GATGTTCAGGAACAGCTCAAGTCCTCTTATTGGCCAACAAGGCTTTACAGTTACGGTTACATCGCGAGCTTTTGACACTTAGCATTTAACAGAAGGTCTTTTGTGTTTTCTTAATTAATAGAAGAAGGAAAAATGTCAAATTTTAAATCTACCTTTTGTGTGGCCTATGCCCAACATGAAAATACACACTCATAGCATAGAACTTTAAATCAACCATTGGTTCAACCATTGGTTCAACGTTAACAATTTAGTTTGAATATGTATAAAACAAAGTCAAAGATACAAGATCATCCAATCAAAAGGCTTAAAATGTTGCACTAAAAAAAGGCCACTGGTGGTGAAATTGTAATGTCAATGTAATGTGCAGCTTAAATGAGTCCACTTTTGTATTCCGGAGCATTTAGAGTGATTTCAAATGTCCATCCTGCTGTGTTAATGTACAATTTTAAACATTTTGAATTGACCTCTGTTTTTAGCTGCCTTCTTCTCCATGGCAACAGCAGCTGAGCCTCATGGATTTCCCACAATATAGGCAGAATTACAATATTATAATAATATATGGTAATTACATTGATGATTGAGCAGAGTTTTATTTTCCCCTGTAATAAATGTTATGTAGACATTTTGGAGAAAACATTTCTGTTTCCCTTTCTCATCAGCACACAGTTTAGATACCTTAGACTTTCTCTTGAAAGGTGGTGTGGGTTAACATTCTTTCCTGTCGTGGCGGAGTAATTAAAACGTGCACATTCATGTCTAAAACACTGGGCTTTTTGTGTGGTTGAAGGTTCTTTGCAGTTCAACCCCGCAGCTGTTAGCACACGGTTTTGTGGGCAGAATTTCTGCGCACTCATGTTTTGTGCGTCTGGTATTTTCCACCAGGTCATGAGTCAACGGTCATTTCCAAATATCTGTCCATACTTTTCATTTAACAGCATCAAAAAATGTTAATTGACTACTTTGAAATTGAGATGTTTGGTCTCGGCCGATCTGCGTCACAAAGCTGGTAGATCTTTTCAACAGGAAAAATTAATAATAACAATTAAGACTGCATTATATTTAGACAAACAAGTTACTCAGCCCTCTAGTTAAGTACAGTTCTAGTTTTACTTCTCTTTTATGCACAAACTCTTGTTACTTGTTATGGAGGCGGAACCAAATAGCAGTAGAAATAAAAATAAAAATGTTCTTCTTTATGAACCATGTGTAATGTACAGTATCTTCATCAGGTAACTAAATGAATCTGTGTTTTTGTAATTGATTGGACTTTTTTTTGGGAATATTTACTTTGTGACACCAGTCTGATTCTCCTTACTGTTTTGGAGCAAAAGAAAGTATTGGATTTAATAATCTACTAAAACTTTAGTTTACATGCTGTCAGTGATAAAAAACCTTTACTTCACAGTGTTTACAGGCGAGCTGCCTCCTGCATTCTTTTTATTTGTATTATTGAATATGATTATTGTCTGGTAATGTATTTTTTGAAAAAAGGACACTTAAATTCTTAAATTCAATACTTTGTTTTGCTCAAAAACAGTAAGGAGAATCAGACTGGTGTCATTTCACGAGACAAAGTGAGTAAATATTCCCCAAAAAGTCCAGTCAATGACAAAAACACCGTCTCATTCAACTGTTTGATTTGTTGTTTTAGCTCTAAAATGTAGTAGCAGTCTAGAGCCTTATCAAAAAGGCAAAAAAAAAGAGAAATATTGACTGTGTCATTTAGAAAAGCACACATGAAGTAGAGTCTGCCGGGAGAAAAAGCTGCAAAGGCTGTGAGTTTAAGCTGAAAGTGAGCGATGGCGCCCTGTCAGCACCACATCCTCTGGGTGAAGTGTTGAAGCGGTTTTCGAAGTGTTAGAGGGATCTTCACCACATTCTGCTGCAGGCTGTCAAGTCGAGTCGTGTATGAATTTAGTTTTCCAATCACAGTGGTACATCCTGTTATGTGTGAGCCTGGTGGGAAATGCTGTGTGTGCGTGTGTGTGTGTGTGTGTGTGTTAGAGCACAGGAGGTCTGCTCAGCAGTGAGTGGTTCCTGGCATACGGCACGACGGATGGACAGCGTGACGCCAAAGCTCGGTGACGCTGTACTCCCACTCCACGTGGTCCGCGCTTTCACGGCATCACAGCCACGTTTGATGTGAAATATGTTAGATAAATAAAATGCTAATACTGCAGAGCAGGGTTTACCAACCTTTTTAAGACCGACAGCTACCTGAAGAGTAGGGAATACTATGGAGGGTTACCATATGATTAATTGAATGTACTGTATTTGCATTTTACCATTTATATTTGAAATATTATGCATTCAATTGCGTACATATTGATTTCAGTGCTTACTCCTAACCATTATCACAGTTTTTTATTTACAATATCGAGGTTATTTTACGGAGTGATCATATGATAACATAGATGTGATGTCATAACACAAGCAGTTATCCTGTGAAAACAAAGCAACATACAATAATGCAGTTGTCTTTGTAAATAAAGCATCCAACTTTGTCCTTTGAAATTTACATTTGGCCTTTGAAAAATAAACCCCCCCCCCAGATATTGTGATGTATGATTGTCAATAAGTGATTATCACAGAATTGTGGTATTATTGGTATCGTCTATGTATCGCGTATCGTATTGTGAGGTATCCTGTGATTCCCGCCCCCTAACACACACACACACACACACACACACACTCTCTGTCTCAGTCATCCAGAAAGTTTTTAGCATTTAGCAGGAACACTGACTGCTTCCTTCAGATGTGCGTGACAGTGTGTCACACGTCTTGCACAAGGCACAGTGCAGCGTGACTCTCCACTGATGGGGTGCGGCCCGTGAACAAGCACAGAGGCATTGATGGTCAGCGCGTTACCGTGAGGTGCGAGCCTTTGTTCTGATTTGCGATGAAGCTCCGTGAGAGATCACAGTAATCATCCGTCATTAACCAAGCCAAAGCCAGGTCGAGCTCATGCCTTACAGATGTTCACATACAGATGTTTGGCATTGCTATATTTAGAATGCAGCTGCAGGCACCTTTCAGGCTGCCTGTAGTTGGTGACCACCGCTGTAGAGTTTGTCGGGGCTCATGCCAGCATGTTTCTGCCCCAGGTCAGGGATGTTACCTGATAAATGGCACTAATTACCCGGCGAGGGTAAACCAAACACCTGTGTAGTCTTAGCCGTAGGGCCTTTTGCACAGCAGTTGATTAAATCACTTAACCCTTACGATGTTTCCTTCATGTAAGTCAATATCCCAATATCATTTTTCTTTTTTGTACTTGTATTCATTTAATTATTGCCTTAAAAGCCCCAAGTTGTACAATATTTAACCAGTTTATTTATTCAACCATTTCCTCTTTTGATTTTAATCATCTACTTGTATGATTTTCGTTGTAGGTTAAAAAAACCTTCACATCCCATAGATAACGCTGAGCAATCGATGATTGATAAGTTGGCGTCAGTTCTGAATATGCTTGGGGTTTTTTAGAGACTTAACCACAGCAGTCTTTGTTAATATAGTGTAGTGTTATCTCTGTGGAATTATATTTGATTTCATCTTTGGAAAACATGATCGTGCCCTCCTCGGTTTACATGTCAGAGAGGAAACTTTTTCTTCTCTCCATGTTTCCTGTAATGCTGCACTCTCGTGCCGTGTAAACTGCTTTTAGTCGTAATGCATTGCTTGAAAAGGCACGGCATCGCTTATCTTTTAACTCGCTCCACTGTCGGATGCTTTCGAAATTCCTGCGCTATAACTGTAATACATTATTTCAGACTTTGTTTAAATAACATCATCGAGTTCTTTGTCTGTTTTCACTTTGTTTTGGAATTTGACCGGCACGTACATGCTCATGACGGTGGATAGAAGGTATGCAGCGATAAACCTCCAGCGTTTTTCATGATCTTTGAAGAAAGTCGAGTAGCAATTATGTGCCATTAAATATGGTGATTATCAATCAGTGAATTATTCTGAATCCATTCCAACTAATCATAACAGCATCACAGGATTATGTCGTCTGATTTGGCATTTGTGACCTAGTTTTCCTCCCTGTGAAGAGTTTGTACTTGAAAGTAACCCAACAGATTAAATCACTTAATCTCTTCCTCCCACGTTAGGGTTCACTTCACTTTACCCACTGTGAAAATGTTTGTTTTTCCACTCTGCACTAGAGTAAAGATGAGAAAAAAAAGAATCCAAGAAGGAACATGCACCTTTCTATGAAACAAATGTGACTGAAATAATGAATTCACGTCTCACATTAGCCCAGGAGCAGCTTCAGTTTGAAGCCGACATGGTGGAAATGGGCACATGGGCGTTTTACTGCCAGCAGACTGTTTTAATGGTGCTTTTCAAATGTCATCTTTTAAAAGGACAGCAAAAGGCGTGTGTGTGTGTATGAAGAATCTTTTTTTTTTTTTTTTTTTTTTACTGTAAAATCTTAGATAATCTAAACTTAACTCCAGAGATGGAGAAGCCATTCATTATAGACAAACTCACGGTGGAGACGCATATTTGATCAGTTTGCCACACCAAGGTGTTTTTTTTTCACCATGGAATTGTCTATACAGACACAGTCACAACAGCCGGTTGTGATTCGGCTCGCAATCCCCGGCTTTCGGTAGACCTGTCGTTAAAAACACCAGACCCCTCTGTTAAATATTGAGATTTGAGAAAAGTATTTTTTTACTTATCTACAGTTAGGCTTTATTTGTTTTGATTCCTGCGTCAGACTTTTCCAGTGACGACACTCTGTGGTTTGCAGTCTGTTGGCTTTTCAGTATCCCAAAATAGCACCAGGTACCAGGTACTATCCCTTAAACGAGTCGGGTCGAGCCAAGTGGTGCTGGAACTGTATAATGGATAAGTGTCATGAGTTTGTTTCTGAAAGAAAAATCTATACAATAGAAGAAACTAATGATGCAAAACACTGTATTCTTATGTCGTAACCCCAACAGCTGACTGGAGTTTGTCAGAGTGTGTGTGCAACAGAGCTGTCGGGATGCACACGTTGAGAAGTGATGCGCCACCCATCCAGAACCAGGCTTTTAATTACATTTTTGTTTTATTTGTTGTGTAGCTTTATGCCAGTATATAGAGGCTACTAAATTCAGAGATGGGGCCAGAGGAAAATTGGCACAGGCAGAAGAAGGTAACCCTCCCACCTCACACACTCCTCCCCCTCTTAACCTGAACTCGGCTTTAATCCTTCAGCCTTTAAACCTGGCACAATTTGTTTTTCTCCCCCCCTCCTATGTTACTTTTTAAATGTTGAGTTTTCATTTTCTGCACACTGCACAGGTGCGGGGACTTGCCTTTTTCTGTTTTGCGCGCTGTGATTTTTTTTTTTTTTCTCCGGCTGGTTTCTCTTGTCCCCCTCCTCCCTCACATCTTTCGGCAGTAGCTGCTGAACGAGCTGTTGTTTGACAATCACTGCTTCTGTTTCTCTCGCACACACAAACACACACATCCAGTGCTGCCTGTGCTGGCATTGCTTGGTCAATGTTTACTCTCCCCCTTCACTCTGAATGACCTTTCAGTATTGCCTTCCTTGGTGTGTGCATCACTTCTGCTTTACTCTGGGTCTTTTATTATGATTGATTATTTTGTGTATTTCTTTGTATTGCCATTAAAGCTGTCAGGAAGCATAAAGACTGCAGAGATTGTTAATATTTTTGTTTGTTAGCTGTTTTGGAAGATGATTAGGTGTTCGCCTCCATGAATATTTATGTGTTTAATTATAAAGTGGGATGCAGATGACAGCTTTATATGTTGCAATACAATCTTCTTCTCAAGACAAATATTCTGACTTGCTGAGCCTGCTTCTGATCAAACTATTCTTTTTTTTTTACATCTGAAAACGTGCGCTAAGTGTTTCCGTGTGGCTCTCTGTCTCTCCGCCTCTCTGTCTCTGTTTGACTTTCAGGTGAGAATTTTGAGCAGAGTCCATTACGACGAACCTTTAAATCCAAAGTTCTAGCACATTATCCCGACAATGTCGAGTGGAATCCATTTGACCAGGATGCAGTGGGCATGGTATGATATCTTTACACTTTTAACATCTTTTAGTCACAGTGTGGTTGGGTAGTGGGGAAGAAAGCAGTAAAGAGTTAACTTGAATGTTTTTCTGTATATAATGTGCATGTAAATCAGATATGCAGTCAAATGTTAATATATATAATAAAAAAGTATATGACTGTTTGATTACAAAACTAAAACACACACATAAATTGTTAGTTTAGATTATACTAATGGAATTTTGTGTCATTATTTACTTTAAATAGAGTCAGTTTACAGGTTTACACATTTACAGACAGATAATCAGTAATAATAATAATGATAATGATAATACATCAGATGTTTCACTCAAAGATGCTTTAGCAAGCCACGGAATACTGATAACTATAATAATAATCTGAAGGATAGAAATAGGTTAATAAATAATTATTTGTTTTTTATTTTTAATTAAAATTGTGCAAAAGAGCCCCAGGCCAATATGACAATCATAATGTCCTCATTTAAGATGTCCAACTGTGTCTCTTTTAAATTTAAATTTGAATTTGAATACATTTTTATTCTGATTATAAAAAGCATTAAAAATCTAAAAAAAAACAAAAGTGTAAAAAAACAGAATAATCAAGAACATAAATAAATAGGAAACATTTTTCACATCACAGAAAAATATATAAACTCAACTAAAACAGAAAAAAACTCCATTGTTCTGTGTCCATGTGAATTTATCAAGCACCTTCTTTACATTACCGCTTCAAACTTAATATTAAATAATCTGCTCTACAACAATGAACTGTATTGTAATGACGTTTTTTTGTGTGTCCAGCTCTGCATGCCAAAGGGCCTGTCGTTCAGGACGCAGGTCGATTCTCGAGAGCCCCAGTTCCACTCGTATATCATCACCAGAGAGGACGGCTCTCGCACCTACGGCTTCGCCCTCACCTTCTTCGAGGAGGTGACCAGCAAGCAGATCTGCAGTGCCATGCAGACTCTTTACCACATGCACAACGCAGAGCAGTACGACATCTTGCACACTCCCACCTCACCGCAGGGACCCAAGGAGCAGCGACACCTTCAGTCCCAGCCTCGTCCCGTGCTCCACGCTGCGCCCGCCATCTCCCGCCTGCAGCGCTTCAATTCGTACGACATCAGCCGTGACACGCTGTACGTGTCAAAGTGCATCTGCCTGATAACGCCCATGGCTTTCCCTCAGGCCAGCAGGAAGGTGTTGCAGCAGCTCCATCAGGCCGTCTCGTCCCCCCAGCCCCCACCTCTCCCACTGGAGAGCTACATCTACAACATCCTCTACGAAGTCCCGCTGCCGCCTTCCGGACGTTCCCTCAAGTTTTCCGGCGTCTACGGGCCTATAGTTTGCCAGAGGCCGAGCACATCTGAGCTGCCACTCTTTGACTTTGGCATTAGAGAAATGTTTAATCTGCTGGGCGTAGAAAACGTTCTGCAGCTGTTCACCTGCGCACTGTTGGAGATGCAGATCCTGCTCTACTCGCAACGTAAGTAGCCCGTCTGCTACACTCACTCAGTGTTTTCATTTAACCTTTAGCATCCGCTCCCATTAGGCTGCATTGATTCCAAAAATCCATTCATGTTTCTCACATTACGACCATTTTAAAAATGAATGATAAAACCGGTAAGAGCGAGGCTCACTTCAAAACTGGAAAGCAGAAAGGTGAAGATGACATGTTGCTTTTAACAGCTGTTTTAAGGTCATTATGAGGTCATTTGATCCTTGAGGCCGTCTCCAGAGATGTATCACTGTCAGTACATGAGATCAGAGGTGATCAGGGGTCAAGCTGGTGTCGCTTTAAGTGCACTTGTGTTATATATATACAGTTTTCTAACGTTCTATTCTATTGTTTCTAGCGTCTTGTCTTATGTTAAGCTTTGAAAATCAGTGGTCGTCTCCCAGTAGGCGTTTGTAATGTAGAGTTCTCCATATGTCAAATATTTGTGTTAAAAATATGGTAATAATGTTGTCATAATATTAGTAAGTAATAGTTTGGTAATAACTATGGAAAATGCATGTTGGGGACATAAGGGAGGATGAATTTCAACTTTACAATATGGTAAATAATATCTACCTTTTAACATTATTATCACAAATCTATTTCTTTCAGATTAGTATGGAAATAATATGATATTTTCCTTAATTTTGCCTCCCAATTACAAATCTATTACCATACTATTAATATGAAATGGTTTGTGTTACCTAAAAATGCAGCCTATAGCTAGAGTGGACAGTTTCAGACAGTTAGAGAAATAATTGGACAGATATCTCATCCATTCTGATGTCGGAAAGATATGAAGGCTGAGGTTCTCTGAACTCATTCCACTACATAACAAACAGTTCTGACAGATTATACCACCAGCACCTGAAGGATACCAACTTTGTGGAGCTTCTTACATTATTCATCTACTCGTTATAGAAACATTGTAGTCTTCAGTGACAAAAATCACCCCTAAAAAAATGAGTTGCATCTTGTGTCATTGCTTCACTGCCCATCCATTCCCATCAACTTCAGAAATGGCTCAAAAATGTCTGGATGGTTGAACAAAAACTACAACCTGAGGCCATGACTTTGTTTGACGTGCAGTGGCACAATTATAATCCAGGAGATTATATAACCTGCCATGCTTTACCATTAGAGTGATGTAGAGTAAATTTCAGTCCCCTCAGCCATTATTGTCCTACCGCTAGAGCGCTTTCATGTGAGTGTTGCTATGTAGGTTTGTCTCGTGGGTACTTATTGAGCAGTAAAATATAAATATAATATAAATTGGTGCTTTAAAAATGTTTTGAGAGCCTGATCCTTGTTAGAACGGATTCTGGGATGTTCCATGTTTTGTGGTTGTGGGTCTTAAATGGTGGTTCTGTGTCATACTGTATGGGGGTTATTTCCTATCTTAATTCAAGAGCATATTATATTGATTTGAGAGCATTATTTATTTATTTCACGTTCAGATTTTGTGATGTTGTCTTTCGGAACGATGCACTCACACTCAAACTCATGCTCTAACTGTGTGCTCACACTCGGTTATATTGCCGCTCGCTCAGATTTCCTTTCACTCGAGCTCTTCTTCTCGTGCTCAGGAAACTTGTGCTCGCGGATCTCTGCTCTCGGACGAGCAGAGCAAACTTGAGTTTTGAGAGACAATATCACAAAATCTGATTGTGAGATAAATAAATAATGCTCTCAAATCAATATATGCTCTTTTATTAAGATACGAAATAACCCCCATAATAGGGTGAAAGAGGTTATGGTTTGCGAAAGAGAGATTCACACACGATAATTACATAGTCTAGAGGAGACATTATTCATTAGAAGCAAGTGTTCAGTAAATATTCAGTCCTTACTCTCCTTTTTGTGTGACTGTGTGCGAGGGCATGAAAAATAATTTAAGGGTCTGCTGCGGTGATTGGATCAATTACAACAGCAAATGGTTTACAAAACGCCAGGGGCTGAGGGGGGGGGGGGGCAGCTCTCAAGGGGGAAAGCGGTGGTGTTGCTGGGCAACCCAGGGACAGGGAGGATGGCAGTGATGCAGGACGATTATTATTGGTTGGAAGTGACATCATGCCTTTCGCCTCCCCCATGAGGCTCATCACTGCAGAACGTGTGAAGGATGCTGTGTGGAGTGAAGTCCTGGCAAACCTCCACTGAGAAGAAACGAGGGGATTGTTAGGAAAAGCCACTCAAACGCACTGTGGAGAGGGAAGTTCTGCAAATAAGGAGCTGACTGTGTGCTCTGTGCTTACATTAAACTGGTTTATTAATGTATTTTTTTAAACAGAAGGAAACAGACCAGGAAAAAATCTAATTTGCAAAGCCACCAAAAAGATTTTGAAATGCTGCCTTCCTTCCTTCACAAACAGGAAGCCCATCATGTGTCACTCATGTGTCAACCACAGTGACATGTGACAATTAAGCCTGTATTTGTTGCTATTATTTCACGGCCGCTTTTCTGTCTTTATGATTTCTGTCATATGATTGAATAGACTAGAAGGAGCGGGGGTGTTTAGAATCAATCTGGATGTTACACACATGCAGACTGTAGCTGAAATGAAGTTTAAAATGCAGTTGTGTTAGTAAAGTGTGATTTGCTGCCTGTAAGTAAATCAAGCTCTACTATCAGCCTCACATAAACACACTATGCCCTTTTATCTTAGTCATTAACTTAGTCATATTTCTGTATTGTGTGCCTTTTACAAATTCTTTAACACATCATTTTCTTTAGGGTCTAACATCAGTTAACTCATTTATAAAGTTTCGTCAAGAGCTGGAACACTTCTGCAAACTCGTTTGATCAACTACTGCTGCTCTTTCATACGAGCAGACCACACATACACATTTTATGTGATAAAATATGAGTTTTGCCCCCTGAAAATTAAGAAAAGTGAAGAGCATGGGCAATTATCACAGAGAATTAATGACATAATTATCAGATTGATCAATAATTAAAGTCATTTTGTCAACGTTTCCATTCTAAATTGCTCAAAACCAGGATGTGGCCTCCATTAATGCAAAGTAAGGAACTAAGGTGGCTTAAACATCAGCTTATCACATGCTTTCAAGTGAGAATAGTGCTGAGATGCAAGGTCTATGGTGGTTTCACTTCTTTGCATTTTGTGTATTTTTAGCCTCCTCTTCTGTGTATGGTTTCACTCTACTTCTAAACCTAATGCATCGCTTAAAGTCGATGCAGCAACCAGTTTGCAGCGTTGGACAGTTTTTATGTACATGGCATGAGACAGTTTGTGTGTGTGTGTATAAAAGCAGCAGACTTTAGTTGAAGTAGTTTCTTGTTTTGTTGACCTAGTTTAAGAACAGACGAGTGACGTTAGTATTCTCTGGGAGAGGAAGTCTGCTGAGAGCCAGGGGGTGAGTGGGGCGGGGGGGGAGGCCCTGGGCCGGGGTGAGAGTCTCTTCTCATGGAGCAGCACATGACCAAATGAAGGAATGGTATTTATTTTGGCACCATAACAGGAGGAGCAGAGCCACTGCTGCTGAGTGTACACGAGGTGTCGGCAGGATTAAGCAGGAATGCAGATGAGGAGGACTGGACACATATTTGCGTGTACACCAGTTGACTTAAGTGTGAATATGAAGCGAAACGCGCCGCGAAGGAGTGTTGCTGCGTGAAGTCATGGAGAAGGAATCTCATGGTGGCCACTGGAGCAACTGAGATGACTCTAACTGTGTTTCTCCTCAAAGGTCAGATGTCACAGAGAGGACGTCCTTCACACGAGATGTTTGAGCCTCAGGCTACGTCATTTTTTTCCAGATTCACCTGCTGTCCACACAACTCTGGAGTTAGTCTGAAATCACTGCTGTTTCTAGTTTAGTTTGAAAAGTCCACGCATTTTAGCTCACTTTTTGAATTTCATACTTGAATGCCTTAAAACATATATCACGTAACCACTCTGGTTCATTGGGCATGCATGTTCTGGTGTTAACAGGAAGTTGTTTGCATAGTTTCAGTTTTCACATTTGAATGGAGCCTGCAGCTGCACATTATAAATTCTCTGTTTTTAAACCAAAATGAAGTCGTATTGATATAATCGTACCAGTTTGGAAGTTATGATGCAAATACCCACATCCACTTCCTGATTAGCTCCTATTGGCCACAGCTAGACGACCAGACGAGCAGCTGAGAATGCCTGCTGTCAGTCTAATGACAGAAGTCCATGCGCTTACTTTTCATTCGTGTTTGTTTTCTAAGCAAACAACTGTGAATATGACGGAGAGCTCACTGTACCTGAATATTCACAGGATAAATAATTGTAGGTTTACAGTGTGGATGCAGACACTGAAACGCTGGTCTGACACAGATCATTCTTATCTTGATGTTCTGTTTGCACATAAAACCATCGTCGTATGGGTGTAGCCATAAAGTGACCAACATGTTGAGGCAGAGAAGACGACTCTGAAAAATGTGGGATTTTGTCACCGTCACAATGTCCTGGTGTGCGTTCACAGTATTATTTGGAACGTTTGTATCACACGTCAAACGGCTCCTACCAGATCATCCAGCTTATTATGCACAATACCAGATCAACTCGTGCTCAGTGGATGATCTGCTATGATAATTAATAGATGACCGAGGATTCAAGGCATGGCTGCATGTGAAAATGTCTGATATGGGACGGCCCATGTCACCATTTGTCACCCATGTGGTCCACTCCCTACATTTGGACACATTGTGTGTCACTGTCATTACAGTTAATTCCTTTAATGATTGAACTCCACTCCTCTATTTCACAGAACGCAGAACAACAAAGATGAGGGCTGGGTGTCTTCTTTTGTCGCTTGTTAGTCAACCTTGTTTCCACTGGGTAAAACCTGCGCTTTTCAAAACTGGGGCGTCACTTTCTGTGGTTTCCACTTTCAGTCATATTGTTCTTCCTTGCAGACAGACAAACAGACAGACGGAGATAATTTATATCAGCATTTATATCATCAAAAGTTTCATACTAATACTTCAGATGAACTTGTGTGGTTACATCTCGCTGTTGCAAACCTTAGCAGGACTGACTATAATGCAAAGTGAGGTTGTTTGTGTATTTCTAGACTTTTGATAACAGAGGAGCTGAGTCATGAAATGTTTGTTCTGGTGAAATATAGCAGCAGATCTTTCACACTCTGGGCGTTAGTGTGGCTTTACCCTTGAAAGTTTACTAATATTAACAAAAATATCACGTTGAATAGCACTTCTTTACTGAACTTGCATCTACTGTCAGTGCCTGTTATATATTAGGCCACAAAGGATCAGTCTTAGCTATTACAATCTCCAAGATCATTATATCACAGGAAACGAGCTCAGAAATCTGCACTGTACTGCTCAAGCTTCTTTTTCACATGTTTACAGCTTTTTAACTCGCCACCCTTCATTGTTTCTGTATATGTGAATCAGATTACCAGAGGCTGATGGCGGTGGCAGAAAGCATCACGGCCTTAATGTTCCCCTTCCAGTGGCAGCATGTGTACGTTCCCATCCTGCCCGCCTCCCTCCTCCACTTCCTTGACGCTCCCGTGCCGTATCTCATGGGCCTCCATTCGAACGGACAGGACGACCGCACCAAGCTGGAGCTGCCACAGGAGGTACGAACACTCATCAGTTCAATAATTAACTTCTTCTTTACATTATTATACTTATAGATATATATTTTTTGCTTATTTTAACCATAAAAGGCCCAGAAAATGTCTTGTGATGAAGTGCTTTTGCCCATTTTTCCAGAATAACTTTTAATATCTGGCAGTTATTTACAGTTTACTGCATCTTAAAATAGTGTATTAACAATTTAGAATGAAAAAAACATTTTAGTGGTACACGGACACCAGATTTTGTGGGTTCAATTTGAAATGTGAACAGTATAACATATATTTACAAACAACATTTGTTTGAGTCTTTGTCTCAATGTCCAAAAACAGGCCAAAAATTTAAACTATGTACAGGTGCGAGTGAAATTCCCGTAATAACCACACGGGGGCTTTGACGTGCGACTTCTCAGCTTTCAGAAACTGTTGAACATTTTTCCGATAGCACAAACTGTCGCATAATTACAGTCATGCAAATGCGTTGTCTGCGGTACGCTTGGTGTTAAAGCTTCCAGAAAATATACATTTGTAGCATCATTGTTAGTACTTGTTAGTTTTGTTGGTAGTAACAGTGATAATGTTTTTCCCCTGTATTGCATTCATTAATATTTCATATTTTGCGCCTCGTCTTTCTCCAGGCTAACTTGTGTTTTGTGGACATTGATAATCACTTCATCGAGCTGCCGGAGGAGTTGCCCCAATTTCCCAACAAGCTGGAGTTCATCCAGGAGATCTCCGAGGTGCTCATGTCCTTCAGTGTGTCTCCAGAGGGGAATGTCCCCTCCAGTGACGGCCAGGCCAAAAGGTTGGGCTTCCGATCTGTCGATATGGTCTCGGACAACCGCAACGGCAACCTGGCGTCGCCGCTGAACTCGTACCTGCTGAGAGAAAACGAAACTATAGCCAGACTGCAGGCTCTGGTTAAGAGGACGGGTGTGAGCCTGGACAAGGTGAGGAATTATGGAAGGGCATATTTTTAAAAACGGGCAAATATTATGATCCAAGTTTTGCCTTCAGGCTTGACTACCACAAAAGTGACCACAGATGCTAAAAATGAATTCAAAAAATTTAATCCTCTACAATTAAGAATGGTTGTGCCTAAAATAAAATGTGAGCTGGATGAGAGAGCCAAATGTATTTGACCGATCAGTATATCAACATAAGCTAAAGAAAACAAAAGAAGGGGCCCTTCTTTCACACAGTGGCCCTTCCTTGGCAGCACAGATAGAAAAATGGAGAAATTCTTTTTAAATAAATACATTTTTCACTATAACAATCAACTGTCTTTAACTTAGCCTTGATTATGCTTGGTTGTTTATACAAAAGGCTCAATTGACTTAAAAAATCAACTGTATTTGCCTGATGATATTTCACAGCCACTCACAGAAATCCTGTATAAACACTGACAGATGTTACAGATGTAATTGATATCTGCAATCTTGCAAACAGTGATCAAATACTCACTCTGTTGACTGATAGATTACTTGTGTGTATGTACTCATTGTATTGACTAATTAGGTCATACACTAATTAATTATGAATCCTTTATGGAAGTAGTTGTTATTATTATTATTATTATTATTATTATTATTGTTTTCTTTGTGTCTTTCTAGCTG